>NC_057864.1:429178071-429497446 GCF_019393635.1 Dromiciops gliroides | reverse complement strand
AACATTTTTGGAGACTATTAGGAAGATTACCAACACAGGTAGAGGACTCCACCACATACCTGGCATCCCAGAAGGTAAGAATGGAAGCTCCACCGGCTCCATGGCCCCTCTGGTTGTCATGATTATCCACAAAGACAAGTGCTCTGTTAGAGGGCATGAGGGACCAACCTTCTCCCCAGTTCCTGTACAAAGAAATATGGAGTGTTTTTCTTGTGATTCAGGCTTTTTTTTTTTTTTTTTGGTCTTCTCTCCCTTTAGGGCATTCCTTATCACAAACAAACAAATTCCTTTATGCAGAATGCCCATATTATGATTTAAACAGAAGAAGACTGAGAGAAGAACTGGGATCAAATTCTGACAACCACTTACTAACACTATAACCTCAAATGAGTCACCTCACTATTCTGGGTCTTAATTTCCATATCAGTACCAATGAGTTTGGCTCCCTAAAGTTTCTTTCAACTCTAACACTGTGCAGTTAAGTTAAAACCTTAGAGAGCCATATATATGTTAGGTACTTCTATCATGTTTGTGTTGTAGAATTTGTATTAAAGGAGGGTGTCATGCTGAGGCTGCAACATATTATTTTTATATTGTTATGATTTTTAAATTCTTGTGTTCATGTTGTGGTGTACATTATAAAAAATAAGCATTTGCCAAATACATTTTCATTCTATCTGTTCAAAATAAAGCCTAATGATTTCGTCTTAGCTTTCTGAAAAGGCATGTTTTCAAATTGACCTCTATGAGTAATACAAATGATTAACTGATATCCAAGCAGAACTCTCCCAATTAATATTGGGAACAAATTCCTGCAACTGTTGCACACTGAGGTGAAGATTTCCTTGAGCAGTAGTCTGAAGGGGAACCCCCTTTTTCATTTACTTCAAATAAGACATCTTTTCTCCATTCCACTTGCGTAGAACTGTGCCCAGTTTTGCACCGTATTTGAACTCTGTAACCCGACCATTTCCGTAGTAGTCACTGCTTTTAATTGCCTCACCACCTAGATCGATTACCTAGGAGAAATAAAAAAAAATATGATTTTGCATCGAAACTCTAAAAACATTTTAATCATCATATTAGCATGTTGTTGCAACAATTTTAATGCTATGTACTATATTGAATATTCAAATTAATTTTCTTCTTTGAACAGATGACTTAAATTTTTTTCCAATCTGGAGAGATACTATTAAAAAGAATCAAATTTTATCTAGGCAATTTTAATTTTTATCTTTTGAAGATGCTGATCTAATGCAAGCCCGCATAACCAGGATTAATTCATATTTGGCATGCCTATATAAAACACATTTAATCAATATTATCATTTTTTGACAATAAAAACAATCCTTGCATGCATATTCTTCTATCAGTCAGCCTCTGTCCCCAGCATATACACACATTTTATCTTAGTACCTCCTGGTAAATGAATGGCCTGGATCCTTCAGGGAAAAAGTTTGTATTTAAATTGTTGAGTTTATCCAGAAATGCCTTCATGTCTCCAGGCCACATATGTTTGGAAGCATCAATTCTGAAGCCAGCCACCCCAATGTCAATCAGGTGGTTCATATAATCAGCAACCTTGGTTCGCACATAATCCTTCCCCAGGGCAAGATCAAGAAGACCAGACAAACGGCAGTCTCTAACCTGTTCAAACAATATTGGCATGTGTGATACAGGGGCAAGATCACCTTTTTCCTTCCCATTTTGAAGTGCTCCTTTTAAACACCTAAGGCACAATGCACTTTAGCATCTTAGCTAGGGCAGGGCTTCTTAAGTGTTTCTCCTACTCACAACCACTTTTTCCATAAGAAATATTGATGTGACTGCAAGTATATGGGTATGTAAATTAGGTATATAAATCCAATCTTTGCTGATAATTTTTCCAGACCCAAGCATTCAATTAGTTGACCCCATATGGGGTCCCAACCCACATTTAAAGAATTGGGAGCTGGGTAAGCTTTAAATTTCCTTTTAGTGTGATATAAGGAAAAGAGCCCCCAACTCTGAAGTGAGGAAGTGGGTCTTAATTTCCAGATTTGTAAAATGAGAAGTTTTATTTCCATGGATGAACTGCTTCCCTCCATATCTAAATCTTAGGGTCCTCTAATTTCCAGAGAATTTCCTACATTGATGAAGTTCAATTCAATAAGCATTTCCTTTTACTTTCTGCTTTTTTTCATAGCAATTGGAATTAAGTGATTTGCCCAAGGTCACAGGGGTAGTATGTATCTGAGGCTGGTTTGATCTCCAGTCCTCCTGATTCCAGTACCAGTACTTTATCCACTGTCCCACCTAGCTGTCACCAATGAGCATGTCTTAAGAGCCTAGTGGGAGACACTGTGCTGTCAGCCCAAGATACAAAGAGAAAACCTTCCTGAACAGCCTTGCCTTTTATCCTGGTAGTAAAACATGTACATACATAACTTGTACATATATGAATAAATGCACATTCATTGTGGGGAAGGAAGTGTGAAAACTCTATAAGCTGGAAGGGCCAGGACAGAATTTATGTAAGATTCTGGAAGGGAACTCCAAGATGTGGAAATGAGAGGGAGAACATTCCAAACAAAGGCAGTGTTTAGAAAGAGTATGTCATGTACAAGGTATGTAATTAGCAGATGAATATTGTTGGAACATAGGGTGGTTGAGGGTAAAGAATATGTAATCAGTTTGAAATGCCAGACAGAGCCCAAATGGGAAAGAGCTTTACTTGATAAAAGAACGATTTGTGTTAGGTCCAGTAGGCACTAGGGAGCCACTGAGTCTTCTTAAGCAAGTAAGTGACATGGTCAGACTTCTGATATAGACATATCCATTTTTCAGCTGTATGTAATATGGATACAATAGTGGAGAGACTGGAAGCAGGGCAACGAAATAAGAAGTTATTGCAATAGTCCAGGAGAGGAGGAGATTGACATTCAGGTACACAAATGATGAATGCAATAGTGGTCAGGATCATGTGATTATGGAAGTCAAGTAAGGAAGTCAGGCTCCAGATAAAAATTGGGTTCAGATAAACCATAAGTGTTAGTTAATTACCAATAAAATTTTACCTGATTGGCATCATTGTAGTTTTCTATTTCCCCACTACTGGTTTTACATTTCCCATCATTAAAATCATAGGAAGAGTATGGCACAGCAGAAAATTGCCTGGATCCAGGATTGAAGTAACTTCCACAGGTGCTACTTGTCCCAGCACTCACACCACTCCCACACATATGATTCACTACAGCATCCACATAAATGCGCACCTGGAAAAGCAAGGATTGTGTTTGACTTTGGAAGATGGAGCATCAATGGAATGAGTTGAACCCTCATCTTCTGACACTAAGTTCTGCACTCCTTCTACCTGAGGTTGTTAATTATCATCATCATTTAATGAATTTTACTGTATGTTAATGAAGTTAAACAGCATCTGTTCACTTAATTCATAAATCTCTCTTTCTGGTGTTAAATAATTAGTCTATGAATTTTGTTTTTGGTTTCTGGATCTGAAAGAAATCAGGCTGGGCCTGAAAATCAATGATCACTAAGTGCATAGAAATAGGGTGTGCACAATGCGAGAGCAAAGGAAAGAGAAATAAGAGGGGTATGTATATAATGAGTACATTGAGACCAACAAACAGAGCACTGCAACACAGCAAATCACTGATTAATTGTAATGACCAATCTTGGCCAGGGTGGGGTACTACAGGGACAAGATTTGGCATGTGCTGTCACACAGGGCCATTTTGTCAGATCGTTTTCAATAGCTATTTTAAAATTTTATGGCATTAAAACAACAGGAAGGAGTGCTCACTGAAGGGGAAAAACTCTCTCCCTACATTCTTAGTCATCCACAAGAATTACAAATTATATTTGTATTAGGCATTGCAGTTTATACATTCAATTCACACTTCTTATCTCATTTGATCCTTTCAAATGACCTGTGAAGCAGGCAGGGCAAACATTATGATCCTAATTTACCAGACTAGGAAAGTAAAGCCTAGGCAGTGTAAATGATCTGCCTAAGGTCATCTGTATAGAAGATTTCCTTAGAAAAACACAGCCAACTCTACCACCATCAGGTTTCTCACTGGTACCTAATGAATTCCAAAAGATGATTTAGAACACATGACTTTTAGGTAGCTACTAACTTCGAACTAGAATTTATGTACAAATAGCCCACTGGAACCTTTTTCAGAATGATATATTTATCTAACCAAAGGAAATTGTATGTAGAGTTCATTGAAAATAAAGATATAATTTCATAGTATACATGTTCAGGGACCCCCTGAAGTTTATCCATAGGATGCTTGGGGATTTTTGGACCAGAAAACAATATTTGATTAAAGTATCTTGTTATCCACTTACTCCCACATTGTTGCATCTCTTCACCATGTCTCTGAATTGATCTTCATTCCCAGACCGTGTGCATATCTTGTAGCTAATAGGCTGGTATCTTTCCCACCAAGGTCTTGAAGGGTTATTGATCACTGCATTCTCATTTGGAGGTGAGATCTGTGTTTTGGGAGGAGAAGGTTTTAGGAACACACAAATCATATGCTGCATTATATTTAAAAATGCTTCAAAATCCATTGACAGAATGAGTTGTGATATAGTATTAAAGGTTTAAAGAAGGCATTGATGAGTTTCTTTGGTAGAAACCATTCTTTGCCTAGCACCATCAGTGTTCTTAAAGGTCCTTTCACACACATTAATGTGTAGAATGACAGTTTTAGAGCTAGAAGTGAACAGAAATGTCATCCTGTTCAACCACCTAGATGAAGAACTGGAGGTATAAAAGCTTTAAGGTGACTTGGCCAAAGGTAGAAATATAGTAAGTCGAAGAACCAGGATTTGAACTCAGATCCAGTGCTTTTAGGATATGGAGTGGCATAGTGGATTATCACTGGACCTCAAGTCTGGAAGATACATCTCCTTGAGTACAATCTAGCCTCAAATACTTACAAGCTATATGACCCTGGGAAGTCACTGAGTACTTTTTTGACTTAGTACCTCAACTCTAAAATGATCATGGAGAAGAAAATGCCAAACCAGTCTAGCACTTTTACCAAAACAAAACAAAACAAAACAGTAACCAAATGGGGTTATGTATAGTTACATATGACTGAAGAGCAACAACTAGTAATTTTTCATATGTACAAGACTGTTTGTTAAGATAAGATTTTATCGTTATATCTAACATTTATGTAGCATTTTAAAGTTTGCAAATCACTTTGCAAATTTTAATTCACTCCATTCTCACAGCCCTAGGAGATAGGTAATGATGAAAGCTGTTATTAGTATTCCCATTCCATAGATGAGGAAAGTAATAATAAAAACATTTTATAAATTTTCCTATACATATATATCTAGTGTTTGATGCTGGATTTAAACTCGGGTCTTCTTGACTCCATGCACCAGACTATATACATCAAACTGCCTAGTTCTTACAAGTTAAGGGATTTCTTGAAATCATCTAGTTCAACCCCTTAATTTGTCCTCTTTTCTTTGTAGTTACATGCATAAATTAAAAATATTCGTTGTGCCTAGAACATGAATATCAAATGAATTTTTAAGTGCACATACCTGAACACCCCCATAGCCATTGGGAGCTAGGTAACGCTCACATTCAAGAGCAATGTCATCCCAGCGCCATTCAAATAAGTGGACAATAGATGTTCGACCATATTGGGTATGGGGATCATACTGTGCCCAGCATCCCCCAAGGACTGAAAGCAACAGCAAGAACCTCATTTTGCTTTGAATTGGCTAGCACTCTTTTCAACTACTATTTATACTACTGTAAGAGAAAAAAACAAAAAAAACACATGGCAAATATTAGTTTGAATGCATGCCTGCTTGGACCACAGCCTTATTTGTTTTCTGAAAAAGGTTACAAGTAATGCAATACTAAACAGGTGAAAATGGTCTGTAATTTTCCCCAGATCATAATCACAGATAACCTTTAAGGATTTAGACTTTTTCTTATTCGGAGCATATTAGCTGTATCATGCTTTTCAAAGTAAATATTTATTCTGAAAATAATGAGACAGAAGTTGTTTAATTAGGAACAGGACTTATTTCTAAGAAAATTCACTCACAGAGGAAAATAACAGTCAATGTATATTGAGAATATTATACATTTAGTAATAAATGATGGTCATGACTCTTCCACTGAGAGAATAAGCCATTCATTCCTATATTTTAGAGAAAAATTTCACTTTTATTGACTTTATTCCCTGTTCTTCTTCCAAAATCTCTGAAAACTTTCCAGAGTTGCACATATGAATAGGATGGAAAGGGCATATGTTTTCTTATTTTAAATTCCTTACACAGATATTTATCTAAGTATTTCCGTCTAATCTTCCTAGATATATTAGAAGCTATCTGGTCATTCAGTTCAACCTCTATATTACAAAATATAGATTGTTGCATGATTTCTTGAAAAACTCTCAAGGTTTACTCATGTAGGTGTAGACATGAACAAACATTTCTCAAAAATCTAATTGAAAACTATTAACATCACAATGAAAGATTTTTCCAAATCACTAACAAGAGAAACATGAATCACAACGACTTGAAGGTTTCACATTCCATCCAACAAATTCACCACGATGAGAAAAGATGGAACAGTTAATGATCAAAGTGCTGCCTAAAGACAGGCACACTAACACACTGCTTGATGCAACAGTGAACTGATGCAGCCAATCCAAAAATTATGTTAAAAATGGTTACTAAAACATCCATAACCTCTGTCCCAAAGATTCACATTGCTAGACATACACATCAGGAATGTCAATTTTATTTGGATTTATTATTACAACCTGGACATTGAGCAAATCTTGTAATGCAAACATGTTTTATTATATATTAAAAAATATTTGCCTTACACTATCTTGAAGTTGACTACTCAGTATATTTGTACCTCCCATCCCAGAACTTTTTCTGACAAGTGCAGCTGTTTTGGTGGCTTTTAAATGAATTCAGTTATGTAAGATGATGTCATCATCTTATTCAAAAAAATGTTCTGTTAACATTTCCATAGCAAAATCTCATCAAATATTTGCTTTTTAAAAAATAAATGGTTGTAAAAGGTTAGGTAATTATTTATGCCAAATATAAAGTTTAGGTTGCAAATTGTTTTATTTATTTTTCAGTTGTTAGTTGAATTTGCCACTCTAAAGATGTAAATTTGCTTTTCTACTGAGGATCATATTAGGGCTATTAATATTAAGACTTGAGCTTGTTATCATCACCTGACCTAGGTATTGTAATAGCAAACTGTAATTGTATTAAGATCTGTTCCTTCAGAGATTTTTTTTTTAAGTGAGGCAATTGGGGTTAAGTGACTTGCCCAGGGTCACACAGCTAGGAAGTGTTAACTGTCTGAGCCCGGATTTGGACTCAGGTACTCCTGACTCCAGGGCCGGTGCTTTATCCACTGTGCCACCTAGCTGCCGCACCTTCAGAGATTTTGATGGAGAAGGGTATCTCTGCAAATGAACTGAACTGGAAAAGTAAATCCACTAGAAGCTGCTCTGAAGTCCCACTCATTCTAGTCTTCCTAAAGGGAGAGTTCTCCAGAGGATCATAGGACTGAAACAGAAGATATTTCAGAGACTGGACAACAATAGGAAATGGTAGGAGAAAGCACAGCACCTTCACCATCATCCACCCCTTCTTTAGCCTGTAGTTATTGGAACTTTGAATGCTCCTTTTTAGTCTCCTACTTCAGCTTTTTCTCACCCCACAATAGCAATGAATAGCCAAATTCCAGAACTCTCAGGTCATGGAGAAAATATTGCAAACAGCTAGAAAAAAGGAATTCAAATACTGTGCGGCTCCAATAAGGATAAAGCAAGATCTAGCAGCATCTACATTAAAGGACCTGAGGGCATGGAATATGATATTCGAGAGGGAAAAGGAACTGGGACGACAGCCAAAATTCACATACCCAGAAAAACTGAACAAAATTTTTCAGAGGAAAAAGTGGAATTTCAATGAAAAAGAAGACTTTCAGGCATTTTTGATGAAAAGATGTGTACTGAATAGAATATTTGATTTTCAAATATAAGACCCTGGAGAATAATAAAAAGGCAAACAGGAAAAAGAAATCATGAGGAACATTAAACGATTAAACTGTTTACATTCGTACATGAGAAAATAATACTTCCACTCATAAGAACTTTTTCAGAAAGGAATACACAGAGGACACAGGTCTGAAATGAATATGAAGGGATGGTATTTGTAAAGCAATTATTTTTTTATATCCTTGTTCTTTGTGGAACAAATAAGGTACGTTATCTGGTGTCTGGGGCAGGATTTGGACTCTGGGCCTCCTGGGCCCAGGACTGGTGCTTTGTCCACTGTGCCATCTAGCTAACCCATAGTGATATTTTTAAAATAAGGGGGAGAGGTAGGAGGACTAGACTGGGGGAGGAGGGAGGGGAGAGGTGGAATGGTGAGAGGTAGCTCATAGGAAGGAAACAAGAAAAAAGCCTATGAAGGGGAGGGGAAGAGGGGGAGTGAGTGAACTTTGCTATCATCAGAATTGGCTCAAAGAGGGAATAACATACATACTCAAGCAGGTATAGTAATATATTTTTGCCCTCAGGAAAAGAGGGAGGAGAAGGAGATGGGGGGGTGAGGAGGGGAAGGAGGGAAGGGAAGTTAGGGGGAGGGAGATATAAAAAGGAAAATACTTTAGAGGAAGGTGAAGATGTTCTGCATAACACCAAATGTATGACATATTGAATTGCCTTATTTCATAGGGTGAGTTGAAGAGGGAGGGAAGAAGACAAATTTAGAAAACAGAATTAGCTCAAAGGCCATAACCTTATCAGAGCAGGCTCAAGGAGGGAATAACACACACATACAGTAGGGAAGAGTAATCTGTTTAACCCTTCAGGAAAGTAGGAAGGGAAGAGGATAAGGAGGGAAGTGTGAATGAAGGGAGGGTAGAGTCTGGGAGGGGTCAGTCAGTAGCAAAAGACTTAGGAGGATTAGGGAAAAATAAGGTAGACAATGGAATAAATATCATTGGAAGGGAATGGGATGGAGGAAAATAGTTACATTTATTGACTACAAGGTCAAAATGTATGTTACCTACTCTGCTGGGCTTTTGTGAAGAAAATTCTCTGTCAATTTCTAGGTACTATATAAAAATTGTGATGAACAGGATGCTATCAGAAAAAACCTGGAAAGACCCACATGAACTGAAGCAGACTGTATACAAAATAACAGCATTAGTGTAAGATGATCTGTTGGGAAGCATGTGGTTCTTTTTAGCAAGGCAATGATCCAACATAACTCTGAAGAACCTAGGAAAATTGCAGTGCATCTACAGAGAAAGAATTGATGGTATCTGAAAACAGACTGAAACACACTTTTTTTTTTTTGACAATTCCTTAATCTGAAGTTTTGTTTTTATCTGTTTCCACTCACAACCTAGATAAGGTAGAATTGTTTGCCATGACTACTCATGCATAATTTATGTTGAATTCTTTGATTCCTTGGGGTGGGGATGGGAGGGGAGGGAGGAAGAGAAGTTGGAACACAAAGTTTAAAAGAAAAATGATGTCAAAATTTGCTTTTACATGTAATTTGAAAAATAAAAGTCTAAAATTTAAAAAAAATGTGTTTATCTTCTAACTCGATAAAAGTAGACGTGTATGGGAAAATGGAAAAATGAGGGAAAATCTTTTCAACTCAATACCAAATCAGGTGTTGAAAAGAAGTGATTAGGAGGCAGCAATACAGCAAACAGAGGAGGTTGTACTGCAAAGGGTTTTTTTAAAGATATGGAGATTTGTAATGTTTACTGAAAAAGTGTAAGTTTAATTAGTTATATTTTTCTCAAATAATCTCCCTACATTTGAAAGTAATTTCTGACCAGGGTAATTTAAGATACCAATATTTGCTTTTGCATAAATCTGAGAGCAGGCTTGAGATAGCACTAGGAAAATACATTCTGAGGTGGCTAAAAATAATAGAAGTATCTAAAGTCATTTTATGATTAATTCTAGTTAAAATTCTGTTCTCAAAATGACTGTTTTACTTTTCTTAGAGAAAAATAAACCTTTATTAATCTCTAGTCCCTGGGGGAAGCTGAGTTAAAAAAACAAAAGAAAGAATGAAAATCACAAATGGACCACAGTATATAGATAGGATTCTCTCTTGCTCTTTAATCCTTATTGTTAAATAAGGCTCTCCTGACTTTCTTTCCCTCTTACTTCAATTATCACATTTCTATCTTAAATATAATAATACTTAACCCCTCCCCCCAAAGTTCTTATTAAGGCTCCAGAGATCTCCCAAAGAGATCATAAATAAGGGAAAAGGACCCACATATACAAAAATATTCATAGCTGCTATTTTTGTGGTGGCAAGGAATTGGAAATTGAGGGGCTGCCCATCAATTGGGAAATGGCTGAACAAGTTGTTTATGAATGTAATGAAATTTGACTGTGCTGTAAAAAATGATGAACAGGAGGAGTTCAGAGAAACCTGGAAGGACTTGCCTGAACTGATGATGAGTGAGATGAGCAGAACCAGGAGAAAATTATAAACAGTATCATCAACATTATGTGTTGATCAACTGTGATAGACTTAATTCTCCTCAGCAATACAACAGCACAAGATAGTTCCAAAGGACTCATGATGGAAAAGGCTCTCAAATCCAGAAAAAAAGATCTGTGGAATATAGATGAGGTTATTTCTTTTGGTTCTGATTTTTCTCTTATAACATGACTAATGTATAAATGTGTTTAATGTTATTGTACATATATAACCTATATCAGATTACTTGTTGTCTTGGGGCGGGGGGGTTAGGGAGGGGAGGGAGGGAAAAATTTGAAACTGGTAATCTTATAAAAACAAATGTTGAAAACTATCTCTACAAGTAACTAGAAAATAATAAAATACTTTTATAATTAAAAAAAAAAGATTGTGACTTAGGCAGGATCACAAACCCAATATGTATCAATACTCGGCTTTGAACCCATTCTTTCTGACTGCAAGATTAGCTCTCTATCTGTTATACCATGCTAACTTCCAGCTCTTATTGTTAGATATTTATGTGTAACTATTAAATGATAGCTATTGTTAATTAGGGTTTTTTTCAAACTTTCTTCCTTTTTTGCCATTAGGGTAGTCTGGAGATGAGGGATCAAAACCAAATAAACTGTTTCTGCCATTATTCCACTTTGGATCAAAGAAATCATAAGAGGCAGCTCATGAAAGTAGGATTCCTTACAACACAACTTAAAAATGACTGAATTTGATTATCTTGAGAGCCCTTCTGTTCAATTTTTCTATAATTCTGTATGGTATTTTTTCATTATGCTTCATAAATTGGGAAAGAGCCAATTCCTTCAATAGTAAAACATTATTTTTTTTCTAAAAAAAAATAGGGTTTGGTTTTGTTTTTTACAATTTAATAGGATGAAAAAAAAGTAATAGGATGATAATGATTGTATCAATGTACGAAAAGAAAAGCAAAACCCTTGAGGGTAAGGGCTGTATGATATGTTTCTCTTGTACCCCCAGCAAAGTGCAATGCTTTGAACATAACAATACCTACATATATGTTTGACTGAATTGGATAATTGTGGACAAATATGATTTATTTAGTGTTGCTTACTTAGAGTATTATAGGATTCTATGTTTCTCTTCTCACTTTCAGCTTGACTTTATAACAGGAAGAGAAACTTATTTTTAGATTTATAAACAATTATTTGATTATAAAGAAGGAAAGGAAATTTTGATTTTCAGCAGCCTTTAAAAATAGTTTTACAAATTTCAAAGTAGACCAATTGGAAAATATTTTAAAAATTTTACGCCCCTGATATTATTGGGAAGGCTTCAAGGTTATTACCATTACACTGTGCTCAGTGTTGGAGATTCAAATAAAAAGTAAGGAGTTGCTGCCTTCAAGGAGATTATATTCTAAAAGTCAGCATCTTTGAATTCATAAGTGTAGGCCAAAACTGTGCAGAGTAGAAACTTTTCTATACCTGTTTTAGCCAGTCCACAGACATTTACAAAGTCTGTTATTTGAAAGGCATTATGTTTTGCATTGGGGTTACATAGAAAGACCACTTGCAAAAACAAAGAAACAAACAAACCATCAGCAGTCCCAGCAGCTGCATAAATGAGGAAGCCCACATTCTTAAAGGGTTCATAGCATGTTTTAGTCTAAATCTGAGCTCTGAGAAATTAAGTTACTTGTACAGGCTCACACAGCTAATAATATTTTGTTTTTGTTTTTGTTTTTTTGTTTTTGACTTTTTTTTTTAGTGAGGCAATTGGGGTTAAGTGACTTGCCCAGGGTCACACAGCTAGTAAGTGTTAAGTGTCTGAGGCCGGATTTGAACTCAGGTCCTTCTGACTCCGGGGCCGGTGCTCTATCCACTGCGCCATCTAGCTGCCCTGCTAATAATATTTTTTAAAAAAATTTCCTAAGTTTTTGTATTTTATTTTATCTTTTTCAATTATGTATAAAGATAGTTTTCAAAATTCATTTTTTAAGATTTTGAATTCAAGATTCTTCTCTCAACCTCTTTTCCTTCCCCACTTTGAAAGCCAGCAAGCAATATAATATAGGTTAAATAATATAGGTTAAATCATGTTTCCACATTAGTCATGTTGTGAGAGAAGGATCTGAACAAAAGGAAAAAAACAGAAGAAAGAAAAAGAAAAAAGAAAATAGCAGAAAAAGTGAAAAGAATATGCTTCAATCTGCCTTCAGATTCTATAGTTCTTTTCTGGATGTGGGGAGCATTTTCCATCATTAATCTTTTGGCATTGTATTGGATGATTGTATTACTGAGAAGAACTAAGTATTAAAGTTAATCATTATACAACGTTGCTGTTACTGTGAAGAATATTATCTTGGTTCAGCTTATTTCACTCAACATATGTCTTTCCAGGTTTTTCTGATATCTGCCTGCTCATCATTTCTTATAGCACAATAGTATTCTATTATATTCATATACCACACAATGAGCATCCCTTCAATTTCCAATTCTCTACCACTACAAAAAAGAGCAGCAGTGAATATTTTTACACATATGGGTCCTTTTCTTTTTCGTATGATCTCTTATAAATATAGATATAGTAGTGGGTAGTGGGTATTGATTGGTCAATGTCTATGCAGAGCTTTGTAGACTTTTGGGCATGGTTCCAAATTTCTCTCCAGAATAGTTGGATTAGTTCACAACTCCACCAACAATGCATTAGTCCTCCAATTTACACACATCTTCTACAAAATTTAAAATTTTCCTTTTTTTTTTTTTGACATATTAGCCAATGGGATAGGGGTGAGGTGGTACCTCAGAGTAGTTCTAATTTGCAGTTCTCTCATCAGTAGTGAGTGAGAATATTTTTTCATATGAATGATATATATATATATATATATACATATATATATATATATATATATATATGTGTGTGTGTTTTGTTTTTTGCTGAGCAATGTGGGTTAAGTGACTTGCCCAAGATCATGCAGCTAGTAAGTGTTAACTGTCTGAGGCTGGATTTGAACTCAGGTACTCCTGAATCCAGGGTCAGTGTGTTATACACTGCATCACCTAATTGTCCAATTGTATATAATTTTAATTTCTTCTTCTGAAAAGTCCCTATTCATAACCTTTGACCATTTATCAATTGGAGAATGACTTGTATTCTTAAAAAAATTCATTCAGTTCTCTATATATTTTAAAAATGAGGCTTTATTAGAAATACTGTCTGTAAAAATTGCTTCCTAGCTTTGTGCTTTCCTTCTTATCTTTTTTTATCTTAAAAAATATTTTATTATTTTCCAGTTACATATAAAGGCATTTTTCAACATTTGTTTTCATAAGATTTTTAGTTGCAAATTTTTCTCACTCCTTCCCTTCCCTCCCCCCTCCCCAAGACAGAAAGCAATCTGATAAAGATTATAAATGTACAATCAGATTAAACCTATTTCTGCTTTAGTCATATTGTGAAAGAAGAATCAGAACACAAGTGAAAAACATAAAAAATGACAAAACAGCCAAAAATAGAAAAAAAATATGGTCCAATCTGCATTTAGAATTCACAGTTCTTTTTTTTCTGCATGTGCAGAACATTTTCTATCATGAGTTCTTTGGAATTGTCTTGGATGTTAGCACTGCTGAGAAGAGCCAAATTTATCACAGTTGATCATCACACAATGTTGCTGTTAATCTGTAAAATTTTCTCCTGGTTCTGCTAACTTTACTGAGCATATGTCCAATTAAGGCTTCCCAGGTTTTTCTGAAATCTGCCTGCTCATCATTTCTTACAGCACAAAGGTATTCCATCACATTCATATGCCACAACTTATTCAGCCATTCACCAATTTATGGGCATCCCCTCAATTTCCAATTCTTTGCCACCAGAAAGAGAGCTGATATAAATATTATTGTACATATGTTTCCTTTTCCCTTTTCTTTGATCTCTTTGGGATACAGACCTAGTAATGGTATTACTGTGTCAAAGGTCACACAAGTCCCATAGCCCTTTGGGCATTGTTCCAAATTACTCTCCAGGAATGGTTAGATCAGTTCACTACTCTACCAACAATACATTAGTGTTCCAATTTCCTCACATTATCTCCAACATTTATAATTTTCCTTTTTTCATATTAGTCAATTTGATGAGTGTGAGGTGATATCTCAGAGTAGTTTTAATTTGCAATTCTCTAATAAGTAGTGATTGATAATATTTTTTTCATATGACTGGTATATAGCTTTAATTTCTTCTTCTGAAAACTCCCTATTCATATCCCTTGACCATTTACCAATTAGAGAATGACTAGTATTCTTTAAAAAATTCATTCAGTTCTCTAGATATTTTAGAAATGAGGACTTTATTAGAAACAGTGTAAAAATTGCTTCCTACCTTTTTGCTTTCCCTCTAATCTTGTTTCCATTGGTTTTCTTTTTGCAAAAACTTTTCACTGTAATACCATCAAAATTATCCATTTTGCATTTCATAATGTCTATCTATCTTTGTCTATCTCATCTTTGATCATAAATTCTTCCCTCTCTGTAAGTCTGAAAAGTAAACTATCCCTTTCTTTTCTAATTTGCCTCTGCGTAATCCTTTATGTCTAGGTCTTGTACGCATTTTGACTTTACCAAATACCAAAGTATATGGTGTAAGATGTTTGTCTATGCCTAGTTTTTGCCACACTATTTTCCAGTTTTCCCAGATGTTTTTGTCAAATAGTGAGTTCTTATCCCAGAGGCTGAAGTCTTTGGTTTTATCAAACAAGAGACTGCTTACATTCATTTACAATTGTGTTTTATGTGGCTGACATATTCCACTAATCCACCACTCTATTTCTTAGCCAGCAACAAATAATTTTGATGTCTTTTGCTTTATAAAATAGTTTTAGTTCTGGGATGACTAGGCCACCTTCATTTGTATTTTTTTTTCATTAATTCCCTTGATATCCTTAACCTTTTTTTCTTCCAGGAGAATTTTCTTATTATTTTTCTAACTCTTTTAAATAATTTTTGTAACTTGATTGTTATAGAATTGAATAAGTAAATAGATTTAGACAGAGTTGTTAATTTTATTCTATTAACTTGTCCTACCCGTGAGCGATTGCCATTTTCCCATTTGTTCTGATCTGATTTCATTTGGGTGAAAAGTGTTTTGTAATTGTGTTCATATAGTTTCTGGGTTTATCTTGGCAGGCAGACTCCCCATTATTTCATATAGGCTATATTTATTTTAAATGGAATTTTTTGTTTTATCTCTTTCTGCTTAACTTTGTTAGTCATATATAGAAATGCTGATGATTTATGTGTGTTTATTTTATATCCTGTAACTTTCCTAAAGTTTCTAATCATTCCAAGTAGTTTTTTAGTTGATTCTTTAGGATTCTCTAAGTATGCCATCATATCATCGGCAAAGAGTGATAATTTTGTTTCTTCCTCAGTTTTTTTCAGTGGTCTATCACATTTGAATTTTCTAAAATTATATTCACCTCCTTAATTTCTTTCTAATTTATTTTATTTTATTTTTTAAGGGGCAATGGGGTTACGTGACTCACCCAGGGTCACTTTCTAATTTATTTTGTGGTGAGATTTATCTAGTTCTGAGAGGTGGAGCTGGAGATCCCCCACCAGTATAATTTTGCTGTCTATTTCTTCCTGTAACTCACTTAACTGCTTCTCTATGAAGTTAGATACTCTACCACTTGGTGCATATATATTTAGTATTGATATGACGACATTGTCTATGGTACCTTTTAGCAAGATGTACTTCCTTTCCTTAACTCTTTTAATTAGATCTATTTTTGCTTTTACTTTGTCTGAGATAAAGATTGCTATCTCTTCTTTTTTCTTCCTTCAGCTGAAGCATAATATATTATGCTTCAACCTTTTACAGGTGTGTATCTCTCTGCTTCAAATGTGTTTCTTGTATGCACCATATTGTAGGATTCTGTTTTTTAATCTACTCTGCTAACCATTTCCATTTTACAGGAGAGTTCACCCCATTCACATTCACAGTTATTATTGTAAACTATATATTCCCCTTCTTCCTATTTTTCCATCGTATTTATACTTTTCTGATTACTTTCCCTTCTCACCAGTGTTTTGCTTCTGTCCACTACCACCTCCCTCAATCTGCCCTCCTTTTTATCAATTCCACCCCCCTTTCCTTTGCCCTTTCACCTCCTAGTTTGGCCCTATGTTCTATCAGCACCCCAATGTTTTCTTTCCCCTTTCCTCTCTTTCTTCCCTATATGGTAAAAAAAATTTCTATACCCTACTTAGTGTGTATGATTTTCCATCTTTGAGTCAAATCAAAAGAGTAAGGTTAAAACAGTACTGACACCTCCCTTCTTTCTCTATATTGTAATAGGTCTTTTATGCCTCTCCATATGATGAGATTCAACCCATTTGGCTCACCTTTCCTCCTCTCCCATTATAATCATTTTTTTTTTTTGCCATCCATCAAGATTTTTTTTTCATCACATCAAAATCAACTTCTGCCCACTCACTCTGTCTATGTGTACTCCTATCCACCTTAATAGAGATAAAGTTCTCAAGAGTTATAAGTATCTTCTTCCCATGGAGGGATGGGAATATTTTAACCTTATTGAACAACATGGTTTGTTTTGTTTATTCCCTTCTCTTTTACCTTCTTTTTGTTGTGAGACTCAAAAGAAACAAAGAACATATTACTTACATTAGTAGGTAAAATTCTTTTCAAACTTTAAAATGCTAGCAAATGCCAGTTATTTTAAAAAAACAAAAATTGAGAAAAGATGATAAAACATGAATGAATGTGTAGCAGAAGACTGATTTGAAAAATATTATGAAATACCCAATTTCTCTATGTCAGTTGAAACAACTTCTTGATTTGTACTGTTATTGTTTAGTATAACCAAGTTTAATACTTATATAAAATCCATAATTATATAGATTTTAAGGGCAAAGTATACTTCATTTAATAGTACCACTGTGCAATAGTATTTTATTTAATGAAGAAATTTCAAATTTGGCCAAAACCAAAATATTTTAAAATGTATCTTTTGTGTCTTATCCATTTTGTCATTGCATTCATATAATCCCTGGGTTTGTCTGGACAAATAGACCCCCAAGCATTTTATATTTTCTGCCATTATTTTAAATGTAATTTCTCTTTCTATCTCAATGCAGGTTTTTATTGGTAGTATATAGAAAGGCTGATCATTTATGGGTGTGCATTTTATATTCTGCAACTTTGTTGAATTTGTTAATTGTTTCAAATTGCTTTTTAGTTTATTTTCCAAGGTTCTATAAGTATACCATCATGTCATCTATAAAGCATGATAGTTTTATTTCTTCTTTATCTATTTTTATTTTTTAATTTATTGTTCTTGGTCTATTTCTATAGGAAGCAATTCTATTATAATATTGAATGGTAGTAGTGATAATGGAAATCCTTGCTTATTGGGAAGGCTTCAAGTTTATCACCATTGTAGATAATATTTGCTCTTAGTTTTGGATAAATATTACTTATAATTTTAAGAAAGGCTGCATTGTGAGGCAGCTAGGTGGCACAGTGGATAGAGCACTGGCCCTGGAGTCAGGAGTACCTGAGTTCAAATCTGGCCTCAGACACTTAACACTTACTTGCTGTGTGACCCTGGGCAAGTCACTTAACACCAATTGCCTCACTAAAAAAAAAAAAAAGGCTGCATTGACTCCTATGTTTTCTAGTGCTTTTAATAGGATTGTGTAATATTTTTTCAAAGACTTTTTCTGAATCTATTTATATCATCATTTTTTATTGATATCATCTGTTATGCTAAGTTTTCCAAATATTGAACCAACTCTGCATTCTTAGTAAATCCTCCCTGCTCATAGTATATGATCTTTATGATATATTGTTGTAATCTCTTTGCTATATTATTTAAATTTTTGCACTGATGTACATCAAGGAAATTCATGGCTTGTTCAATTTCTTTTTCTAAGACAGTGTTATTTAAATATCCAATTTCTCCACTTTATTTGGGCAGTTCCTATTTTTATACATTTTCTTCAATTCACTTTGATTTGTTGGTTTTATTAGCATTTAATTAGGCAAAATAACTCCTGATAATTATTTTAATTTCATCATTATTGGTGCACTCACACTTTTCATTTTCAATATTATATGACCCAGGAGCTCTGATATGTGGTTATAATATTCTTTGGAATTTTCATTTTTGGATCTCTTTCTGGAGGTGATTGGTGGATTCTTGAAATGTTTACCCTCTGGTTCTAGCATAATGGAGCAGCTTTCTTTGAATTATTATGTCTGTTCTGTTTCTTTCATGACCTTCTAGTAGTCCAATGCTTATTATATTATCCTTCCTTTATTTTCTAGATCAGTTTTTTAAAATGAGATCATTTATATTTTCTTCAATTTTTTTCATTTATTTGACTTTATATTATTTCTTAATATTTCATGAAACCATTACCTTGCACATGCACTTATAATTTTTGAGGAATAATTTTCTTCAGTGACCTTTTATAAATTATTTTCCATTTGGCCAGTATTCCTTTTTAAGGTATTATTTTCTTCAGTATTTGCATGTATGCATTCTTCTTTGCCAAGATGTTAATTGTGTTTTCATATTTTTTCCACATTTGCTTTCATTTCTTTACCTAATCTTCAATTTCTTAAATCTCTTCTAGGAATTTTTGTTGGGTCTGTTTGAAACTCACATTTCTTTCTTTAAAGCTTTGCTTCTAACTATTTTGACTTCTTTGTCTTCTTATGAGTTTGTGTCTTGATCTTCCCTGTCACTATACTTGCTTTTTATATTCAAGTTCATCTTTTTTTTTTTTTGCTCATTTTTCAAACCTATTTTTTTTTCATTTAGAACTTTGTTTTAAGTATCTATTCTTTATGTGTGGTGAGGGAGGGGCTCTGTCTCAAGGTTCAGGCTTTTTTGCACTGTTGTTTTCAGAGCTGATTCTGAGGATTTGGACATGCAGGTGCTTCATAGTGGTATGGTTGGGGTGGGGGGGGCGGAGCCAAGATGGTGGAGAGAAAGCAGCAAGCTGTCTGAGCTCTCTTTCTGTTTCCTCAAAAAGAACATTAAATCAAGCCTCTGGACAGATTCTGAAACTACAGAACCTGTAAAGAGACAGAGAGGCACAGTCTTCCAACCAGAGATAATTTAGAAGACTTCAGGAAAAGGTCGGTCTGACTCGGGCAAAAGGGAGGCCAAGCATAGGGCAGTAGCCTAGCGCCTAGGGGGTTGGGGCAAGTCAGCAGGAGCTGCGGGCCACAGCCAAACAACTGAGGACCGTGGAACCTGGCTCAAAAATCTGGTGGCCAAGAAGGAAAGTGGAAAAACCTACTTGCACTGGCCGGGAGGGCAGGGTTCCAGCTATAGGGCCATGAAAGGGACAGGCGGGATCCGGCACTGGGATTGGGCGCCTGGCTGAGCACGCTCTGACAGGAAGTGCAGGGGGGCAAACTGAACACACTATAAAGGCCTCAGAGTAAAAAGCCGGTCACGCAGCACCTATACCCCTACACAAGAAGCCCAAAACAGGGACCCTGGTGCTCCCAGAGCAGACCTCAACTTAAATAATAAATAAATAAGCTGCAATAATGAGTAAGAAGCAAAAAAGAGCCCACTCCATTGAGAGCTTCGGTATCAATAGGGAAGAAGCCAATGCAAACTAAGATGAGGACAATACCCTCAAATTGCCTACATGTGAAGCCTCACGAGTGAAGGTGAATTGGTCTCAAGAACAAAAAGCCTTTCTGGAAGAGCTCAAAAAGGATTTCAAAAATCAATTGAGAGAGGTAGAAGAAAAAATAGGGAGATAAATGAAAGCAAAACAAGAAAACTATGAAAAAAGAATCAGCAGCTTGGAAAAGGAAGCACAAAGATTAACTGGCCAAATGGGAAAAAAGAGCATAATCTCACTGAAGAAAACAATGCCTTAGAAATTAAAATTGGTCAGTTGGAAGATAAGGAATCCATGAGACACCAGGAATCAGTCAAGCAGAATCAAAAGAATGAAAAAATAGAAGAAAATGTGAAATACGTCATTGGAAAGACAACTGATCTGGAAAAGAGATCCAGGAGAGACAAACTGAGAATCATTGGACTGCCTGAAAGCCATGACCAGAAAAAGAATCTAGACACCATATTCCAGGAAATTATTAAGGAGAACTGCCCTGATATCATAGAATCAGAGGATAAAATCATCATTGAAAGAATCCACCAATCACCTCCTGAAAGAGACCCCAAAAGGAAAACTTCAAGGAATATTTGTAGCCAAATTCCAGAATTATCAGATGAAGGAGAAAATACTCCAAGCAGCCAGAAAGAAGCAATTTAAATATCATGGAGCCACAGTCAGGATTGCTTAGGACCTTGCAGCTTCAACATTAAAGGACTGCAAGGCTTGGAATATGATATTCTGGAAGGCAAAGGAGCTTGGATTGCAGCCAAGAATCTATTACCCAGCAAAAATGTGCATTCTGTTTCAGGAGAAAAGATGGACATTTAATGACATTGGAGACTTTCAATCTTTCCTGACAAAAAGACCAGAACTGAATAGAAAATTTGATCTCAACATACAAGACTCAAGAGAAATTTAAAAAGGTAAACAGAGGGAAAAAAACAGATCACTCAATTAGGTTAAACTGCTTATATCCCTACACGGGAAGATAATACTCATAACTCTTAAGAACTGTAAATGTATTTGGGCAGAGAGAAGGACTTTACACAGAGGGTATAAATAGAAATTGTCTTTGATGTGAGGATACAAAAAAAAAATTAAGGGGTTAAAAAGGGAGTCCATGGGGAGGAAAGGAAAGGGAAGGTGGAATGTGATGAATTATATCATATGATGAGGTGAAAAAAAAAGCTATTACAATAGAGGGAAAGAAAGGAGGGGTGAACATTTTTTCAACACTAATCTCATTAGATTTCATTCAAAGAGGGGATAACATATACGTTCATTGGGATAAAGAAACTTAGTGAATTCTTTAGGGAAACAAAAGGGGAAAGGGGGGAATAATAAAAGGGAGGACAAAAGCAAGGGAGAAAAGGGTAAAGAAAAGAGAGAGGGGTGATAAAAAGGGAGGGCAGATTGGGGGAGGCAGGGGTAAAAAGTTAAACATCGGCGAGGAGGAATAGGAAGAAAGAAGGAGGGGAAAGTACAAAGGGGGTAAATAGAATGGAGGGGAATAGACAGTCAGTAATAATAACTGTGAATGTGAATGGGATGAACTCTGCTATAAAACGGAAGCGAATTGCAGAGTGGATTAAAAACCAGAATCCTACAATATGCTGTTTACAAGAAACACATCTGAAGCAGAGAGACACACACAGAGTAAAGGTAAAAGGCTGGAGCAGAATATATTATGCTTCAGCTAAAGAAAAAAAGCAGGGGTAGCAATCCTTATCTCAGACAAAGTGCAGGCAAAAATAGATCTCATTAAAAGAGATAAGGAAGGAAATTACATCTTACTAAAAGGTACTATAGATAATGAAGTAATATCAATATTAAATATGTATGCACCAAGGGGTATAGCATCCAAGTTCTTAGAGGAGAAGTTAAATGAGTTACAAGAGGAATTAGACAGTAATACTATACTAGAGGGGGATCTGAATCTCCCCCTCTCAGAATTAGATAAATCTAACCAAAAAATAAATAAGAAAGAAGTGAAAGAGGTGAATAGATTACTAGAAAAGTTAGACATGATAGATGTCTGGAGAAAATTGAATGGGGATAGAAAGGAATATACCTTTTTCTCAGCAGTACATGGTACATTTTCAAAATCTGACCATGCATTAGGGCACAAAAACATCATAGTCAAATGTAGAAAGGCAGAAATAGTAAATGCATCCTTCTCAGATCATGATGCAATAAAAATAACATGCAAGAAATAGCCAGGGAAAAGTAGAATGAAAATCAATTGGAAACTAAATAATATCATTCTAAAGAATGAAAGGGCCAAACAACAAATCATAGAAACAACCAATAACTATATCCAAGAGAAATGACAATAATGAGACAACATACCAAAATCTATGGGATGCAGCCAAAGCCACTGCTTTTTTTTTTTTTTTTTTTTTTTTTTTGCTTAGGGGAAAATTTATAGCTCTAACTGCTAACATGAATAAAAAACAGAAAGAGGAGGTCAATGAATTGGGCATTCAACTTAAAAAGCTAGAAAAAGAACAAATTAGAAATCCCCAATTAGATACTAGAGATCCTGAAAATTAAAGGAGAAATTAATAAGATTGAAAGCAAAAAAAAAAACTATAGAATTAATCAATAAAACTAAGAGCTGATTTTGTGAAAAAAAAAACCAATAAAATAGATAAAATATTGGTTAATTTGATTAAAAAAAAGAAAGAAGAAAACCAAGTCACCACTATCAAAAATGAAAAGGGTGATGTTACCACCAATGAAGTGGAAATTAAAGCAATAATTAGGAACTATTTTGTCCAACTGTATGCCAATAAATTTAACAATCTAAATGAAATGGATAATAATTTACAAAAATTCAAACTGCCCAGGTTAACTGAAGAGGAAATAAAATCCTTAAATAAACCGACATTAGAAAAAGAAATTGAACAAGCCATTAATGAACTCCCTATGAAAAAATCCCCAGGGCCAGATGGGTTTACAGGTGAATTATACCAAACATTTAAAGAACAATTAATTCCAATATTATACAAATTATTTGGAAAAATAGATGAAGAAGGAGTTCTACCAAATTCGTTTTATGACACAAATATGGTGGTGATACCAAAACCAGGCAAAGTAAAAACAGAGAAAGAAAAATATAGACCAATTTCCCCTCATGAATAATGATGCTAAAATCTTAAATAAGATAATAGCAAGGAGATTTCAGCAAGTGATCACCAGGATAATACACTATGATCAGGTGGGATTTATACCAGGGATGCAGGGCTGGTTCAACATTAGGATAACTATCAACATAATCAACCACATCAATAAGAAAACTAACCAAAATCATATGATTATCTCAATAGATACAGAGAAACCTTTTGACAAAATACAGCACCCATTCCTAATAAAAACAGTAGGGAGTTTAGGAATAGGTGGAGCTTTCCTTAAAATAATAAACAGTATCTACCTAAAGCCATCAGCAAGTATTATATGCAATGGAGATAAATTAGAGGCCTTCCCAATAAGATCAGGGGTGAAACAGGGATGTCCATTATCACCCCTATTATTCAATATTGTACTAGAAGTGGGCAGCTAGATGGTGCAGTGGATAGAGCACTGGCCCTGGAGTCAGGAGTATCTGAGTTCAAATCTGACCTCAGACACTTAATACTTACTAGCTGTGTGAACCTGGGCAAGTCACTTAACCCCAATTGCCTCACAAAAAAAATGTACTATAAATGTTAGCGTTAGCAATCAGAGAAGAAAAAGGAATTAAAGGAATCAGTATAGGCAAGGAGGAAACAAAACTATTACTCTTTGCAGATGATATGATGGTATACTTAGATAATCCTAGAGAATCAACTCAAAAATTACTTGAAACAATTAACAACTTTAGCCAAGTAGCAGGATATAAAATAAATCCACATAAATCATCAGCATTTCTATACATGACCAACAAAGTCCAGCAGCAAGAGATAGAAAGAGCAATTCCATTTAAACCAATGGTAGATAATAATAAAATACTTAGGAGTCTACTTGCCAAGACAAACCCAGGAACTCTATGAAGACAATTACCAAACACTTTTCACACAAATCAAATCAGATCTAAATAATTGGAAAGATATCTATTGCTCATGGATAGGCCGAGCTAATAAAATAAAAATGACAATTCTACCTAAATTAATTTACCTATTCAGCACCATACCAATCAGACTACCTAAAAATTATTTTATAAAGCTAGAAAAAATAATAACAAAATTCATCTGGAAGAACCAAAAGTCAAGAATATCAAGGCAAATAATGAAAGAAATATACAGGAAGGTGGGTTAGTTGTATCAAATCTGGAGCTTTAATATAAAGCAGCAGTCATCAAAACTATCAGGTACTGGGTAAGAAACAGAGTGGAGGATCAATGGAATAGGCTAGGTATAGGAGACACAGTAGTAAATGACATTAGGAATGTAGTGTTTGATAAACCCAATGACTCTAGCTTCTAGGATAGGAATTCAGTATTTGACAAAAACTGCTGGGAAAACTGGAAGATAGATAGTATGGCAGAAATTAGGCATAGACTGAGATCTTACACTTTATACTAAAATAAGGTCAAAATGGATATATGATTTAGACATAAGAGGTGATACCTTAGGTAAATTAGGAGAGGAAGTAGTATTCAACCTTTCAGATCTTTGGAAAGGAGAACAGTTTATGACCAAACAAGTGATAGAGAGTATTATGAAATGCAAAATGGATGATTTTGATTACATTAAATTAAAAAGGTTTTTTACAAACAGAAGAAATGCATCCAAAATTCTAAGGGATGCAGAAAGCTGAGAAACAATTTTTATGGCCAGTACTTCTGATAAAGGCCTCATTTCTAAAATATATTGGGAATTAAATCAAATTTATAAGAATCCAAGTCATTCTCCAATTGTGAAATGGTCAAAGGATATAAACAGGCTGTATTCTGATGAAGAAATCAAAGCTGTCTATTACCATATGAAAAAATGCTCTAAATTACTATTAATTAGAGAGATGCAAATTAAAACAACTCTGAGATACCACATGACACCTATCAGATTGGCTAATATGACAAAAAAGGGAAATAATGCATCTTGGAGAAGCTGTGGGAAAATTGGAACACTAATGCATTGTTGGTGGAGCTGTGAACTGATCCAACCATTCTGGAGAACAATCTGGAATTATGACCAAAGGGCTATAAAGATGTGCCTACCCTTTGGCCCAGCAATACCACTTTTGGGTCTTTTCCCCAAAGAGATCATAAAAAAGGGTAAAGGACTCACATGTACAAAAATATTTATAGCTGCTCTTTTTGTGGTGGCAAGGAATTGGAAATTAAGGGGTTGGCCATCAATTGGGGAATGTCTGAACAAGTTGTGGTAAATTAATATAATGGAATTCTATTGTGCTGTAAGAAACGATGAGCAGGAGTTCAGAGAAACCTGGAAGGACTTGTATAAACTGATGATGAGTAAGATGAGCAGAAGCAAGAGAACATTGTACACAGTATTATCAACATTGTGTGTTGATCTACTGTGATGAACTATATCCTTCTCATCAATGCAATGGTACAGAAGAGTTCCAGGGGACTCATGATGGAAGGGGATCTCCAAATCCAGAACAAAAAAGAACTGTGGAATATAGATGCTGATTGAACCATAGTATTTCTTTTGTTTTTGATGCTGTTGTTTTTCTATTTTGAGATTTGTCCTCATTGCTCTGATTCTTCTCTTATAACATGACTAATGCAGAAATATGTTTAATGTTATTAGATAGATAGATAGATATAAACCTATATCAGATTACCTGCTGTCTAAGGGAGGGGGGAGGGGGAGGAGAGGGAGGGAGAAAAATCTGACATTGGAGAACTTGTATAAGCAAATGTTAAGAACAATTTTTACATGTAACTGGAAAAAAATACATTTATCAGAAAAAATGGGCTTATTTAAGGATTTTATTTCCTCTTCAGTTAACCTGAGCAGTTTCTATTTTTGTAAATATTTATCCATTTCATTAAGATTGTCAAATTTATTGTCATAGAGTTGGGCAAAATAGTTCCTAATTATTGCTTTAATTTCTACTTCATTGGTGGTAAAATCACCCCTTTCATTTTTGGTTTTCTTCTTCTTTCTTCTTTCATTTGGTTTTCTTCTTCCTTTTTTTAATCAAATTAACCAATATTTTATCTATTTTATTGGTTTTTTCATAAAACCAGATCTTAGTTTTATCGATTAATTCTATAGTTTTCTGGCTTTGATTTTATTGATTTCTCCTTTAATTTTCAGGGTTTTTAATTTAGTATTTAATTGGGGATTTCTAATTTGCTCTTTTTCTAGCCTTTTAAGTTGCATGCCCTATTCATTGATCTCCTCTTTCTCTTTTTTATTCATGTAAGCATTTAGAGATATAAAATTTCCGCTAAGCACTGTTTTGGCTACATCCCATAGATTTTGGTATGATGTCTAATTATTGTCATTTTCTTGAATAAAGTTATTGATTGTTTCTATGATTTGTTCTTTGACCCATTCATTCTTTAGAATGAAATTATTTAGTTTCCAATTGATTTAAAGCCTACCTTCCCATGGCTCTTTATTACATTTAATTTTTATTGTGTCATGATCTGAGAAGGATGCATTTACTATTTTTGCCTTTCTACATTTGACTATGATGTTTTTTGTGCTTGAATACATGGTCAATTTTTGAAAATGTGCCATATACTTCTGAGAAAAAGGTATATTCCTTTCTATCTCCATTCAGTTTTCTCTAGACATCCATCATGTCTAACTTTTCCAGTATTCTATTCACCTCTTTCACTACTTTCTTATTTATTTTGTGGCGAGATTTATCTAGTTCTGAGAGGGGAAGATTCAGATCCCTCACTAGTATAGTATTACTGTCTAATTCCTCCTGCAACTCATTTAACATTTCCCTTAAGAATTTGGATGCTATACCATTTGGCACATAAATGTTTAGTATTGATATTTCTTCATTATCTATAGTACCTTTTAGCAAGATGTAGTTTCCTTCATTATCTCTTTTAATGAGATACATTTTGCCTTTGCTTTGTCTAAGATAAGTATTGCTACCCCTACTTTTTTTACTTTAGCTGAAGCATAATGTATTCTTCTCCAGCCTTTTACCTTTACTCTGTGTGTATCTCTCTGTTTCATATATGTTTCTAGTAAATGACATATTGTAGGATTCTAGTTTTTAATCCACTCTGCAATTAGCTTATGTTTTATGGCAGAGTTTATTACATTCACATTCACAGTTATTATTACTGTCTATTCCCCTCCATTCTATGTACCCCCTTTGTACTTTCCCCCCTTGCTTCACCCTATTCCTCCTCACCAACAGTTTGCTTCTTACCCCTGCCTCCCCCAATGTGCTCTCCCTTTTCATCACCCCCTCCCTTTTCTTTACCCTTTTCTCCCTTGCTTTTGCTTTTGCCCTCCCTTCTATTTCTCCCCAACTTCCCCTTGCCCTTTTATTTGCCTGAAGAATAAACTAAGCTTCTTTATCCAAATGAACATATATGGTATTCCCTCTTTGAATCAAATCTTGTTAGAGTAGGGTTGAAACAATGTTCACTCCTCCCTTCTTTTCATCTATTGTAATACCTTTTTTTCCACTTCTTCATATAATGTAATTCACCCCATTGCACCTCCCCTTTCCTCTTCTCCCCATAAACACCCCTTTTTACCCCCTTAATTTTCTTTATATTGCCATATCAAAGACAATTTATCTTTATACCCTCTGTGTATAATCCTTCTGTCTGCCCAAATACATTTACAGTTCTCAAGAGTTATAAGTGTTATCCTCCTGTGTAGGTATGTAAAAAGTTTAACCTTATTGAGTAACTTTATTCCCCTGTTTATCTTTTTTTTTGGTAAGGCAATTAGGGTTAAGTGACTTGCCTAGGGTCACACAGCTAGTAAGTATGTAAAGTGTCTGAGGCCAGATTTGAACTCAGGTCCTCCTGAATCCAGGGCCGGTGCTCTATCCACTGCACCACCTAGCTGCCCCTGTTTATCTTTTTAAACTTCTCTTGAGTCTTGTATGTTAAGATTGAATTTTCTATTCCATTCTGTTTTTTTTTTTAAATCAGGAATCCTTGAACATCCCCAATTTCTTTGAATATCCATCTTTTTCCCCTGAAAGAGAATGATCAGTTTTGCTGGGTAATAGATTCTTGGTTGCAATCGAAGTTCCTTTGCCTTGCAGACTATCATATTCCAAGCCTGGCAATCTTATTGTTTTGTTTTGTTGCAGAGAAATGAGAGTTAAGTGACTTGCCCAGGGTCACATAGCTAGTGTCAAATGTCTGAGAATGAATTTGAACTCAGCTCCTCCTGAATCCAAGGCCACTGCTTTATCCACTCTGGCACCTAGCTGCCTCCCTTGTTAACCTTTAATGCTGAAGCTGACAGGTCCTGAACAAAGCTGACTGTGGCTCCATGATATTTAAATTGCTTCTTTCTGGCTGCTTGAAGTATTTTCTCCTTTACCCTATAATTCTGGAATTTGGCTACAATATTCCTTGGAGTTTTCCTTTTGATGTCTCTTTCAGGAGGTGGTAGGTAGATTCTCTCAATGACGATTTTATTCTCTGATTCTATAATATCAGGGCAGTTCTCCTTAATAATTTCCTGAGGGGTGGCTAGGTGGCGCAGTGGATAAAGCACTGGCCCTGGATTCAGGAGTACCTGAGTTCAAATCCGGCCTCAGACACTTGACACTTACTAGATGTGTGACCCTGGGCAAGTCACTTAACCCCCATTGCCCGACAAAGAAAACAAACAAAAAAATTTTTTTTTTAAATTTCCTGGAATATTGTGTCTAGACTCTTTTTCTGATCATGGCTTTCGGGCAATCCAATAATTCTCAAATTATCTCTCCTGGATCTGTTTTCCAAGTCAGTTTTCTTTCCAATGAGATATTTCACATTTTCTTCTATTTTTTCACTTTTTTAATTCTGTTTGATTCTTGGTGTCTCATGGAGACATTATTTTCCAACTGTCAAATTTTAATTTTTAAGCCATTGTTTTCTTCATTAAGATTATGCAACTTTTTTTTTTCCATTTGGCCAAATGAATTTTTTAAGGAATTGTTTTCTTCAATCTTTGTGTTCCTTTTCCAAGCTGCTGATTCTCTGTTCATAATTTTCTTGTGTTGCTTTCATTTCTCTCCCCATTTTTTCTTCTACTTCTCTCAATTGATTTTTAAAATCCTTTTTGAGCTCTTCCAAGAAGGCTTTTTGTTCTTGAGACCAATTCATCTTCCCTCTTGAAGCTTCACATGTAGGCTATTTGAAAGTATTGTCCTCACCTGAGTTTGTGTTTGCCTCTTCCCTGTTGACATAGATGCTCTCAATGGTAAGAGCTCTTTTTTGTTTCTTACTCATCTTGCAGCTTATTTTTTTTTTATTTGAGGTCTGCTCTGGGGACACCAGGGTCCCTCTTTCAAGATTCTTGTCCTGGGGTATAGTAGCTATGTCACTGGCTTTCTACGCTGAAGTCTCTATGGCTTGTGGATTTCTAACCACCCTGGACTTGCTCCTGGCATGCTGAGATGGCCAGGCCTGGGCATGCCTGTCCTGTGCGTGGCCCTCTAACCGGCAGCCTGCCCTCTCAGCTGGTGCTGTTGGGTTTCACCACTGGCCTACTCGGACACCAGCTTTTTGAGGCAGGATCCAGGTGCCTCAGTTGCTCAGCTGTGGCCTACAGCTTCCTGCTGACTTGCCCCGATCCCCTCCAAGCTGTGCTGCACTGTAGTTTTCAGCACCTCCCTTTTGCTTGAGTGATACTGACCTTTCCTGACGTCTTCTAAATTATCTCTGGTTGGAAGACTGTGTCTCTCTGTCTCTTTGCAGGTTCTATAATTTCAGAATCCGTTCAGAGGCTTTATTTAATGTTCTTTTTGAGGGAACTGAAGGAGAGCTCAGGCAGCTTACTTGCTTCTTTCTGACATCTTGGCCCCACCTGAACCCAATTAATTTATAATTACTAATAGCAATAAGTAAACATCATTTTGCACAAGGTCCTATTGTTTTTCCTTAGCTTGTGTTCAAAAATTCATGGAGACATTATCAACTTCCCATTATCAAAAAAGCTGAACCAATTTCTTTAAATTTTCTAAATTATTAATCTGTTAGCATGACTATTTAAACCCCAGCAAAGAGATGATCTTATCTTTGTTGATTAATTAATTTATATTAATTTATTTTTTGTAATAAACATTTTTATTTATAGTTTGGGATTCCAATTTTTACCCCTCTTTCCCTCCCTTCTCTCTCCCTCCCTGAGGTGGCAATCAAATATACATAATACATGTATGATTATGTAAAATATGACCACATTTGTCATTTTGTACAAGAATACTTGATTAGAGATGAAAGTGAAAAATAGTATGCTTCAGTCTGTGTTCAATCAATATCAATTCTTTCTTTGGAGGTAGATAGTATGTTTCATACGTAGTCCCTTGGTATTGTCTTGGACCATTGCATTGTTGGTAATAGTCAAGTAATTCATAGTTCTTTATTAAACAATATTGCTATCTCTGTGTACAATGTTCTTTTTGTTCTTCTCACTTCTTTATATCTCATTTCATACATGTCTTTCCAGTCCTTTCTGAAGTCATCCTGCTTGTCATTTCTTATAGAACAATAACATTCCATCACCATCATATAACACAGTTTGTTTAGCAATTCCCCAATTGATGGGCATTCCTTTGATTTCCAATTTTTAGCCACCACAGAAATATTTTTGTACAAAGAGGTGTTTTTCTCTTTGGGGGGATGTCTTTGGGATATGAACCAGGTAGTGGTATTGCTGGATCAAATGGTATGCACAGTTCTACAGCCTTTTGGCATAGTTCCAAATTGATCTCCATAATGGCTGGATCTTTTCACACCTCCACCAACAGTGGATTAGTGCCCCAGCTTTCCCATATCCTCTCCAACATCCAATATTTTTGGTTTTTGTTATATTTGACACCCTCAGAGTTCCTTTAGTTTGCATTTCTCTCATCAGTAGTGATCTAGAGCATTTCCTGAAATATTTGTAGTCTAAGATTGATTGGGGAAGGAAGACAGATACCAACTGTAATAGGGACATTGCATTAAAAAGTTCCTAAATCTTTTCTATTTCAGTAAGATTAAGACCATCTCTGAAATTTCCTTTTCAAAATTCCTAAACCCTTTATTTCAAACCCTGTATTTACACTATCAGCGCAAATAGACTACAACTTTTTTTATCCTTTTTCCTCATTCTTCACTTTTATTTCCTTATGCAACATTACTTTTTCTTGCTCTTACTTACTTTGTTCCTCCAGTAAACCCCCTTTTTGTTCATTAGTGGTTATAAATGCACATTTCCTACCAGTTTCTTTAAGGACTTGGGCAATGAGAATTGGTTACAATCACAAGGTTTTTGTTTGTTTGTTTGTTTTTGATGGGCTAATAGACATAAAAACAGCTCAGTCAGCACAAGAAATTTTTCACTGTAGGGTGTCATATTTAAGTAAGCAGGAAATCTTTAGAGAAGAAAGCATGCACTTTTTAACGTTAACCCTTTTTATGCTGGAAAAGCATTTATCCTGATATTTGTACAATGCCTAAAGGGACTGGCCAAAGCCTAACTAGTGCGCAGGAATGTCATAGATAATGGTAAATAATTTTCAGGTTCTGCCTCTCCCTCTCACAATTTCAGTGTTTTATAGTTTTTTAAGTCATATGCTCATTTTAAATTGATCTTTTCTAATCTGAACACCCTTGATCATTTAGAAATTTTCACTGCTTTCAGAATGGCCACCATCACTGAGAGCTGTTCAAAATGGCATTGATGTGGCTGTAATCAATTTTTTGGTTGTTTTTTTTTTTTTTAAGTGAGGCAATTGGGGTTAAGTGACTTGCCCAGGGTCACACAGCTACTAAGTGTTAAGTGTCTGAGACCAGATTTGAACTCAGGTCCTTCTGACTCCAGGGCCGGTGCTCTATCCATTGCACCATCTAGCTGCCCCTGTAATCAGTCTTAATGCTATGAAAGCTACTAAGGACCTATCTGTCCTATTGAATGCTTATAGGGTTCCACTGCTAGCCCCCACTCTCTTCACCTGGAATCATAGTACCCTGCTCCTCCAGTCACAGGTGATTCTGGCAGAAGCATTCTCCTTTCCCTTTTTTCCCTTTTTATGCAAACTAAACTAGTCTAAATTTTTAGGGTTTGGGAAATAAGGGTTCCTGTCCTGAAGAGTCATGTAGTTCAATCCCATTCAGCCTTTATGAGAGGCTTTCAGAGATCTAGTCACATATCTGGTGTTCAAGCTCATAAGACTAAGAGATATCTAAGTAGGCCCTAGAACTGGTGGCACCCTCTTATAAAATTTGAACTTATTTTCACTAACTAATTGATTTCCACACAAGTTTTACTGTGTTTCAAATTTACCTAAACAATTGACTTAAACCCCACTAGTGTCATTAAACTGCACTTCCCTTCAGTTGCTTTCTGATTTCAAAAGAAGCTTTTTTTTTTCTTTTTGGGGGAGCACTTTGGAATTCACCTTCAATCAGGAGTCCCAGTCAGGACATGCTTAGTTCCCTCAGTTTGGCTGTTTAAAAGCAGTAAACAACATAAGGGTAAATAAACTCCAATCTACACACTTTTACTCTTTTTTGAAGATACATACATACATACATGCATGCATACATACATACATATATATGTGTGTGTGTGTGTGTGTTTACATATATGTTAATCATTCTCTGGATGTTTAAGTAAACTACCACATATTCACTCTGTGGGATTCCAGAATGTAATTAGTCTTCTTGATTTCTAATAGATGATTATAGACAAGGGAAAGAAAAAGATATTGAAGAAATGTTTATTATATTGCAGCTGAACTTTGTTATTTTGACTATTGGGAAAATTTTAGGTAGGATTCTCCTGACATAACTTCACCAGGATGACATTTATTGGAATGGAATATATCACACCTAGCTAACTTTAAGACTTACTCAATGCAATTGGCCATTTGCATAATGTTTGCCTGGAATTGTCATACAGTTAGGGAAAATTTATTTTCTTCCAGTATAATTATGTCTGTATTCTTTGATGGTTAATGCTTATAATCACATCGGATGTCATGTGATGAAAACAATATTGGATTCTTATCTCTAAGCTTAATGCTGAATTATTTCTTTATCAATAGAGTGAGATGCAGGTATAAGATTTGAGCTATTTGAACTGGAATTTTGATGTTTTCTATATTCCAAACAACCAGCAATTAAATATTTAGCCTTGGCATTTGTTACTAGCTATATACTTCTGTGAAAAATAAGGTATTTAATTAATTATAATGTATGATGATAATTAGGCAAATGTTGCAAAGATTTGTGAAAATGACCTGATTTTATTATTTTGTTATTTAGTTATTTTGACAATTGTCTCAGTTCTGTTTTAAGAAAAGCAATGTTAGCATGGCTAGAGGTTTTTCTTGCCTTAAAGTGATATTCACTTTTGTTAGGGGTTATTCATTTAAACATGGCTAGAAGTTAAAAATATTTTACTATAAATAACTTACTTGATATGCACTATTACAAAGTTACATGCTCAATGTATTTTTTAATATCTTCCCTGAAACTTTTGTTACCATTGAAGTTAATCTGGAAATTTTTACATTAGTTCATTTCTGTATTAGGATCCATCCTCTTATAAAAAAAGGATTCTGAAATACCTTAGGGGAATCTCATCCTCCTAATGGGGGATAAAATAATGCCAAGTACAAAAATTTATTTCTAAGTTTCTTTTTGTATCTGAGTGTCATATGTAAAGACTGGACAACCTAAAAATGTAAAGGCTACTAGTCTAAAAGGTTCCAAATTTAATTTTATAAGAATACAGTGTCTTTAATGGAACCTTTAATGTTTCATTATCTGACCTCATTATTGGCAAAACAATTTTAAATGCTGTTAAGATCAATTTTGCAGGAGTTTTTTTTCAGGGCAATGGGGGATAAGTGACTTGCCCAGGGTCACACAGCTAGTAAGTGTCAAGTGTCTGAGGTCAGATTTGAACTCAGGTCCTTCTGAATCCAGGGCCGGTGCTCTATCTACTGCACCACCTAGCTGCCCACAGGAGATTTTTAATAAAGAAGATGATCCCTACAAGTGAACTGGAGAAGTAAGAAGACTGAGTTAAGGAAGAATTGCTCTGAGACCACATCCAAACCACAAGACTGCATCAGATGTTTCCAGAGGAACAAAAGGAGACACATCTATGAATTTCATTTTGCTGTACTTTAGGTCCTTTATCTATAAGGTCTACTTACTAAAGGGGACTGTTCCTTATGGTTTTCACAAGTGTCACCCAATTTCTCCCCTTTTCCCCCTCATTTTGTTACACATCATAAGCCCCATAGTTAAGACACTTTAATGAAGTGTTGTAGTATTGGTTAATGATTCATTGAGGGGATGATGCCCCTCAAGAATCAAATCAGAACTAAAAATCCTATGAAAACAATAAAAATAAAGAATCAAATCAGGATTGTGAGTCCTCCTACCTCTCCCCCTTATTTTAAAAATATCACTATGGGTTAGCTAGATGGCACAGTGGACAAAGCACCAGTCCTGGGCCCAGGAGGCCCAGAGTCCAAATCCTGCCCCAGACACCAGATAACGTACCTTATTTGTTCCACAAAGAACAAGGATATAAAAAAATAATTGCTTTACAAATACCATCCCTTCATATTCATTTCAGACCTGTGTCCTCTGTGTATTCCTTTCTGAAAAAGTTCTTATGAGTGGAAGTATTATTTTCTCATGTACGAATGTAAACAGTTTAATCGTTTAATGTTCCTCATGATTTCTTTTTCCTGTTTGCCTTTTTATTATTCTCCAGGGTCTTATATTTGAAAATCAAATATTCTATTCAGTACACATCTTTTCATCAAAAATGCCTGAAAGTCTTCTTTTTCATTGAAATTCCACTTTTTCCTCTGAAAAATTTTGTTCAGTTTTTCTGGGTATGTGAATTTTGGCTGTCGTCCCAGTTCCTTTTCCCTCTCGAATATCATATTCCATGCCCTCAGGTCCTTTAATGTAGATGCTGCTAGATCTTGCTTTATCCTTATTGGAGCCGCACAGTATTTGAATTCCTTTTTTCTAGCTGTTTGCAATATTTTCTCCATGACCTGAGAGTTCTGGAATTTGGCTATTCATTGCTATTGTGGGGTGAGAAAAAGCTGAAGTAGGAGACTAAAAAGGAGCATTCAAAGTTCCAATAACTACAGGCTAAAGAAGGGGTGGATGATGGTGAAGGTGCTGTGCTTTCTCCTACCATTTCCTATTGTTGTCCAGTCTCTGAAATATCTTCTGTTTCAGTCCTATGATCCTCTGGAGAACTCTCCCTTTAGGAAGACTAGAATGAGTGGGACTTCAGAGCAGCTTCTAGTGGATTTACTTTTCCAGTTCAGTTCATTTGCAGAGATACCCTTCTCCATCAAAATCTCTGAAGGTGCGGCAGCTAGGTGGCACAGTGGATAAAGCACCGGCCCTGGAGTCAGGAGTACCTGAGTCCAAATCCGGGCTCAGACAGTTAACACTTCCTAGCTGTGTGACCCTGGGCAAGTCACTTAACCCCAATTGCCTCACTTAAAAAAAAATCTCTGAAGGAACAGATCTTAATACAATTACAGTTTGCTATTACAATACCTAGGTCAGGTGATGATAACAAGCTCAAGTCTTAATATTAATAGCCCTAATATGATCCTCAGTAGAAAAGCAAATTTACATCTTTAGAGTGGCAAATTCAACTAACAACTGAAAAATAAATAAAACAATTTGCAACCTAAACTTTATATTTGGCATAAATAATTACCTAACCTTTTACAACCATTTATTTTTTAAAAAGCAAATATTTGATGAGATTTTGCTATGGAAATGTTAACAGAACATTTTTTTGAATAAGATGATGACATCATCTTACATAACTGAATTCATTTAAAAGCCACCAAAACAGCTGCACTTGTCAGAAAAAGTTCTGGGATGGGAGGTACAAATATACTGAGTAGTCAACTTCAAGATAGTGTAAGGCAAATATTTTTTAATATATAATAAAACATGTTTGCATTACAAGATTTGCTCAATGTCCAGGTTGTAATAATAAATCCAAATAAAATTGACATTCCTGATGTGTATGTCTAGCAATGTGAATCTTTGGGACAGAGGTTATGGATGTTTTAGTAACCATTTTTAACATAATTTTTGGATTGGCTGCATCAGTTCACTGTTGCATCAAGCAGTGTGTTAGTGTGCCTGTCTTTAGGCAGCACTTTGATCATTAACTGTTCCATCTTTTCTCATCGTGGTGAATTTGTTGGATGGAATGTGAAACCTTCAAGTCGTTGTGATTCATGTTTCTCTTGTTAGTGATTTGGAAAAATCTTTCATTGTGATGTTAATAGTTTTCAATTAGATTTTTGAGAAATGTTTGTTCATGTCTACACCTACATGAGTAAACCTTGAGAGTTTTTCAAGAAATCATGCAACAATCTATATTTTGTAATATAGAGGTTGAACTGAATGACCAGATAGCTTCTAATATATCTAGGAAGATTAGACGGAAATACTTAGATAAATATCTGTGTAAGGAATTTAAAATAAGAAAACATATGCCCTTTCCATCCTATTCATATGTGCAACTCTGGAAAGTTTTCAGAGATTTTGGAAGAAGAACAGGGAATAAAGTCAATAAAAGTGAAATTTTTCTCTAAAATATAGGAATGAATGGCTTATTCTCTCAGTGGAAGAGTCATGACCATCATTTATTACTAAATGTATAATATTCTCAATATACATTGACTGTTATTTTCCTCTGTGAGTGAATTTTCTTAGAAATAAGTCCTGTTCCTAATTAAACAACTTCTGTCTCATTATTTTCAGAATAAATATTTACTTTGAAAAGCATGATACAGCTAATATGCTCCGAATAAGAAAAAGTCTAAATCCTTAAAGGTTATCTGTGATTATGATCTGGGGAAAATTACAGACCATTTTCACCTGTTTAGTATTGCATTACTTGTAACCTTTTTCAGAAAACAAATAAGGCTGTGGTCCAAGCAGGCATGCATTCAAACTAATATTTGCCATGTGTTTTTTTTTGTTTTTTTCTCTTACAGTAGTATAAATAGTAGTTGAAAAGAGTGCTAGCCAATTCAAAGCAAAATGAGGTTCTTGCTGTTGCTTTCAGTCCTTGGGGGATGCTGGGCACAGTATGATCCCCATACCCAATATGGTCGAACATCTATTGTCCACTTATTTGAATGGCGCTGGGATGACATTGCTCTTGAATGTGAGCGTTACCTAGCTCCCAATGGCTATGGGGGTGTTCAGGTATGTGCACTTAAAAATTCATTTGATATTCATGTTCTAGGCACAACGAATATTTTTAATTTATGCATGTAACTACAAAGAAAAGAGGACAAATTAAGGGGTTGAACTAGATGATTTCAAGAAATCCCTTAACTTGTAAGAACTAGGCAGTTTGATGTATATAGTCTGGTGCATGGAGTCAAGAAGACCCGAGTTTAAATCCAGCATCAAACACTAGATATATATGTATAGGAAAATTTATAAAATGTTTTTATTATTACTTTCCTCATCTATGGAATGGGAATACTAATAACAGCTTTCATCATTACCTATCTCCTAGGGCTGTGAGAATGGAGTGAATTAAAATTTGCAAAGTGATTTGCAAACTTTAAAATGCTACATAAATGTTAGATATAACGATAAAATCTTATCTTAACAAACAGTCTTGTACATATGAAAAATTACTAGTTGTTGCTCTTCAGTCATATGTAACTATACATAACCCCATTTGGTTACTGTTTTGTTTTGTTTTGTTTTGGTAAAAGTGCTAGACTGGTTTGGCATTTTCTTCTCCATGATCATTTTAGAGTTGAGGTACTAAGTCAAAAAAGTACTCAGTGACTTCCCAGGGTCATATAGCTTGTAAGTATTTGAGGCTAGATTGTACTCAAGGAGATGTATCTTCCAGACTTGAGGTCCAGTGATAATCCACTATGCCACTCCATATCCTAAAAGCACTGGATCTGAGTTCAAATCCTGGTTCTTCGACTTACTATATTTCTACCTTTGGCCAAGTCACCTTAAAGCTTTTATACCTCCAGTTCTTCATCTAGGTGGTTGAACAGGATGACATTTCTGTTCACTTCTAGCTCTAAAACTGTCATTCTACACATTAATGTGTGTGAAAGGACCTTTAAGAACACTGATGGTGCTAGGCAAAGAATGGTTTCTACCAAAGAAACTCATCAATGCCTTCTTTAAACCTTTAATACTATATCACAACTCATTCTGTCAATGGATTTTGAAGCATTTTTAAATATAATGCAGCATATGATTTGTGTGTTCCTAAAACCTTCTCCTCCCAAAACACAGATCTCACCTCCAAATGAGAATGCAGTGATCAATAACCCTTCAAGACCTTGGTGGGAAAGATACCAGCCTATTAGCTACAAGATATGCACACGGTCTGGGAATGAAGATCAATTCAGAGACATGGTGAAGAGATGCAACAATGTGGGAGTAAGTGGATAACAAGATACTTTAATCAAATATTGTTTTCTGGTCCAAAAATCCCCAAGCATCCTATGGATAAACTTCAGGGGGTCCCTGAACATGTATACTATGAAATTATATCTTTATTTTCAATGAACTCTACATACAATTTCCTTTGGTTAGATAAATATATCATTCTGAAAAAGGTTCCAGTGGGCTATTTGTACATAAATTCTAGTTCGAAGTTAGTAGCTACCTAAAAGTCATGTGTTCTAAATCATCTTTTGGAATTCATTAGGTACCAGTGAGAAACCTGATGGTGGTAGAGTTGGCTGTGTTTTTCTAAGGAAATCTTCTATACAGATGACCTTAGGCAGATCATTTACACTGCCTAGGCTTTACTTTCCTAGTCTGGTAAATTAGGATCATAATGTTTGCCCTGCCTGCTTCACAGGTCATTTGAAAGGATCAAATGAGATAAGAAGTGTGAATTGAATGTATAAACTGCAATGCCTAATACAAATATAATTTGTAATTCTTGTGGATGACTAAGAATGTAGGGAGAGAGTTTTTCCCCTTCAGTGAGCACTCCTTCCTGTTGTTTTAATGCCATAAAATTTTAAAATAGCTATTGAAAACGATCTGACAAAATGGCCCTGTGTGACAGCACATGCCAAATCTTGTCCCTGTAGTACCCCACCCTGGCCAAGATTGGTCATTACAATTAATCAGTGATTTGCTGTGTTGCAGTGCTCTGTTTGTTGGTCTCAATGTACTCATTATATACATACCCCTCTTATTTCTCTTTCCTTTGCTCTCGCATTGTGCACACCCTATTTCTATGCACTTAGTGATCATTGATTTTCAGGCCCAGCCTGATTTCTTTCAGATCCAGAAACCAAAAACAAAATTCATAGACTAATTATTTAACACCAGAAAGAGAGATTTATGAATTAAGTGAACAGATGCTGTCTAACTTCATTAACATACAGTAAAATTCATTAAATGATGATGATAATTAACAACCTCAGGTAGAAGGAGTGCAGAACTTAGTGTCAGAAGATGAGGGTTCAACTCATTCCATTGATGCTCCATCTTCCAAAGTCAAACACAATCCTTGCTTTTCCAGGTGCGCATTTATGTGGATGCTGTAGTGAATCATATGTGTGGGAGTGGTGTGAGTGCTGGGACAAGTAGCACCTGTGGAAGTTACTTCAATCCTGGATCCAGGCAATTTTCTGCTGTGCCATACTCTTCCTATGATTTTAATGATGGGAAATGTAAAACCAGTAGTGGGGAAATAGAAAACTACAATGATGCCAATCAGGTAAAATTTTATTGGTAATTAACTAACCACTTAAGGTTTATCTGAACCCAATTTTTATCTGGAGCCTGACTTCCTTACTTGACTTCCATAATCACATGATCCTGACCACTATTGCATTCAGGATTTGTGTACCTGAATGTCAATCTCCTCCTCTCCTGGACTATTGCAATAACTTCTTATTTCGTTGCCCTGCTTCCAGTCTCTCCACTATTGTATCCATATTACATACAGCTGAAAAATGGATATGTCTATATCAGAAGTCTGACCATGTCACTTACTTGCTTAAGAAGACTCAGTGGCTCCCTAGTGCCTACTGGACCTAACACAAATCGTTCTTTTATCAAGTAAAGCTCTTTCCCATTTGGGCTCTGTCTGGCATTTCAAACTGATTACATATTCTTTACCCTCAACCACCCTATGTTCCAACAATATTCATCTGCTAATTACATACCTTGTACATGACATACTCTTTCTAAACACTGCCTTTGTTTGGAATGTTCTCCCTCTCATTTCCACATCTTGGAGTTCCCTTCCAGAATCTTACATAAATTCTGTCCTGGCCCTTCCAGCTTATAGAGTTTTCACACTTCCTTCCCCACAATGAATGTGCATTTATTCATATATGTACAAGTTATGTATGTACATGTTTTACTACCAGGATAAAAGGCAAGGCTGTTCAGGAAGGTTTTCTCTTTGTATCTTGGGCTGACAGCACAGTGTCTCCCACTAGGCTCTTAAGACATGCTCATTGGTGACAGCTAGGTGGGACAGTGGATAAAGTACTGGTACTGGAATCAGGAGGACTGGAGATCAAACCAGCCTCAGATACATACTACCCCTGTGACCTTGGGCAAATCACTTAATTCCAATTGCTATGAAAAAAAGCAGAAAGTAAAAGGAAATGCTTATTGAATTGAACTTCATCAATGTAGGAAATTCTCTGGAAATTAGAGGACCCTAAGATTTAGATATGGAGGGAAGCAGTTCATCCATGGAAATAAAACTTCTCATTTTACAAATCTGGAAATTAAGACCCACTTCCTCACTTCAGAGTTGGGGGCTCTTTTCCTTATATCACACTAAAAGGAAATTTAAAGCTTACCCAGCTCCCAATTCTTTAAATGTGGGTTGGGACCCCATATGGGGTCAACTAATTGAATGCTTGGGTCTGGAAAAATTATCAGCAAAGATTGGATTTATATACCTAATTTACATACCCATATACTTGCAGTCACATCAATATTTCTTATGGAAAAAGTGGTTGTGAGTAGGAGAAACACTTAAGAAGCCCTGCCCTAGCTAAGATGCTAAAGTGCATTGTGCCTTAGGTGTTTAAAAGGAGCACTTCAAAATGGGAAGGAAAAAGGTGATCTTGCCCCTGTATCACACATGCCAATATTGTTTGAACAGGTTAGAGACTGCCGTTTGTCTGGTCTTCTTGATCTTGCCCTGGGGAAGGATTATGTGCGAACCAAGGTTGCTGATTATATGAACCACCTGATTGACATTGGGGTGGCTGGCTTCAGAATTGATGCTTCCAAACATATGTGGCCTGGAGACATGAAGGCATTTCTGGATAAACTCAACAATTTAAATACAAACTTTTTCCCTGAAGGATCCAGGCCATTCATTTACCAGGAGGTACTAAGATAAAATGTGTGTATATGCTGGGGACAGAGGCTGACTGATAGAAGAATATGCATGCAAGGATTGTTTTTATTGTCAAAAAATGATAATATTGATTAAATGTGTTTTATATAGGCATGCCAAATATGAATTAATCCTGGTTATGCGGGCTTGCATTAGATCAGCATCTTCAAAAGATAAAAATTAAAATTGCCTAGATAAAATTTGATTCTTTTTAATAGTATCTCTCCAGATTGGAAAAAAATTTAAGTCATCTGTTCAAAGAAGAAAATTAATTTGAATATTCAATATAGTACATAGCATTAAAATTGTTGCAACAACATGCTAATATGATGATTAAAATGTTTTTAGAGTTTCGATGCAAAATCATATTTTTTTTTATTTCTCCTAGGTAATCGATCTAGGTGGTGAGGCAATTAAAAGCAGTGACTACTACGGAAATGGTCGGGTTACAGAGTTCAAATACGGTGCAAAACTGGGCACAGTTCTACGCAAGTGGAATGGAGAAAAGATGTCTTATTTGAAGTAAATGAAAAAGGGGGTTCCCCTTCAGACTACTGCTCAAGGAAATCTTCACCTCAGTGTGCAACAGTTGCAGGAATTTGTTCCCAATATTAATTGGGAGAGTTCTGCTTGGATATCAGTTAATCATTTGTATTACTCATAGAGGTCAATTTGAAAACATGCCTTTTCAGAAAGCTAAGACGAAATCATTAGGCTTTATTTTGAACAGATAGAATGAAAATGTATTTGGCAAATGCTTATTTTTTATAATGTACACCACAACATGAACACAAGAATTTAAAAATCATAACAATATAAAAATAATATGCTGCAGCCTCAGCATGACACCCTCCTTTAATACAAATTCTACAACACAAACATGATAGAAGTACCTAACATATATATGGCTCTCTAAGGTTTTAACTTAACTGCACAGTGTTAGAGTTGAAAGAAACTTTAGGGAGCCAAACTCATTGGTACTGATATGGAAATTAAGACCCAGAATAGTGAGGTGACTCATTTGAGGTTAAAGTGTTAGTAAGTGGTTGTCAGAATTTGATCCCAGTTCTTCTCTCAGTCTTCTTCTGTTTAAATCATAATATGGGCATTCTGCATAAAGGAATTTGTTTGTTTGTGATAAGGAATGCCCTAAAGGGAGAGAAGACCAAAAAAAAAAAAAAAAAAGCCTGAATCACAAGAAAAACACTCCATATTTCTTTGTACAGGAACTGGGGAGAAGGTTGGTCCCTCATGCCCTCTAACAGAGCACTTGTCTTTGTGGATAATCATGACAACCAGAGGGGCCATGGAGCCGGTGGAGCTTCCATTCTTACCTTCTGGGATGCCAGGTATGTGGTGGAGTCCTCTACCTGTGTTGGTAATCTTCCTAATAGTCTCCAAAAATGTTCTTCTTTTGTGTGATGCCCACTTTTTATACCTTCTAGACTCTACAAAATGGCAGTTGGATTTATGCTTGCTCATCCATATGGAGTAACCAGAGTGATGTCAAGCTACAGGTGGTCAAGAAACATTCAGAATGGAAAGGTATTTTTTATTTCAACATTTAGAAAGTATGTACTAGATAATGAGGCCTGTGGAGAGACACTGGAGGAAGAAATAATAACTGATCAAAAATCAGTTTTTTAAAGATATGCCTACCATGCCAGTATCCAGGGACATGAAGCAATATTAAACAATAAGCAGGCATAGTCTTCCTGTTACCTATCTCACAATCAGTTTGACAGGTATGATATATCCCGGAAAAGGTACAAAATGAAAATATACTCAGAGAAAGAGAGACAGAGAGAGAGAAAGACAGACAGAGAGAGAGAGAGATCAAAGCAAAAATGGGGTAGAAGAAAGAGTGTAACAGCCTGAAAGAACCAAGGAAGGTTCATGATGAGGATGACATTAGACCTGGGCTTCAAAGTTGGTTGGAGACAGGACTGGATTCTAGTTACAGTGATTACCATTGAATTCTCTCCCTAAGGTAAGCATATTGAAAGTATTCAGGGGGTGGCAATTAGTGCAGCTTGGCTAAGTCATTAAGTATGTGGAAGAGAGTAGTAAGAGATAAGAATGGAAAGATATAATGGTCTCAGATTGTAAGGGTTCTGAAAGTCAGGCTGAGGAATTTACATTTGTTCAAAAGGCAATATGGAGTTAGTGAGGAATTTTAAGCAGAAGAGTGACACAATTTGTGAATAGGATCATAGATTTAATCCCAGAAAAGACTTTACAGGTCATGAAGAAAGTGTGTCCCAGCGTAATTTATCCAAATTACCTGAGGAGAAAGACCAGAAGCTGGACTCAAATCCAGAAACAAGATAAGGGAGAGGGAATACCCAAACAAGTGGAATCACTGATACACATGTCTATGTTTTGAAAATTTAAGGATGCTAATGATTGGATTGGACCACCCAATGATAATGGAGTCATTAAAAGAGTAACTATCAATGCAGACACTACTTGTGGCAATGGCTGGGTTTGTGAACACAGATGGCGCCAAATAAGGTAAGAAAGCTCAGTTGTACCTGCCTGATACCTTTCTCATAACAACTGATATTACAGGTATCCCAAACTTTTAGACTAGTATTAATATCTTTGATAACTTAAAACTGCTCTAAGAATTTTGGTCTGTATGCAACTACACACACACAGACACAAACACAGAGAACAAAAACAATACATTCGAAAAGAGGGGTGAAAGGGAGGGAGCATGATATTCAAACCAAATGTATTTAACAATATTTTGCAAATTTTGTTTCTAGGAATATGGTTATTTTCCGTAATGTAGTTGATGGTCAGTCTTTTACCAATTGGTGGGATAATGGAAGTAACCAGGTGGCTTTTGGTAGAGGGAATAAAGGATTCATCATCTTTAACAATGATGACTGGTAAGTAGCAGTCACTTTTTTTTGTTTCTTTTCATTATATTCTTAAATGATCACTTTTTTCTGATCCCTAGTGCTTTTATTGATAATTCAAAGCGTATCTGAAGGGATCAGAATTGGTGCTACATGGTATAAAGAAAAGTGAAAAGAAAGAAAAGGAGATTGAAAGGGCTAGAGAAAATATTTTCTAAAATCAAGACTTCAAAGGTCACCCCTATTAAATAGCTCTTTTTTGTTTTGTTTTTGAGTTACAATACCACAGCAACATATACAGTATATACAGGAGTTGAATTTATATTGTGTGTGAAAAATTAAGGAATAATAATTTTAAAATGTTATTAAAACATTAGGCACTGGGGCAACTAGGTGGTGCAGTGGATAGAGCACCGGCCCGGGAGTCTGGAATACCTGAGTTCAAATCTGGCCTCAGACACTTAACCCTTACTAACTGTGTGACCCTGGGCAAGTCACTTAACCCCAATTACCTCACTAAATATACAAAAACAAAAACAAAAAAATATTAGACACCTTCATGACATTGGGCACATCCTCTATATTCTCAGGTCACTTCTAACTTAATGGAATTCCCTCTTTTTTTCCACTCTACATTCTTCACACTATATTTGAAAACAGCTAAGTTAGTATTAATGAGGAAGATATTGCTGTCCATCTTTTATTCCCCCTAACAAAAGAAGTCCCATAAGTTTTAGCAGGGTTTGAATTTCAGATTTATTCTTCAAACTTCTAAACCCACTAATTACTTTTGTTTTAAATATATTTTATTGATGCTTCTTATTTTGACATCAGTCATTTCTTAATATGGCCATCAAGTAGAACCATCCCTTGTACCCATAGCAACCACAACTACAACCACAACCACAATAGACACAATACACAGTTGAGAAAATTAAACTGCCTCTGGGAATAATACAGTGAATGTGTACTTACAGACAATACAAAATGAGAATGAGGGGGTGAAAAAAAAGAAAATCGTAATAGTTACTATAGGAATTGTGATAATGCTACTGAGGGTTCTGTGTTTCTGATTGAAGATTTGGGAAATATTGCCTGAGTAAAAAGAACTGCCAACTTACCTTCCAACTTCTCACACCTCTTGTTAAGAGTAAGTAGCTTGGCAGCAGTAATTGACAAAAGTCATATAAAGATTTTCTATTCTTATAGCCAGGTGGTTATTCCTTGGCATTTTTGAACCTTTAACAAATCTATATTCATGAATCTTCCATATCTGGAGCTATCTTCCACCTGCAAGATTTAGTCTCCCACTCTACTTAATGAAATAACAGAAGAAAAAATTAACCAACTGTACTGTCTTATCAAAAATTATAGCAGTTTGTCTCTTTAAATCATGTCTTCCATGTGCAGTGACATCAGAGTACATTGACATAGGATGACTTTACAACTCAATCACTGAAGCAACAGAAGATTGTTTTTAGGCTTCACTTTAAAACAGGTTTTGCTTCCTCAAGGAAAACGTTAAAAATGATCAAATTCAAATTATTGGAAGTAATCAGTCTTTCCTAAATGGAAGTAACCAGTGCTTAGAATGGAAATATTTCCCTTTATCAAAAAGTGCATAATTTAAACAATTTTTAGATACTAATTTTCTGAAGTATCTACCCTTGTCATTCAAATCTTCATCTTCTAATATTCTAAGGAGTTCTGTCCTATCCTTATGGTTTCTTTAACTCACTTGGAGATTCCCTAGATTATTAGAGACATTTCTCAGTCTAGAGCCCTGTACTTATAGGATTTATACTTAAGTCACAGACATACTCATAATCTAAACATCTAGGGCAGCCATTTTTGTATGGTTTTCAAAACCCATTTCATATTCTTGCTTTATAGTGATGATTTGCCTTTTGTTTTTCAGGGCATTGTCAGTGACTCTGCAAACTGGTCTTCCTGCTGGAACGTACTGTGATGTGATTTCCGGAGACAAAACCAATAACAGTTGTACAGGAACTCAGATCTACGTTTCTAGCGATGGTCGTGCTTCCTTCAGTATTAGCAACACTGCTGAAGATCCATTCATTGCCATCCATGTAAATGCTAAATTGTAAATAACATTTCCAGAAGCAACAAGCAAAAGATATCTATAATGGCCAATTCCCTCTTCATAGATCTGTAATTGTACTAAGAGTCCAGAAATTATCTTCTACATGATATAAAAATCTGTCAAAATAAGCCTAACAGCTTAACATCTAAATCACATCTTTATGCAATAATTAGAATGTTATGGATATATCTTCTATTAGATCCAATTAAAAGTGGCATGGAAAAAAATAGCAAAAATATCTGAGTCCTTGTTATGAATCTTACATTCTTCTTTTTTTCCTCATTAATGAAAAACAAGACTTTTACCTGTTTCTTTTATTTTTGACCAGTTTAATGGGGGCAAAATTCATCAGACTTGTTCATATTTTCATCTGCCAAGGAATATTTCTTAAATTAGCAGGAAGAATGATTCTGCTTTTGATGAAACAGTATATTGACTTATGAATGGCATCTCAAATGGGATTGTAAATGTTATCTAATCTGAATACCTACAAAAACCATGCTTTTTCTCAGCTGTTCTCTTAGCCTCTCCTTATTCTTTTAGTGCTATATTAGATTTTACTTCCAGATTCACATCATATATAAATGTAATAAATATGCATGCTATATATACATCTAAGTTATTAATTATAGATTTGTTTTAATGCTTTGAGGCTTACAAACATTTCACAAATTTTATCCTCACAATAGCCCTTGACCTAGATGGTATTATTATTACTCTGATTTTACAGATGTGGAAACTGATATAAATACAATTTAACTGACTAAACTAGAAATACACTGGTAGTAATTATCTGAAGTCAAATATGAACTTATCCCTTCTTGACTTTAAGCCCAAAGCTCCATCTGTTGTGCCAACTAACTGTCTAATCCACGTTATTGGTTATGATACAGAAAAAAAAAAGAAAAAATATTAAGTGTATCCTACAAGTGTGATATCAGCATTCAACCAATCAATCAACAGATGTTCATTAATGGTCTATTATACATGAGATGTTAAAAATATTTTTTATGGTCTAATATTTGACTACATATATACACCTACCTATTCTGTATGTCATGTCGTTTACATCTAATATCCTGTCCCCAAGCTAGGTATAAACAAATTATTAATTCATACCAATTCACATTAATTGCCACATTATAGATAATCATCCAAGAGAACAAATGGCCAGTCTGGAAAGAACAATTTGAGAATGACACCTCATTATTTATATAGACATTGATTTTATAGGTATCAATAATAATAATAGCTATAGGATATTAATACATTATTTAATTTCATCCTCAGAATCCAGTGTGGTAGATAGTAGTACAGATATTATCTCCTCTATTTTACAAATGAGTGATGTGGGGTTTTTAGAGTTAATGGAGTTACAAGGAAGGTGAGCTAAGTAGCAAAATGAATAGAGGGGCTGGCCTGGAGTCAGGAAGACCCATCGTCCTGAGTTCCAATCCAGCCTAACACGCTCTGGGCAATTCACTTAAGCCTATTTTCCTCAGTTTCCTTCTCTGTAAAATGAGTTGGAGAAGGACATGGAAACCCACTCCAGAATCTTTGCCAAAAGATATCCCAAATGGAGTGACAATGACATGTAACTGAAACCACTAAAAAAGAAGTTGAAAGGAAAAAGATTCACCCAAACTGAACAAAGTTAATTAAATGAAAGAACAGAGAATCCTATGATCATTGATTTAGAGTTGGAAAAGGTATCAGAGGTCACTAAGTCTGAAACCAACTCATTTGATTCCAAGTGTGATTCTTTTTCCATGATGCCATACTAACTCTCAAATTACTCTTTCTATGTCCTTTCATTTCTGTAGTCCACAGTTAATAACCATTGGAAACAACCTCAGTGGTAAATCTAGATCAGATCACCCAAATGAATAGATTCCAAATATGCTATCATGTTGTCATAGTAATTGTTATTCCTTAAGAAAAAACCCTTTATATAACTACACTATTAATAAATTCTATTGACATAAGTATATATATATATATATATATATATATATATATATATATATATATATATGGCAACGTGAAAAATTGTGCATACTATAAAACATGCGGAAATTGAAATTCCAAAAGGATGAGAAGGAGATAAAATTGTTTTTGATCTTAAGACTTATAGGAGCATTTTGGGGCAAGGAGCCAAGATGATGGAGGAAATACATTAAACTCACAGAGTTCCTGACACAATTGCTCCAAAAGCAGCCATAAAACAACCCCTGGAGCAGCAAAATCCACAAAAAGATGGGCTGAGATCATTTTCCAACTGAAAAGACAGCTTATGGGGGCTGTGCTGGGCTTCAAGAAGAATCCAACCCCATTATCAAGCCTACACAATCCCCAGACAGGAGGGAATAACATACATACTGAAGTAGGTATAGTAATATATTTTGCCCTGAGAGAAAGTGGGAGGGGAAGGAGATAAGTGGAGGGGACAAGAGGGGAAGGAAGGAAGGGCAGATTGGTGGAGGGAGCAGTAAGTAGCAAAACACTTTCGAAGAAGGTGAAGGTGGTCTGCATAACTGCACATGTATGACTTAAATTGAATTGCTTGATTTCATAAGAGGGGCTGAGCAGGGAGAGAAGAAGAAAATTTAAAACAGAACATTATCTCAAAGACCTTCATTTCATGAGAGTTGGCTTAAGGAGAGAATAACATACACACCCAATGGGGAGGAGTAATCTATTTAACCCTGCAGGAAAGTAGGAGGGGAAGAGGATAAAGAGGGGAGGGTGAAAGAAGGAAGGGCAGAGCAGAAAGGGGGTAGTCAGAAGTAAAACACTTTTGAGAAGTAATGGGGTAAAAGATAGAAAATAAAATAAATATCATGGGAAGGGAATAGGATGGAGGAAATAGTTATGATGATTAATTATAATGGCAAAATGTATGGTACCTACTTTCCTGGGATATTGTAAAGAAAATTCTTTGTCAAGGTTAAGGTACTATATAAAGGTTATGATGAACAGGATTCTCTCAGAAAAACTTAGAAAGATCTACATGAACTGAAGCAGAATGAAATGTACTGTATACAAAAGAACAGCAATAGTGTAAGATGATCTATTGGGTAGGACATGTTTATATTCAGCAATGCAATGATTCAATATAACTCTGAAGGACTTATGAAAATTGGAATGAATCTAAAACTGATGGTATCTGAAAAGAGATTGAAGCATAATTATTTGATAGTTCCTTAATTTGAAGTTTTGTTTTGTCTCTTTTCTCTCAGAACCTGACTAATGTGGAGATGGTTGCCATGACTACCCATGTATAACTTGCATTGAATTGCTTGATTTCTTGAGGGTAGGGGTGGGAAGGGAGGGAGGAAGAGAAGTTGGAACACAAAGTTTAAAAAATTGATAGCAAAATTTGTTTTTATATGCAATTTGGATAATACAATTCTTAAAAAAAAAGACTTTATAGGGAGCCATTAGAAGTTTGAAGTTTTCTTCCTGTCTATAGGATGACCACAGAAGAAGCAGCACCTTTAGGAGCTCTCTGGAAAGAAACATGATATGATCGTGCAGAAATGATCTCGCAATAGGGCTGAAAGAGATCAGAGGGAACCTCCATGTGATCACTGGCCCAGGATTAGATGCTATTAAGCAAATCAATTCTCTATGCATGTTGGGGAACCCAGGAGGCTCTCTGTCACCCTTCTGACTGAGTTCCATCTCCCCAGGTTCAAAAATCTTTGAACAGTCAGTACAAAATGGCAGTTTTCTTTCTATCTGCTTTTTCCAATTATTTAAAATACTCTGGACTATTTCTCAAAATTTTCTAAACATTCTCTCTCTCACCCACCACTCTGCTCTGGTACTGAGCAGCCAGCCAGCCAGCCAGCACCTGAGAAGGAGGGGGTGGGGAGAAAGAAAGTAGTCACACTTGACTAGAGATCATTTTTCTTGAAACTTTTACACATACAAATAGTTCCTGATTTTTACCCATTCCACTACAAAAGATTTCAAAGTAGCAGCATTTTCAAACCAGCTTTTACAATTTTCATCTAAGGCTATTAATGCCTGGCAAAGAAGTTTCACCCCAATTGCAAATTCAAATTTTTAAGTAGACACACACACCTGTAAAGATTTCCAGAAGTCAGAGACTTCCCTTCCTTCAGCACCTTCTGAGCCTGGTCACAGCTCTGAAAGGCTACAGGAGGACAAACAAAAATTCCCCACAGATTGTACAGCACAATTCCAACATATGACATACATAAATGCACGAGACAACAAGCAGACTAGAAGCCACATACAGACAAGCAAACAAACAGCCATACCTTAAATCTTTCCCTTGGAATAAGTCCTTTTCACCCATGGGCAATTTTTTTTACTTTTGCAAATTTATAAGGATACACCTGAGGGCTCATGCAGAATGTTTTCTCTCCCTGACCCTTTATGTTAGGTTGGACTTAGACCATATGTGAGAAAAATCCTACCTCAGACCTTGGAGGCCCAACAATGTGACTGAGGTTTCTGAGGCAACAGAGGGGAAAAACACAATGCATACTCCATCCCAGGGAACCTAAGAGACAAATAAGGGGGTTGCTGTGGTCAGACAGCATTACAATAAAACACCATTCGTTTTCTTTTCCAGGTCAGTGCTATTAGACTTGTCCCAATTTATCATTTGTTGCCTTTTGGCTACATCCAATTTTCCCCTTACTCCTTTTTCCCAATTTGTCAAAATTTCCTGACCCATCTGTAACCTCCTCCATCTCCTTGTTCCTCATTCTCATCTTCTGACTCTGAACTGCTCCCTTTGTCAGTAGCTTCTTCTAACTGTATGAGGAATTGGGAATTCTCAAGACACAATTTTATGACATTATATATAGTGGCATAGGAAGGCTGGAGCTCCTGTTTTGATCTTAAAATAGAGGTCATAGTTCAAGGGCAGATAGGAGGAACACTTTCCATCAAGAGATAGCAGAATCCCAAAGGAAAGGTATTCCTTTCAGTCATAGGGATTCAATGATCCTGAGGAACAGTATCATTTCCATTACCAAGTGAGCAGGAACCCTGAGGAGCAGTTTTGAGTACCATCCCAAGGGATCAGGGGCCTTTCCTGATTAAGGACCAGAGAGGAAACCAAGAGAGCAGTGATCACACCAATACCCAGATCCCACTACCTTAGAAGGAACAAAACCTCCAACTCCTCAGAACTAGCTATGGAAACAGCATTGCAAAAAAATGAGCAAAACAAAAAAAGATTTGAATATGAAAACTACTATTGTGACAGGGAAGACAGAGACAGAAACTCAGAGGAAGACAATGAAACAAAAAAGAGATATAATCAAATACTCAAAGACAAGATGTGAGTTGGGCATAGGTCCAACAAAATTTCCTAGTAGAGGATGACAAAAATTATTTTCATTATTGAATTAAAATGATATAGGGAAATTATGTAAAGAAATGACAGCAAAGTGGAAAAATCATATGAAGATATAATTAACACCTTGATAAAAGAGGCACAAAAAATAGCAAAGGAAATACCTTAAAAATAGAATTTGCCAAATGGAAATGGTTTTTGCTCACTGAAGAAAATTATTCCATCAAATTAGAAATAGGCAAGTGAAAGGTAGTAACTACAAGAAACATCAAGAAACAATAAAACAGTCAAAAGAATGAAAATATAAAAGAAGATGTAAACTATCTCACTGGAAAAAACAATATGCTGTTTACAAGAAAAACATTTGAAGCAAAGAAATACACATAGAGGAAAGGTAAAAGTTTGGAACAGAATATATTATGCTTCAGCTAAAGCAAAAAATATAGGGGTAGGAATATTTACCTCAGACAAAGAAAAGGCAAAAATAGATCTAACTAAAAGAGCTAAGGAAGGAAACCACATCTTGCTAAAAAGTACTATAGATAATGAAGTAATATCAATATTAAATCTTTATGCGCCAAGTTCTTAGGGGAAATGTTAAATGAGTTACTAGAGGAAATAGACAGTAATACTATACTAGTGGGGGATCTGAATCTTCCCCTCTCAGAACTAGATAAATCTATCCACAAAATAAATAAGAAAGAAGTGAAAGAGGTGAATAGAATACTAGAAAAGTTAGACATGATAGATGTCTGGAGAACACTGAATAGGGATACAAAGGAATATACCGTTTTCTCAGCAGTACATGGCACATTTTCAAAAATTGACCATGTATTCACGCACAAAAAACATCATAGTCAAATGTAGAAAGGCAGAAATAGTAAATGCATCCTTCTCAGATCATGATGCTATTAAAATTACATGTAATAAAGAGCCATGGAAAGGTAGACTGAAAATCAATTGGAAACTAAATAATTTCATTCTAAAGAATGAATGGGTCAAAGAACGAATCATAGAAACAATCAATAACTTTATTCAAGAGAATGAGAATAATGAGACAACATACCAAAATCTATGATACATGGACAAAGCAGTGCTTAGGGGAAATTTTATAGCTCTAACTGCTTACATGAATAAAAAAGAGAAAGAGGAGCTAATGAATTGGGCAAGCAACTTAAAAAGCCAGAAAAAGAACAAATTGGAAATCTCCAATTGAATACTAAATTAGAAATACTGAAAATTAAAGGGGAAAATAATCAAATTGAAAGCAAGAAAACGATAGAATTAATCAATAAAACTAAGATCTGATTTTATGAAAAAACAATAAAACAGATAAACCACTGGCTAATTTGATTTTTAAAAGGAGAGAAGAAAACCAAATCACCACTATCAAAAATGAAAAGGGTGATCTTACCAGCAATGAAGTGGAAATTAAAGCAATAATTAGGAACTATTTTGTCCAACTGTATGCCAATAAATTTAACAATCTAAATGAAATGGATTATAATTTACAAAAATTCAAACTGCCCAGGTTAACTGAAGAGGAAATACAATCCTAAAATAAGCCCATATTAGAAAAAGAAATTTAACAAGTCATTAATGAACTCCCTAAGGAAAAATTCCCAGGGCCAGATGGCTTTACAGGTGAATTCTACCATACATTTAAAGTACAATTAATTCCAATATTATACAAATTATTTGGAAAAATGGGTGAAGAAGGAGTTCTACCAAATTCCTTTTATGACACAAATATGGTGGTGATACCAAAACCAGGCAGAGCAAAAACAGGGAAAGAAAATTATAGACCAATTTCCCTAAAGAAAATTGATGCTAAAATCTTAAATAAGATATTGGCAGGGAGATTACAGCAAGTGATCACCAGGATAATACGTTATGACTAGGTGGGATTTATACCAGGTATGCAGGGCTGGTTCAACATTAGGAAAACTATTAACATAATCAACCATATCAATAAGAAAAGTAACCAAAATCATATGATTATCTCAATAGATGCAGAGAAAGCTTTTGACAAAATATAGCACTCATTCCTAATAAAAACACTAGACAGCTAAGTAATAAGTGGAGTTTTCCTTGAAATAATAAGTAGTGTCAACCTAAAACCACCAGCAAGCATTATATGTAATGGAGATAAGTTAGAGACCTTCCCAATAAGATCAGGGGTGAAACAGGGATGTCCATTATCACCTCTATTATTTAATATTGTATGAGAAATGTTGGCTTTAGCAATCAGAGAAGAAAAAGGAATGAAAGGAATTAGAATAGGCAAGGAGGAAACAAAACTATCACTCTTTGCAGATGATATGATGGTGTACTTGGAGAAGCCTAGACAATCAACTCAAAAATTGCTTGAAACAATGAACAACTTTAGCAAAGTAGCAGGATATAAAATAAATCCACATAAATCATCAGCATTTCTATACATGACCAATAAAGTCCAGCAGCAAGAGATAGAAAGGGAAATTCCATTTAAATAACAGTAGATAATATAAAATACTTGGGAGTCTACTTGCAAAGACAAATCCAGGAACTCTATGAACACAATTACAAAACACTTTTCACACAAATCAAATCAGATCTCAATAATTGGAAAGATATCAATTGCTCATGCATAGGCCAAGCTAATATAATAAAAATGACAATTCTATCCAAATTAATTTACTTATTCAGTGCCATACCAATCAGACTACCTAAAAATTATTTTATAGAGTTAGACAAAAATAATAACAAAATTCATCTGGAAAAACAAAAAGTCAAGAATATGAAGGGAAATAATGAAAAAAATGCACAGGAAGATGGGTTAGCTGTACCAAATCTGGTGCTCTACTATAAAGTGGAAGTCATCAGAACTATCTGGTACTGGCTAAGAAATAGAGTGGAGGAACAATGGAACAGGCTAGGTACAGGAGACGCAGTAGTAAATGACATTAGTAATGAACTGTTTGATAAACCCAAAGACTCCAGCTCCTGGGATAGGAATTCAGCATTTGACAAAAGCTGCTGGGAAAACTAGAAAATAGTATGTCAGAAATTAGGCCTAGACCAATAGCTGACACCTTATACTAAAGTAAGGTCAAAATGGGTACATGATTTAGACATGAGGTGATACCATAGGTAAATTGGGAGAAGAAGGAATGACCTACCTCTCCGATCTTTGGAAAGGAGAATAGTTTATGACCAAACAAGAGACAGAGAATAGTATGAAATGCTAAATGGATGATTTTGATTACATTAAATTAAAACGTTTTTCTACAAACAGAAGCAATGCATCCAAATTTAGAAGGGATGAAATAAGCTGGGAAACAATTTGTATGGCCAGTACTTCTGATAAAGGCCTCATTTCTAAAATATATTGGGCACTAAATCAAATATATAAGAATCCAAGTCATTCCCCAATTGAGAAATGTTCAAAGGATATGAACAGGCAGTTTTTTGATGAAGAAATCAAAGCTGTCTATTCCCATATGAAAAAAATGCTCTAAATCACTATTGATTAGAGAGATGCAAATTAAAATAACTCTGAAGTACCACCTGACACCTGTCAGATTGGCTAATATGACAAAAAGGAAAAATAATAAATGTTGGAGAAGCTGTGGGAAAATTGGAACACTAATGCATTTTTTGGTGGAGCTGTGAACTGTTCCAACCATTTTGGAGAGCAATTTGGAATTATGCCCAAAGGGCTATAAAGCTGTGCATACCTTTTGACCCAGCAATACCACTTTGGGGTCTTTTTCTCAAAGAGATCATAAAAAAGGGAAAAGGACCCACATGTACAAAAATATTTATAGCTGCTCTTTTTGTGGTGGCAAGGAATTGGAGGTTGAGGGGATGTCCATCAATTGGGGAATGGCTGAACAAGTTGTGGTATATGAATGTAATGGAATTCTATTGTGCTGTAAGAAACGATGAGCAGGAGGATTTCAGAGAAACCTGGAAGGACTTGCATGAACTGATGATGAGTGCTATGAGCAGAACCAGAAGAACATTATACAAAGTATCAACATTATGTGCTGATCAACTGTGATAGACTAGATTCTTCTCACCAATACAATGGTACTAGAAAGTTCCAAAGGACTCATGATGAAAAAGGCTCTCCAAATCCATAAAAAAAAAAGGAACTCTGGAATATGGATGCTGATTGGACCATACTATTTCTTTTGTTTGTTGGTTTTCTGTTTTGAGATTTTTCCTTTTTGCTCTGATTCTTTTCTTATAATATGACTAATGCAGAAATATGTTTAATGTTATTATGTATATATATAACCTATATCAGATTACCTGCTGTCAGGGGGGGGAGGGAAGTTAGGGAGGGAGAAAAATTCGATATTGGAAATCTTAAATAAACAAATGTTGAAAACTATTTCTACATGTAACTGGAAAATAATAAAATACTTTTAAAAAAAGGAATTCTCATTCATTGTTATTGGTGGGTGAGAAAAAGCTGAAGTAGGAAACTAAAAAGGAGCATTCAAGGTTCCAATCAGTACTGGCTCAAGAAGGGGTGGATGATGATGAAGGTATTGTGCTTTCTCCTGCTATTTCCTATTGTTGTCCAGTCTCTGATATATCTTCTGATTCAGTCCTATGATCCTCTGGAGAACTCTCCCTTTAGGAAGACTAGAATGAGTGGGAATTCAGAGCAACTTCTAGTAGATTTACTTCTCCAGTTCAAGTCATTTGCAGAGATCCCCTTCTCCATCAAAATCTCTGATAGAACAGATCTTAATACAATTACAGTTTGCTATTACAATACCTAGGTCAGGTTATGATAACAAGCTCAAGTCTTAGTATTAATAGCCCTAATATGATCCTCACTAGAAAAGCAAATTTACATTTTTAGATTGGCAAATTCAAATAACAACTGAAAAATAAATAAAAAAATTCTGAACCTAAAGTTTATATTTGGCATAAATAATTACCTAACCTTTTACAATCATTTATTTTTTTAAAAGCAAATATTTGATGAGATTTTGCTATGCAAATGTTAACAGAATATTTTTTAATAAGATGACCCCTGATACACAACTGAATTCATTTAAAAGCCACCAAAACAGGTGCAATTTCAGAAAAAGTTCTGGGATGGGATGTACAAATGTACAAATATACTATAACTTCAAGATAGTGTAAGGCAAATAGTATTTTTTGATATATAATAAAACATATTTGCCTTTCTAGATGTGCTCAATGTCCAGGTGGTGATAATAAATCCAAATTAAATAGAATTTTCCCATTTGGGTTACATTCGATAGTCTATCATGCTTCTTTTTCTTTTATACTTGTCCTCATTAATAGAATTTCCTATGTGAGGAGAAAGGCAGGGACATGACCAGATCAGTTCTCTTTAATTACAGGTATGAGTCATTGCCAGCCCATAGTAAGGCAAGACCTCAAAGCCAAGATCAGAATTAACCAGGTGGGAAAATTTCTTATTTATCCAGATAGGGATAGGTCAAGAGAATTCTACCTTCACCTTGGCAAGGTCATGTTCTTGATTTTCCCAGGGACAAACGTCCACTAGTGGAAGTGCTAAGACTGCAGGGACACATGATATTTCCTTTGCATTATGAACCAGCAGGCTTGAGCTGGATCAGACACTTAGACCTGGTTTCAAAACTTAGAACAACAACAATTTAAATTCCAAGAGGGTCTTCCTCAAACAGCAAAATCTCACTGCCTACAGCTTAGGGCTAGATAATTGTTGTTTCAGTATTTTTCTTCATATATCATCCTCAAAAACGCATCTAGAATCATATCTATCCATAAATTCTATCTATTTAAAACTACCTTCTGCACCCCCACTTAGAATGCAGATAAAGCCAACGGAGAAGATTGACCATTTCTAGAATACTATAACAGGAGATGTCCATCAGACTCCCTGTAGACATTTGGGTCGCACCTGGGAATAACTTCTTTGGTAAAATCTATGCTATTAGACACAGCTGTGGCTTTACAACTAGAGAATAGTTCAACCTTGATCAGTGGTTGACTCGGGTATCATAATAATCTATTTCATAAGTATTCAAAGAGGGGTACAAGTTACCAGATAGACACCACTGAATGGAACTTGAAAGGGAAAGTGTTTCAAAGCTACACTCTTTGGACAAGTGACTGCCATGCAAGTTGTCAGTGAAGTGGTGTCTGGAGTAACTCTCCATTGCTTAATTGAATCTATTATCCCTTGTGTGCCACAATGACAGCTGCATTATGAACTCAAAAAGTATGTTTGGGGAGGAGTAGCTTCCCTTCCTCAGTCACCCAGACCCAAGGGACCTGTTTTCCTTTTATTGCTCTTTCTAATTCTTCAGCACAAATTCATGCACAGTGAATAGTTGGTTCAAAATAATACCTTTAAAAATGCAATTACATGAGTTGTTAAATGACCCAAAGAACACCCACTTACTATTCAAAAGTTTCTTTCTCCACTTTGGGTGGCACAGGCCCAAACTCCTCAAAGGGAAATGCTCCAGAGTTTCAAAATACCCTCTCAGCAGGCTTCTTGCCAAGAAACCGCATAGGGAAAGATCTCCCAAGAGGATTTTACCACATTTTTGTCCCAACAATGTGTCATTTACTATTTTTGTTTTCTCGGATTATTTTTATAGAAAATATCCTCTAATAATCATTTAACAAATATAATTTTTTTTAAGTGAGGCAATTGGGGTTAGGTGACTTGCCTAGAGTCACACAGCTAGTAAGTGTTAAGTGTCTGAGGCCGGATTTGAACTCAGGTACTCCTGACTCCAGGGCCGGTGCTCTATCCACTGCGCCACCTAGCTGCCCCAACAAATATAATTTTAATAAAACTGTATTCAGATTGAAAAGAGGAATAAACCTGTTTTGAAAGCTTCTTTTAGCCTTCTTACATTTAAAACATGACCAATCAGGTCACAATAATTTAGATAAATACCTTTCATACTTATCACTTCATAGAAAGTAATATATCTTATTGCTCCTGGAATTTTCATGCTAGTCAAAGCAGTTTATGTAGTGCCTAGCATGAAGTTAAAGTCAAAATTCTTGGCATGTTCAGTCTTTTCCAGATATATCCCTTTTCTGAGAGTTTCAACAGGCAAAGTGGTAAGAAAAATTCTAAGTGCATAACCCCCTCAAGCTGTGTCTCCATTGAAAGCACCCTGTGGAGAGCGTCCATCTCCCCAACTCCCAGTTTCAGGCCATTATACTTCTGCTACCACTATGCTCAGAATATAGCATGTGTTCAGGGAAGACTAATACTTCTAGGGTAAGGGCTACTAATCCTATTTCAGGGCTGCTTTCTACCTTTGGTATCTACCTCATCCATCCAACTCTCACCTAGTACTCCAAAAAGCTGTAGCACACTCAGCACCCAAACCTAGGTAAACACTTTGAGCAGACATGCTAAATCAGTTTGAGGGTAACTGACAGGTATCATCAAATCCTTTAGTGAGTAATGGGGTTTCTACCCCAATCATGTAAATACTTCCCTAGTAGAATGGAGACAACAGAACAATTTTTTCCAGTGGCCATGAAGCTGGCTGAAGCAGGTACTGTGGAGTACTTAGAGCTTGGCTTGGCATTGAAGATACCAAGTCTATGCACTGCAACCTGAGCCATCACAAGTCATCTTGACTGTGTCCTGCCACTGGACTGAGATGACTATGAAAGAGAGAATGAGTCTGATGACTTCATGCAACTCAGCCTCATGTAAATCCGATTTGTGTACAAAGAAAAAGACATCACCCATATCATTTTACCTATATCAAAGTGCTGTGCTGACACACAAGTGATGAAACAGTAGGTGCAGATACTCTGGGAGATGAAGTCACAACCCTGCACAGAGACAGCCCAGGACATAGGGTCATCCTCCAACTAAAAGCAGCCATGGAATTAAGCAACGCTGTCAGCCAGCATTAAAGCAAATTCATTAGATCCCTTTGTCTGGCCCAGAGGAAAAATAAGAGTGGCAGGTCAGGTAGATTGGCATTTCAGTTGCCCAGTACAAGTCTGATTTTAAATATTTTGTTAAATTTTCTGTGGATTTCCTAGTATATGCCAGCATGGGATGCCCAGGAAATAGGAATTGGAAGCTGAATTCTTAAGGTAAATCCTTATCTGATGTCTCCGTGGTAAAGGCAGCAGACACTAGCTCATTAAGAAAGTAGAAAATAAATTTATAAAGAGCTTGGAATTGTTACCACATTAAAAAAAAAAACAGAAACATATGAATAACAAACTTTTTTTCTTTTAAAGTACTAATGTACTATTAGCCCATAGAAATTTTAATGTTGCTCTTAGCTGTTATCAATCAAGATTTGATTTGGTTTAAGCCAAAGTCTGTCCTAAAAGACATAAATTTGTCTGTGTATGTGCTTTCCTATGAGAATTACTATGATAAAATATGACCTAACATAAAAAATTATTCATTATTGGGCAGTAAGCAATTAACTCTCTGTATGGCCCAAAGAAATTTTTCTTTACCTCAGGTTATTGTCCTGTAAGAGGAAAATAATAGAACCTACCTCCTAGCATTGGGGTGAGTATCACATGAGGATAAAGTGCTGTGTAAGGTAAATTGAAAGCAGTTTCAAATAAATTATTGTCACCATAATTATTTTATTTTGGTTCTAGTTCTAAAACACCTAATATTGTTTGGGGTATTTTGATGTTTCTAAATATTCTTATACTGTGTAATTTGGTTAAAAATTATATCAACTGAGACCAGAACACAGGCCAGGGGGGTGGTGAACATGCCTCTCCTTAAATCCTAAGACCTTGGACCACTTGACGCTTCACACAGTGTGTCCTGAATGCAGCGTCCCACTTTAAGGAGCTAAGAGTCAAGAAATATGCAAGGAAAATGAGATGACTGTGATCATCCTTCTATAGTTGTTACTTTTTTTAGCGCCTTTAGTATTACAAAGTGATTTCATCAAAGAATCATATCATGTGTGTAGAATATTATGCCTGATTAACAAGAGATAAAATTTAAAATCAGTTAGATGGTAAATAAACAAGGATCAGATATTTATTAAACGATGTAGCCAGAACTTTGACCTTCCTCAGGAGTATGTCTAGCAATGTGAATCTTTGGGAGAAAGGTCATGGACGTTTTAGTGACTATTTTCTTTTTTGGTGAGTCAATTGGGGTTAAGTGGCTTGCCTAGGGTCTCGCAGCTAGTAAGGGTCAAGTGTCTGATGATGGATTGGAACTCAGGTCCTCCTGAATCCAGGCCCGGTGTTCTATCCACTGCACCACCTAGCTGCCCCAGTAAGCTTTTTTAACATAATTTTTGGAATAGTTGCATCAGTTCACTGTTGCATTAAGCAGTATGTTAGTGTGCCTGTCTTTAGGCAGAACTTTGATCATTAACTGTTCCATCTTTTCTCATCTTGGTGAATTTGTTGGATGGAATGTGAAACCTTCAAGTCGTTGTGATTCATGTTTCTCTTGTTAGTGATTTGGAAAAATCTTTCATTGTGATGTTAATAGTTTTCAATTAGAGTTTTGAGAAATGTTTGTTCATGTCTACACATATATGAGTAAACCTTGAGAGTTTTTCAAGAAATCATGCAACAATCTATATTTTGTAATATAGAGGTTGAACTGAATGACCAGATAGCTTCTAATATATCTAGGAAGATTAAAAGGAAATACTTAGATAAATATCTGTGTAAGGAATTTAAAATAAGAAAACATATGCCCTTTCCATCCTATTCATATGTACAACTCTGGGAAGTTTTCAAAGATTTGGAAGAAGAACCAGGAATAAAGTTAATAAAAGTGAAATTTTTCTCTAAAATAAAGAAATGAACGGTTTATTCTCTCAGTGGAAGAGTCATGACCATCATTCATTAATAAATGTTTAATATTCTCAATATACATTGACTGTTATTTTTCCTCTGTGAGTGAATTATCTTAGAAATAAGTCTTGTTCCTAATTACACAACTGCTGTATCAGTATTTCCACATAAATATTAAGTTTGAAAAGCATGATACAGCTAATATTCTCTGAATAAGAAAAACTCTAAGTTCTTAAAGGTTATCTGTGATTATGATCCAGGGAAAACTTACAGACTATTTTCACCTGTTGAGTATTGCATTACTTGTAACCTTTTTCAGAATACAAATAAAGCTGTGGTCCAAGCAGGCATGCATTCAAACTAATATTTGCTGTGTGTTTTTTTTTTTTCTTTTACAGGAGTATAAATCGTACCTGAAAAGAGTGCTAACCACTTCAAAGCAAAATGAGGCTCTTGCTGTTGCTTTCAGTCCTTGGGGGATGCTGGGCACAGTATGATCCCCATACCCAATATGGTCGAACATCTATTGTCCACTTATTTGAATGGCGCTGGGATGACATTGCTCTTGAATGTGAGCGTTACCTAGCTCCCAATGGATATGGGGGTGTTCAGGTATGTGTACTTCAAAATTCAACTGATATTCATGTTCTAGACACAACGATTATTTTTAGTTTAAGCATGTAACTGCAAAGAAAAGTGGATTAATTGAAGGGGTTGAACCAGATGATCTCAAGAAATCCCTTTACTTGTAAGAACTAGGCAGTTTGATGTATACAGTCTGGTAGATGGAGTCAAGAAGACCTGGGTTTAAATCCAGCATCAAACACTAGGTATATATGTATAGGAAAATTCATTAAACTTTTATATTATTACTTTCCTCATCTATGGAATGGGAATACTAATAACAGCTTTCATCATTACCTATGACCTAGGGCTGTGAGAATGAAATGAATTAAAATTTGCGAAGTGATTTGCAAACTTTAAAATGCTATATAAATGCTAGCTGTAACTATTAAATCTTATCTTAACAAGCAGTGTTGTACCTAGGCAAAATCACTGGTTGTTGCTCTTCAGTCAGGTGTAACTATACAAAAACCCATTTGTTTACTGTGTGTTTTTTTGTTTGTTCATTTGTTTGTTTGTTTTGGTAAAAGTACTAGAGTGGTTTGCCATTTTCTTCTCCATGACCATTTTAGGCAAAAAAAAAAAGGCTCAGTGAAACTACAGGGTCAAATAGCTAGTAAGTGTTTGAGGCTAGATTGTACTCAAGGAGATGTATGTTCCAGACTTGAGGCCCAGTGATAATCTACTATGCCACTCCATATCCTAAAAGCACTGGATCTGAGTTCAAATCCTGGTTCTGCCACTTACTATATTTATAACTTTGGCCAAGTCACCTTAAAGCTTTATACCTCCAGTTCTTCATCTAGGTGGTTGAACAGGATGATATTTCTGTTCACTTTTAGCTCTAAAACTGTCATTCTACACATTAATGTGTGTGAAAGGACCTTTAAGAACACTTATGGTGCTATGCAAATAAGGGTTTCTAACAAAGTAACTCATCAATCCATTTTTAAATCTTTAACACTATATCACAACTCATTCTGTCAATGGATTTTCAAGCATTTTAAAATATTATAATGCAGCATATGATTTATGTGTTCCTAAAACCTTCTCCTTCCCAAAATGCAGATCTCACCTCCAAATGAGAATGTAGTAATCAGTAACCCTTCAAGACCTTGGTGGGAAAGATACCAGCCTATTAGCTACAAGATATGCACACGGTCTGGGAATGAAGATCAATTTAGAGATATGGTGGAGAGATGCAACAATGTGGGAGTAAGTGGATAACAAGATACTTTAATTAAATATTGTTATACTCTGGTCCACAAATCCCCAAGAGTCCTATGAATAAATTTCAGGGGGGATCCATTACATGTATACTATAAAATTATATATTTATTGTCACTGAAATCTAGATACAATTTCCTTTGGTTATATAAATTTATCACTCCAGAAAATGGTCCATTGGGCTATTTGTACATAAATTCTAGTTCAAAGTTAGTAGCTACCTAAAAGTCATCTATTCTAAATCATCTTTTGGAATTCATTAGGTACCAGTGAGAAACCTGATGGTTGTAGAGTTGGCTGTGTTTTTCTAAGGAAATTACAGTAACTTAAAGCAAGAAAAAATGCATAAATTCAAAGACTACACACATTCCCCAAGAAAACTGGATGTTCAATACTTTAAGTTTAATTGAGCATTTTATAATGTATCAAATATAGTAATGAATGCATTATTATTTTATGTACGAATGATATATGTTTCACCACAATTCATAACCTAGCCTACGGTGATCAAATGGTGGTCCATGTACTGATGAGGTTGCAAAGGGATTGGGTCCTTAATCTTTAAAATAGAATCCTTTTACTCTCTTAACTTACCTGGAGAGAAACAAGTTATGGCACTGTAATGATATGTTAAAGATGCTCCTTGGAGTGGGACTCTCCAATGGACAGCAAACCCACGTAAGCCATGTCCACAAGCACACATAGGAAGTAGCAGGCTTCTTTCAATTGAACTGTGAGTTCAGTCAAAACAGATGAATCCGTTTTATGTGAGTATAAGCATTCTTATTAAAAATTATCAAAATATGTTTCATGTCTTCTATTGGGTAGTAATACTGGGGGTTAGGGGAAAAGTAGTGAGTGAAAAAAGGAGAATATTAGCACCTTCAAGTTAGGATTGTAGGATTTGGTTTTGTCTTTACATTTCCAGTTCCTTGCCCTGAAGTGGGTCCTGCAGGGGCATTCATTATAGTATAAGTAGAAGGAGGAAGAATATATTAATTTAGGTTCACTGCCTCATTTAATGTTCTGACCTCAAACAACTACTACTATGTGATCTTGGGCAAGTCACTTAACCCCTGTCTGCCTGAGTTTCCACATCTATAAAATGGGACTAATAATAGCATTAGCCATCCAGGCTAGTTGTGAGGATCAGATGAGATAATAATTGTAACCACTTAAACCTGTTTCCAAGCCATAATAAGAGCTACATAATTGTTAGCTTCTGTTTTTATAATCATTATCAGCCCTCTCATTTTATTTCATTGTACACCTCCTGTTTGTGCTACACTTCTGGTCTTCAAAGGTGAGTCTACTGTGAGAGACAACAGGAAATAATGGGAAGAACCCTGGACTTGCAATCAGAAGATTTGTTTTTGAGCCCTGACTCTGCTATCTTCTATCCAGATGACCTTAGGCAGATCACTGACACTTCCTAGGCTTTACTTTCCTAGTCTGGTAAATTAGGATCATAATGTTTGCCCTGCCTGCTTCACAGGGCATTTGAAAGGATCAAATAAGACAAGAAGTGTGAATGGAATGTGTATACTGCAATGCCTAATACAAATATAATTTGTAATTCTTGTGGATGACTAAGAATGTAGGGAGAGAGTTTTTCCCCTTCAGTGAGCACTCCTTCCTGTTGTTTTAATGCCATAAAATTTTAAAATAGCTATTGAAAACGATATGACAAAATGGCCCTGTGTGACAGCACATGCCAAATCTTGTCCCTGTAGTACCCCACCCTGACCAAGATTGGTCATTACAATTAATCAGTGACTTGCTGTGTTGCAGTGCTCTGTTTGTTGGTCTCAATGTACTCATTATATACATACCCCTCTTATTTCTCTTCCCTTTGCTCTCGCATTGTGCACACCCTATTTCTATGCACTTAGTGATCATTGATTTTCAGGCCCAGCCTGATTTCTTTCAGATCCAGAAACCAAAGACAAAACTCAAAAATGAATTATCTAATAGCAGAAAGAGAGATTTATGAATTAAGTGAACAGATGCTGTCTAACTTCATTAACATACAGTAAAATTCATTAAATGATGATGATAATTAACAACCTGAGGTAGAAGGAGTGCAGAACTTAGTGTCAGAAGATGAGGGTTCAACTCATTCCATTGATGCTCCATCTTCTAAAGTCAAACACAATCCTTGCTTTTCCAGGTGCGCATTTATGTGGATGCTGTAGTGAATCATATGTGTGGGAGTGGTGTGAGTGCTGGGACAAGTAGCACCTGTGGAAGTTACTTCAATCCTGGATCCAGGGAATTTTCTGCTGTGCCATATTCTGCCTGGGATTTTAATGATGGGAAATGTAAAACCAGTAGTGGGGAAATAGAAAGCTACAATGATGAATATCAGGTAAATTTTTATTGGTAATTAACTAACCACTTAAGGTTTATCTGAACCCAATTTTTATCTGGAGCCTGACTTCCTTACTTGACTTCCATAATCACATGATCCTGACCACTATTGCATTCATCATTTGTGTACCTGAATGTCAATCTCCTCCTCTCCTGGACTATTGCAATAACTTCTTATTTCGTTGCCCTGCTTCCAGTCTCTCCACTATTGTATCCATATTACATACAGCTGAAAAATTGATATGTCTATATCAGAAGTCTGACCATGTCACTTACTTGCTTAAGAAGACTCATTGGTTGGGGCAGCTAGGTGGCACAGTGGATAGAGCACTGGCCCTGGATTCAGGAGGACCTGAGTTCAAATCCGGCCTCAGACACTTAACACTTACTAGCTGTGTGACCCTGGGCAAGTCACTTAACCTCAATTGCCTCACTTAAAAAAACAAACAAACAAACAAACAAAAAAAAAAAAAAATAATAAGAAGACTCATTGGCTCCCTAGTACCTCCTGGACCTAATACAAATCTTTCTTTTATCAAGTAAAGCCCTTTCCCATTTGGGCTCTGTCTGGCATTTCAAATTGATTACATATTCCTTACCCTCAACCACCCTATGTTTCACCAATACTCATCTGCTAATTACATACCTTGTACATGACATACTCTTTCTAAACACTGCCTTTGTTTGGAATGTTCTCCCTCTCATTTCCACATCTTGGAGTTCCCTTCCAGAATCTTACATAAATTCTGTCCTGGCCCTTCCAGCTTATAGTGTTTTCACACTTCCTTCCTTCCCCACAATGAATGTGCATTTACTCATATATGTGCAAGTTATGTATGTACATGTTTTACTACCAGGATAAAAGTCAAGGCTGTTCAGGAATGTTTTCTCTTTGTATCTTGGGCTGACAGCACAATGTCTCCCACATAGGCCCCTAAGACATGCTCATTGGTGACAGCTAGGTGGGACAGTGGATAAAGTACTGGTGCTGGAATCAGGAGGACTGAAGATCAAACCAGCCTCATATACATACTACCCCTGTGACCTTGGACAAATCACTTAATCCCAATTGCTGTGAAAAGAAGCAGACAGAAAAAGGAAATGCTTACTGAATTGAACTTCATCAATGTAGAAAATTCTCTAGAAGAATTGCCATGATCTATCACTTAAAGGAGTTCCATAAAGGACAGAGACCTTGTATGACTTGCTTAGCAGCAGAATTTGAAAAAGTTCTAAATGATTACCAACCCACAATTCCATGAACACTACCAAGGTGCCTTATAGACACACAAGAAATTAGAGGATTATAAGATTTAGATATGGAGAGAAGCAGTTGAACCATGGAAATAAAAGTCCTCATTTTACAAATCTGGAAATGAAGACCCAGTTCCTGACTCCAGAGTCAGGGGTCACTTTTCCTTATATCACACTAAAGGGAAATGTAAAGCTTCCCCTAGCCCAGACTTCTTTAAATGTGGTTTGGGACCCTGTGTTGGGTCACCTAATTGAATGCTTGGGTCAGGAAAAATTATCAGTAAAGGTGGGATTTTTATATGTAATTTACATAACTATCGCATCAATATTTCCTATGGGAAAAGTGTTTGTGAATAGAAACATTTAAGAAGCCCTTCCCTAGCCAAAATGCCAAAGTGCTCTGTGCCTTAGTTGTTTAAAATGAACACTTCAAAATGGGAAGGAAAAAGATGATCTTGCCCCTGTATCACACATGCCAATATTGTTTGAACAGGTTAGAGACTGCCGTTTGTCTGGTCTTCTTGATCTTGCCCTGGAGAAAGATTATGTGCGAACCAAGGTTGCTGATTATATGAACCACCTGATTGGCATTGGTGTGGCTGGCTTCAGAATTGATGCTTCCAAACATATGTGGCCTGGAGACATGAAGGCATTTCTGGATAAACTCAACAATTTAAATACAAACTTTTTCCCTGAAGGATCCAGACCATTCATTTACCAGGAGGTACTAAGATAAAATGTGTTGTAAAGGCTGGGGACAGAGGCTGAGTGACAGAAGAATATGCATGCAATGATTTTATTTATTGTTGAAAAATGAAAATTTTGATTAAATATGTTTTATATAGGCATGCCAATTATGAATTAATCCTGGTTATGTGGGCCTGCATTGGGTCAGCATTTTCACAGGATAAAAATTAAAATTGCCTAGATAAAAATTGATGCTTTTTAATATTATCCGTCAAGATTGGAAAAATTCAAGTCATCTCTTCAAAGAAGAAAATTAATTTGAATATTTAAATAGCATATAGCATTAAAATGGTTGACACAACATGTTAAAATGATGATAAAAAGTATTTTTAGAGTTTCGATGGAAAATCATATTTTTTTCCTGATTTCTCCTAGGTAATCGATCTTGGTGGTGAAGCAATTAAAAACAGTGACTACTTCGGAAATGGTCGGGTTACAGAATTCAAATATGGTGCAAAACTGGGCACAGTTCTACGCAAGTGGAATGGAGAAAAGATGTCTTACTTGAAGTAAATGAAAAAGGGGGTTCCCCTTCAGACTACTGCTCAAGGAAATCTTCACCTCAGTGTGCAACAGTTGTAGGAATTTGTTCCCAATATTAATTGGGAGAGTTCTGCTTGGATATTAATTAATCATTGGTTTTACTCATAGAGGTCAATTTGAAAACATGCCTTTTCAGAAAGCTAAGACAGAATCATTAGGCTTTATTTTGAACAGGATAGAATGAAAATGTATTTGGTAAATGCTTATTTTTTATAATGTACACCACAACATGAACACAAGAATTTAAAAATCATAACAATATAAAAATAATATGTTGCAGACTCAGCATGACACCCTTCTTTAATACAGATTCTACAACACAAACATGATAGAATTACCTAACATATATATGACTCTCTAAGGTTTTAACTTAACTCCAGAGTGTTAGAGTTGAAAGAAACTTTAGGGAGTCAAACTCATTTTTACTGATATGGAAATTAAGACCCAGAATAGTGAGGTGACTCATTTGAGGTTAAATTGTTAGTAAGTGGTTGTCAGAATTTGATCCCAGTTCTTCTGACTCTCAGTCTTCTTCTCTTTCAATCATGTTATGGGCATTCTGCATAAAGGAATCTGTTTGTTTGTGATAAGGAATGCCCTAAAGGGAGAGAAGACCAAAAAAAAAAGTTGGTCACGAGAAAAACACTCCATATTTCTTTGTACAGGAACTGGGGAGAAGGTTGGTCCCTCATGCCCTCTAACAGAGCACTTGTCTTTGTGGATAATCATGACAACCAGAGGGGCCATGGAGCCGGTGGAGCTTCCATTCTTACCTTCTGGGATGCCAGGTATGTGGTAGAGTCCTCTACCTGTGTTGGTAATCTTCCTAATAGTCTCCAAAAATGTTCTTCTTTTGTGTGATGCCCACTTTTTATACCTTCTAGACTCTACAAAATGGCAGTTGGATTTATGCTTGCTCATCCATATGGAGTAACCAGAGTGATGTCAAGCTACAGGTGGACAAGAAATATTCAGAATGGACAGGTATTTTTGATTTCAACAATTAGAAAGTATGTACTAGATAATGAGCCCTGTGGGGAGGCACTGAAGGAAGAAATAATACCTGATCAAAAATCAGTTTTTTAAAGATATGCCTACCATGCCAGTATCCAGGGACATGAAGCAATATAAAATCTAAACAGGCATGGTTCTTCCGGTTACTGAGCTCACAATCACTTTGGAAGGTATGATATGTCCAGGGACAAGTACAAAATGAAATTGTACTCATCAAGTGAGAGAGAGACAGAGGGAGAGACACACAGAGAGAGACACAGAGAGAGAGAGAACAAAGCAAAAACGGGGTAGAAGAAAGAGTTTAACAGCCTGAAAGAACCAAGGAAGGTTCATGATGAGGATGACATTAGACCTGGGCTTCAAAGTTGGTTGGAGACAGGACTGGATTCTAGCTACAGTGATTACCATTGAATTCTCTCCCTAAGGTAAACATATTGAAAGTATTCAGGGGGTGGCAATTAGTGTAGCTTGGCTAAGTCATTAAGTATGTGGAATAGAGTAGTAAGAGATAAGAATGGAAAGATATAATGGTCTCAGATTGTAAGGGTTCTGAAAGTCAGGCTGAGGAATTTACATTTGTTCAAAAGGCAATATGGAGTTAGTGAGGAATTGTAAGCAGAAGAGTGACACAATTTGTGAATAGGATCATAGATTTAATCCCAGAAAAGTCTTTACAGGTCATGAAGAAAGTGTGTCCCAGAGTAATTTGTCCAATTTACCTGAGGAGAAAGATCAGAAGCTGAACTCAAATCCAGAAACAAGATAAGGGAGAGGGAAGACCCAAACAAATGGAATCACTGATACTCATGTCTATGTTTTGAAAATTTAAGGATGCTAATGATTGGGTTGGACCTCCCAATGATAATGGAGTCATTAAAAGAGTAACTATCAATGCAGACACTACTTGTGGCAATGGCTGGGTTTGTGAACACAGATGGCGTCAAATAAGGTAAAAAAGCTTGGTTGCACCTTCCTGACACCTTTCTCTTAACAACTGATATTAAAGGTATCCCAAACTTTTAGTCTAGTATTATTATCTTTAATATCTTAAAACTGTTCTAAGAATTGTGCTCTGTATGAAACTATATACACAAACACAAACAACAACAACACATTCAAAAAGAGGGGAGAAAGGGGGATATGCAAATCAGATGTATTTAGCAATATTTTGTATATTTTGTTTCTAGGAATATGGTTATTTTCCGTAATGTAGTTGATGGTCAGTCTTTTACCAATTGGTGGGATAATGGAAGTAACCAAGTGGCTTTTGGTAGAGGGAATAAAGGATTCATCATATTTAACAATGATGACTGGTAAGTAGCAGTGATTTTTTTTTGTTTCTTTTCAATATATGCTTGACTGATCATTTTTTTTCTCATCCCTAATGCTTTTATTGATAATCCAAAGTATATCTGAATGAATTAGAATAGGTGGTAGATGGTATAAAGAAAGGTGAAAGGAAAGGAAAGGAGATTGAAAGGGGAAGGGGAAAAAATTTCTAAAATCAAGATTTCATGAAGTACAGGGTGAGGCATAGGTCACCCCTATTAAATAGCTCTTTTTTGTTTTGTTTTTGAGTTACCATACCATGGCATCATATACAGTATATAGAGGCGTCGATTATATATTGTGTGTGAAAAAGCAGATTTTTAAATGGTGAAAAATAAAGGAAAATAATTTTGAAAGTGTTACAAAAACATTAGATACCTTCATAACATTTGGCACGCCCTGTATATTCTGAGGTCACTTCTAACTTAAAGGAATTCCCTCTTTTATCCATTCTACATACTTCATACTATATTTGAAAACAACTAAGGGAGTATTAATGAGGAAGATGTTGCTGTCTATCTTCTACTGCCCCTAACAAAAGAATGTCATAGCTTTTATCAGGTTTTGAAGTTCATATTTATTCTTAAAACTTCTAAACTCATTAATTATTTTTCTTTTGAATATGTTTTATTGATGCCTCTTATTTTGACATCAGTCATTTCTTAATATGGCCATTCAGTAGAAAGCTCCCCTTGTATCAATGATGACCACAATCACAACAGCCATAACGTACAGTTAATAAAATCAAACTGCCTCTGAGAACAATACAGTGAATGTGTTCTTACGGAGAACAGAAAATGAGGATGGAGGGGTAAAAAATAGAAAATGTTAATAGTTACTATAGGAATTATGATAATACCAGTTAGAGTTGGGAATTATTGTCTTTCTGGTTGAACATTTGGGAAATATTGCTTAAATAACAAGAACTGCCAACTTGCCTTCCAACTTCTCACACCTCTTGCTAAGAAGAATTTAGAAAAGTCATGTAAAGGTTTTCTAATCATGTGGCCAGGTGGTTATGCCTTAGCATATTCGAGCCTTTAACAGACCTATATTCATGACTCTTCCATATGTGGAAATGTCTTCTACCTCCAAGTCTTAGCCTGCCAGTCTACTTAATGAAATAAGAGAAGAAAAACAAATCAAGCAACTATACTACCATGTCAAAAATCACAATGGTTTGTCTTTTTAAATCATGTCTTCCGTGTGCAGTGACATCAGAGTACATTGACATAGGATGGCTTTACAACTCAATCACTGAAGCAACAGAAGATTGTTTTTAGGCTTCACTTTAAAACAGGTTTTGCTTCCTCAAGGAAAACATTAAAAATGATCAAATTCAAATTATTGGAAGTAATCAGTCTTTCCTGAATGGAAGTAACCAGTGCTTAGTTTTGAAATATTTCCCTTTATCAAAAAATTCATAATTTAAACAATTTTTAGATACTAATTTTCTGAAGTGTCCACCCTTCTCATTCAATTCATCTTCTAACATTCTAAGGAGTTCTGTCCTACCCTTATGGTTTCTTTAACTCACTTGGAGATTCCCTAGATTATTAGAGACATTTCTCAGTCTAGAGCCCTGTACTTATAGGATTTATACTTAAGGCACAGACATACTCATAATCTAAACATCTTGGGCAGCCATTTTTGTATGGTTTTCAAAACCCATTTCATATTCTTGCTTTATAGTGATGATTTGCCTTTTGTTTTTCAGGGCATTGTCAGTGACTCTGCAAACTGGTCTTCCTGCTGGAACGTACTGTGATGTGATTTCCGGAGACAAAAACAATAACAGTTGTACAGGAACTCAGATCTACGTTTCTAGCGATGGTCGTGCTTCCTTCAGTATTAGCAACACTGCTGAAGATCCATTCATTGCCATCCATGTAAATGCTAAATTGTAAATAACATTTCCGGAAGCAGTAAGCAAAAAATATTTATAATGGCCAAATCCCTCTTCATAGATATGCAGTTGTACTAAAAATCAAGAAATTATCTGCTATATGATATAAAAAACTGTCAAAATAAGCCTAAAAGCTTAACATTTAAAGTACATCTTTCTGCAATAATTAGAATGTGATTATTACAGCCTCTATTAGATCCAATTAAAAGTGATATGGCAAGAATAGAAAAAGTATGTGTGTCCTTTTTATGAATCATACATTCTTTTTTTCCTCATTAATGGAAAACATAGGATTTTACTTTTTTCTTTTATTCCATGGACCAATTTAATGGGGGCAAAATTCCACAGACTTGTTCCCATTTTCCTCTACTAAAGGAACATTACTACATTTAGCAATAAGAATGATTATGCTTTTGATGAAACGTTATATTGACTTATAAATGGCATCTCAAATGGGACTGTAAATGTTATCTAATCCAAATCCCTTCACAACACATGTGTTTTTCTCAATTGGTCTTTTAGCCTCTAGATATTTCATTCAGTGGTATATTAGATCTCACTTCCAGAACTGAGTCACATGTAAATGTAATGCCTTTCATATCTACTTTTGCTTCATTTATAATAGCTAAAATTTATTTAATCCTTTAAGGTTTAGAAACAGTATGCAAATTTTATCCTCACAACAACCCTTGAGTCATATGGACCACATTTTACAGATAAAGAAACTGATACAAGTAAAAGTTAGTCACGAGCCAGTAATTATCTCAAATCAAATATGAACTTATTTCTTCTTGACTTTAAGTCCAGGGCTCCATCTATTTTGCCACCTAACTGTCTAATCCATATTATTAGGTAGGACATGGTAGAAAGGAGGTAAAAAAATATAAAATATATCCCTCAAGTGTGATATCAGCAATCAATCAACCAACACTTATTAATGGTCTATTATGCATCAAATGTTAAAAATATTTATTTCTAGGGCCCAATATTTAATTGCATGTATACATGTATCTATTCAGTCTCTCATGTAGCTTATACTTAGCTATCCTGTCTCCAAGGTTTTCACAAGCAAATTATAAATTCACACCAGATTCACAATAATTTCTCTATTATAAATAATCATCCAAGAGTATAAAAGGTCAATTCTAAAAGAACAATTTGAGAACCACTGCTCAGTATTATATATAGCCATACATTTTAGAGGTATATAGAGTAGGATGACCATGGATCAGCGCCTTGAAGAGCCACAGGCCACAGTGCGACTGTGCACTCCGATACAGGAGCTGCAGCTCCTGCCACAACGAGGACATCAGAAAACTGCGCTCTCTGTTGCCCATCGGTTCCTGAGTCTCATTTGTTTTCTTCCTCCAGAGCTTGGAGGCCCATCTCAGCTGTGTGCAAGCTGCTCCTGAGTACTGAACTCCATTGGGCATGGTCCTTGGCCATCTCCTCCCAGCTGCCAGTGTCTATTCCCAGACCCCTCAAGTCTCCCTTGCATACATCTCTGTAGGGAAACTGGGGGCATCCAGCAGGTCTTTGGCCTGGGGCTAACTAGCCATAGAGTAGGTCTTTAGGAATGTGCCTGTCTTGCATGCGGTGCACATGACCGAGCCAGCACAGCCGTCTTTGTTTCAGTAGCATGTAGAGGCTCACAAGTTGCGCCCGTTGGAGCACTTCTGTGTTGGTGATCCTATCTGACCAAGATATATCAAGGATATGATGAAGGCAGCGCATGAAGCTGTTAAGTTTCTTCTCTTGTCTAGTGTATGTAGTCCATGTTTCGCTGACATACAGTAAGGTACTCAGGATGCATGCTCTATAGATGGCAAATAGATATAGGTAGAGATAATAATAGCTTATATGCGTATGGATACTAGTACATTATTTAATTTTTTACTCACAAGCCAATGTGGTAGATAGTAGAACAGATATTATCTCCTTTATTTTACAAAGGAGGTAAGTAATGTTTTTTAAAGGCAATCTAGTTACAAAGAAGGTCAGCTAAGTTGCAAAAGGAATGGAGTGTCAGGACTAGAGTCAGGAAGACCCATATTCCTGAGTTCCAATCCAGCCTCACACTTAAAATCTGTGTGATCCTAGGCAAGTCACTTGCCTTAGTTTCCTCCTGTGTAAAATGAGTTGGAGAAGGAAATGACAACTCACTCCAGAATCTTTGACAAAAATATTCCAAATGGGGTGAAAATTAGTCAGACAGGTGACTGAAACCACTAAAAGAAGTTGCAAGGGAAAAATTCACCCAAATTGAGCAATGTTCATTACATGACAGAACAGAGAATCCCATTATCATAGATTTAGAGTTGGAAGACATGTCAGCAGTTATTTAGTCTGAAACCAGCTCATTTGATTCCAAATATAATTCTTTTTCCTTTAGCCATACTGCCTCTCAAAGTATTCCTTCTATTGCCCTTCCTTTCTGTGGGCCACAATTAATAACCCTTGGAAAAAACCTCATTGGTAAATTTAGACCAGATCTCCAAAATTAGTAGTTTCCAAAGATTTTATCATGTTGTGGTAGTAATATTTGCCCCCTAAGAACAAAACCTATTATGTCACTACATATTTAATAAATTTATATATGTATATTATATGTGTATACATGTATATTTACCTATGTAAACAATTTTATATAATGTAAAAGTTATGCACAAATTGAAATTCCAAAATGATGAGAAAGAGATGAAATCATATTTGATCTTAAAAGTTTCTAGGGAACCATTGTAATTTTTGTGTAGAAAAGTGATTTGAAATTTACTTCCTGTCTAGGGGATGATCACAGAAAAAGCAGCACCTTTAGGAGTTTTTAAGTCAGAGACAGTAAGAGGAGCTAGCAACTGATCAGAGAGAGATCAGCATTGGCCTAGATTCAGATGCTATTAGGCAAATCCATTGTCTATGCATACTTCTAGGATGTAATTCAAGGGCAGATAGGAGGAATATTTTCCAACAAAAGACAGAAGGCCAAAAGAAGAGTATTCCTTTTGGTCATAGGGATTCAAAGATCCTGAGGAATAATATTATTTCTATTACCAAGGTAGCAGAGACCCTGAGGAGCAATTTTCATTGCCATCCCAAGGAATCATGGGCTTTTCATGATTAAGGACCAGAGTGGAAACCAAGAGAACAGTGACCACACCACTACCTAGATCACAACACCTCCAAAGTACCAAAATGTCCAACTCCTCAGAACTAGGTAAGGAAACAACAGAGTGAAAAAAAAAGCCTGAAGCTTGATGCAGTTCTCACCCTCACCACACATGTGGAACAGACACTTAAAACTAAATTCTAAATCAAGAAATAAGTTGATGAAATGAGCAAAAAAAAAAATGACCTGAATACAAAGCTTCTATGGTGAAAAGGAAGACAAAGACAGAAACTCAGAAGAAGACAATGAAGTCAAAACAGCTATAAGCAAAGCCTCAAAGATAAGATGTAAGTTGGGCAGAGACCTGACAAGAATTCCTAGAAGAGGTTAAAAAATTGCTTTCAAAATCAAATTAAAATTATAAAGGGAAAAATAGGCAAAGAAATGACATCAAATGGGGATAAAAGAGGCACAAAAAATACCAAACAACACCTTAAAAATAGAATTTGCCAAGTGGAAAATGTTTCATAAAAGCTCACTGAAGAAAATCCTTCCTTAAAAATTAGAATTAGGTAAGTGTGAAAGGTAATGACCACATGAAACAACAATAAACAATATAACAAAGTCAAAAGAATAAAAAAAAGAACATGTAAACTCCCACTTTGTAAAAACAACTGACCTAGAAAATAGGAGTGAGATAATATAAAAATTGTTAGACTATCTAAAAGTTATCAAAAAACCACAGACTTCATAATTTAGAGAAAGCTGCTCTGATATCTTAGAACCAGAATGTAAAAGATACATCAAAATAATCCACCAAATAATACTGAAACAGATCCCAAAATGAAAACTCCCAAAAATAATTTAAATAAATTTCAGAAAAGGGACCAGGGAAAAGGAAACAAAAAAGCATAAACAAAGGTAAAAATAGGATGGAGGGAAAGACACAGTTAGCAATTATAACAGTAAATGTGATTGGGATGAAGTTTCCCATAAAATGGAAATGGATCTCAGATGAGATTAAAATAAATGAATCCTACAATATTTTGTTTACAAGAAACAGAATTGAAGCAGAGAAATACACACCAGTAAAGGCTTGGAGTATAACATCTTATGTTTCAGCTGAAGTAACAACGAAAAAAAGAAAAAAAAAGAACAAAAAACAGCATTAGCGATCTTTACCTCAGACAAAGCAAGAACAAAAATAGCCCTAATTAAGAGGTAAGGAAGGAAACAACATCTTGCTAAAAGGTCCCATAGATAATGGAATCATATTAATACTAAATATATATGCCTCAAGTGGTAATATATCTAAATTCTTAGAAAATAAATTAAATGAATTACAAGAAGAAATAGCAAAACAATACTCATTGGGGACCTCAACCTCCCCCTCACCTAAATAGATAAATCTAGTCACAAAATTAATAAAAAATAATTTAAGGAGGTAAATAGAATTTTAGAAAAATTTTAATATGATAAACCAATTAAAAAACTGAGGAAGAAAATTACCACTCTTTTCAGATGATATGATGGCATACTTAGAGAATCCTTAAAAAACCAACTAAAAACTACATCAAACAATTAACAACTTTAGTAAAGTTACAGGATATAAAATAAACCCACATAAATCATCAGCATTTCTATATATGACCAAAAAATTTCAGAAGCAAGAGATAGAACAAGAAATTCCATTTAAAATAACTATAGACAATATAAATTATTGGGGAATTTGCCTGCCAAAATAAATCCAGGAGCTACATGAACACAGTTACAAAACACTTCACACAAATGAAATCAGCTCTAAAGAAATGGAAAAATATCAATTATTCATGGGTAGGCCCAGGTAATATAAGAAAATTGACAATTATACCTCAATTTAGTTACTTATTCAGTGCCATAGCAATCCAACCACCAAGAAATTATTTTCTAGAGCTAGAAAAATAATAACAAAATTCATTTGGAAGAACAAAAGATCAAGAATATCAAGGGAATTGGGGGCAGCTAGGTGGAGCAGTGGATAAAGCACTGGCCCTGGATTCAGGAGGACCTGAGTTCAAATCTGCCCTCAGACACTTGACACTTACTAGCTGTGTGACCTTTCACAAGTCACTTAACCCCCATTGCCCTGCAAAAAACAAACAAACAAAGAATATCAAGGGAATTAATGAAAAAAGAAATACAAAGAAAGGTGGGCTAGCCATACAAGATCTAAGACTATATTATAAAGTGACAAACGGTAAAAATTATTTGGTACAGGTGAATAAATAGAGTGAAGGATAAGTTTAACAAGTTAGTCAAACAAAACTCAGTCATGAATGTTTATAAGCGATCTCCTGTTTTCTAAACTCAAAGACTTCAGTCTCTGGCATAAGAAGTGGCATTTTGATTAAAAAAAAAACATTTGGGAAAATTGGGGAAAATATGTGGCAGAATGTAGGCATAAAGAAACATCTTACACCATATACCAAAGCAAAGTCAAAATGGGTACATGGTCTAGACATAAAATGGGATACATAGGCAAATTAGAAAAGAAAGAAATAGTTTACTTGTTGGATCTATAGAGAGGAATAATTTATGAACAAAGAAGAAATAGAGAACATTATGAAATGCAAAATGGATCGTTTTGATGACATTAAATTAAAAAGGTTGTGTTTTTTTTTTCACAAACAAAACCATTGCAAACAAGATTAGAAGGAAAGCAGAAACGAAGGCAGCAGTTTTTGCAGTTTTCTAATAAATGTTTCATTTCTAAAATATATAGAGAACTGAATAATTATTTTAAGAATACAAGTCATTCTCTAATTGAGAAATGGTCAAGGGGTCTTCAGAAGAAGAGATTAAAGCAACCTACTAGTCATATGAAAAAATGTTCTCAGTCACAACTGATTAGAAAATTGCAAATTGAAACTTCTCTAAAATACCAACTCACACCTATTCAATTAGCTAATTTATATATCTAGATATCTAGATATATGTACATATGTATTATATATAAGGGAAAATGATAAACATTAGAGAGGATGTGGGGAAATTGAAACACTAATGCATTGTTGGTGTAGTTTTAAACTGATAAAACCATTCTGGAGAGAAATTTGGACCCATGCCCAAAAGTCTATGAAGCTGTACATACCCTTTGACCCAGTGATAATACCTACTAGGTCAACATTCCAAAGAAACCATACAAAAGAGAAAAGGACCCACATGAGCAAAAATATTTGATGCTACTCTTTTTTGTAGTGGCAAAAAATTGGAAGTTGAAGGGATGCCCATCAAACAGGGAATGGCTAAACAAGTTGTGGTATATGAATGCAATTGAATACTATTGTGCTGTAAGAAATAGAGAGTAGGCAGATTTCAGAAAATCCTGGAAAGACTTACATTAACTGCTGCTGAGTGCAATGAGATGAACCAAAATAACATTGTACACAGAAACAGCAACATTGTGTGATGATCATCTTTGATCAACTCTTCTTGGTAATACAATCATCCAAGACAATGCCAAAAGGCTCATGATCGAAAATGCTCATAACGTCCAGTAAAGACATATGGAATCTGATGCCAGACTGAAGCTTACATTTTTCCCTTTTCCTCATTGTTTTCTTTTTATTATTATTTCTTCTCTTTTTTCCCTTTTGTTGAGACCCATCTCTTACAACATGACTAATGTGGAAAGATGTTTAACATGATTATAACATCTAACTTATGTTAGATTACTTGATGGTTTTCAGAGTGGGGAGGGAAAGGAAGAGGGGAGAAAAATTTGGAACTCGAAAACTTACAAAAATGAATGTTGAAAACTATCTTTACATGTAATAAGAAAAAATAAAATACTAAAGAAAAGATGAGAATTTTTATTTAATCATTACCTCTATGACCCTGGCCAAGTGACAATATCTCAGAGCTCCAGATTTAAATTAAAACAAGCTGTGAGCCTGATGGAGGAGGTAAATAAGGGGTTAACAGACAAATCTAATACCTGAGCTCTAATTTAGATCTAAGATCCAAGAGGGGCTAATAGATACCTTGCAGACCCCAGTTCTGAAAGGGATTAATAGATAACTGAAGACTTGAACTCTCATCAATAAGCCAGGGCTTAGGTTCTTGTTAATTATTACCTGGAAGTCAAGTTTCCATTAATTACCACCCAAAACATAAGCATAAGGAGACAGGTCACAGAGACCCTGACTGGTAAATGTTTACCAGGCCTAAGAAAAAAAAGAGATAAAAAACACTCTGACCTTGGTAATTTGAAATATGCCTTTAGAAATATGCACATCAGAGACCAAATTTGTCCCCAGATGCACCTTATGATGTGTAAACTCCCCAAACACACCTCCACAGAAAAAGGTACCCACCTTGGGGGTTGGCTTAGAACCTCAGGAAGTCCAAATTAGTATAGGAATGCACCATTTACTTCCCTAAAGTGGAGATTATTATAATGAGATTGATAATCAATTTATCCGTACTATAAATATCTTCTCTTTCTCTATCCAAGAGATGTCTTTCTTCTTTTCTATGGTACTCTCTGTATGGTCAATAGTCCTTCAATAAAACTTGGGAAATTTGAGTCACTGTGTATTGTAATTCCTTTAGGACACCTGATTATCAGTTTGATAACCTTAATGCCATCCCACATCAAGCCCTCCAAGAATTTGGATTGCCTCATTTTTGCAACTGCTGGTACTACTGGTGGTTGGTTTGTTTCTTTGTTTTTACAGGTGTTCTTTCTTTGTAATCCCAATGCTAAACATTATGCCTGTCAAATAATAGACTCAATAAATGTCTGTGGACTGTCTAAAACAGGTATAGAAAAGTTTCTAATCTGCACAGTTTTGGGCTACATCTATGAATTCAAAGATCCTGACCTTTAGAACATAATATCCTTGAGGGCAGCAACTGTTTACTTTTTATTTGAATCTCCAGCACTGAGCACAGTGTAATGGTCATAAACTTGATGCCTTGCCAATAATATCAGGGGTGAAAAGATTTTCAAATATTTTCTATTTGGTTTACTTTGAAATTTATAAATCTATTTATAAAGGCCTTTAAAAAATTAAAATTGCCCTTTCTTCTTTTTAATCAGTTCCTGGGCTATATTCTAAAAATAAGTTTCTCTTCATGCTATAAAGTCAAGCTAAAAGTAAAAAGAGAAATGTAGATTCCCATAATACTCTAAAGTCAGCAACAATAAATAAGTCATATTTGTCCATAATTATTCATTTATGTTAAACATATATCTAGCTCTTCTTATGTTCAAAGCATTGCACTTTGCTGAGGGTACAAGAGAAACCTGCCATACAGCCCCTACCCTCAAGGGTTTTCTTTTCTTTTGGTACATTGATATAATCATTATCATAATATTGAATTGTAAAAAAAAAACCCTAAATTTTGAAATATAATGCAACATAGTATAATATACTATGGAAGTGCTGCCTGAATGGTTAAAAGTCCTAAGAAGTTCTACTCTGCTGGAAAGACTGTGAAAATGGCCCTTGCTATGCACTGCATCTACATTCCAAAGTCCAGCCACCAAGTGGGGTGGACACCCTGTATTGAATTCATTGGCCATAATGAGCCCTAAAACAATCTATATAAAGATAACCAGGCAGCTAGATAGTACAATGCATAAAGTGTTGAACCGGAAGTCACAAAAACTTAATTCAAATCCAGTCTCACATACTTCTTACTTGTGAAACTCTGAATTGTCATTTAACTTCTTTGAGTGTAATATATAAAATTGGGATAATAATATATGCCTCTAGAGGTTTGTTGTAAGTATGAAAAAGATAACACAGGTTAAGTAATCTATATTAAGAAAAGAAGGAAGGAAGGAAAGAAGGAAGGAAGGAAGGAAGGAAGGAAGGAAGGAAGGAAGGAAGGAAGGAAGGAAGGAAGGAAGGAAGGAAGGAAGGAAGGGAGGGAGGACTGAAAGGAAGAGAGAGAGGGAGAGAAGGAAAGAAAAGAGAGAGGGAAGGATGCAGGGAGGAAGGGGGGAAGGAAGGAAGAGAGAGAGAGAAAGGAAGGACAGCTAGAAATGAAGTTGAAACAGATCTTCTTTATGGAGATAGGGAAAATCCTTAAGTTGAATTGACCAATAGTTCAACAGAGAGGAACCAAATTACCTTACGGCATTTATTTGCAACACCATGACAGAGATTGATCATTTTTCTGGAGCCTTAATAAGAGCTTTTAGTGTTTTTTAAGCATCATTATATTTAAGATGGTAATATAATAATGGAAGTAAGAGGAAAGGAAAGGAAGGAAAAGACTACTTAACAATAAGGATTAAAGAACAAGAAACAATTGGTTCATTTGTGATGGGTATTCATTCTTTTGCTTTTTAAATCTGCTTCCCCCAGGGACTAGATATTCATAAAGGTTTATTCTTCTCTAAGAAAAGTAAAACAGTTATTTATAAAACAAAATTTTAACTAGAATTAATAGTCAGATTACTTTTGATAGTTCCATTATTTTTAATCACCTCAGAATGTCCTTTCCTAATGGTATCTCAAATCTGCTCTCTGATTTATGCAAAGGCAAATATTATTATCTTAAATTCTCTTGTTCAGGAATCACTTTCAAATGTAGGAGATTAGTTGAGGAAAAAATATAAATAATAAATTTAGTCTCATTCAACAAACAATACAAATCTCCATATCTTTAAAAAAAAAAACTTGCAGCACAACCTCCTCTGCGGTAATCACTTTTTACTGAGCTCAAAAGATTTTGGCTAATTTTTCCATTCTTCCATATGTGGAAATTTATTTTGATTTGGGGACCTTACCTTTAGGCTGAGATTAGAAAGCCTTAGGCCCTCAGGGTCTCTTCCCCTCCCCCTCTGCTTCAGCTGAGCCAAAAAGACCCATGGGCTGTACAAGAGGCCAGGTCAGACAGCTGGGGGGGAAAAAGCCCCCAGCTCCCTCCAACCTGAGCAGAGGTATCTGAGAGATGCTGGGCTCTGGCCTAGCCTATACTGTGGCACGTGAAGCTAGAGCGCCCCCCCCTGCCCCGCCCCCACCAGCCGCAGCCCTGGCTGGCGGATTAGCTTGGTCTGTGTGGGTGCAGGAAGCCCCGAGATTTGAGTGGAGAGAAGAAAAGATATATATAGACCTGGGGGTTAGACTCAGCCGGGTGGAGAAGGACAGACAAGAGAGGCTAAGAAGAGGTTCAGACAAGCTGAGCAGGGGGATGAGACGAACAGTACCGCAGGACTAGGAGCAAGGAGGAAAGGCTGGCGGACAAGATTAGAGGGGCGGCAAAGGCGGCAGAGGACAGACTGATGGAGCAGACAGACCGAAGGTCGGTGACAGAGAAACACAGGGCTTCAGAGGTGGCAGTAAGGAGAGGAAAGTTAGAAACAGGGGGATTTACAAAGTGAGAGGGTACAGGGGGAGTTAGTGAAAGTAGCTGAGCAATTGAAAATACCCCAAGGCGAGAGGTGCCTAAGGCCCTTAATGTATTAAAAAAATTCGAGGCTCAGCAGGTGGGAAAGAGACACAGTGGAAAGAGACTTGCCCCAACAAAGTAAAGTTGTACATTTTATTTCCCTGTATTCTTGTTTTTAAATAGTATCTCATAAATAAACTCTGCTTTGATTATTTAGTTAAGAGGCCTCTTAATCTTTAGTTTATCAATTTGGGAGCAGTGTGGTGGAACTTGATAAACAGCCCATATTAAATTAAACGCAGTCAGATAGATAGCTAGTCAACAGTCCCAGTATAAGTACCCCAGTCAGCTTTAGCCCCCCAAATTAGGCTAGTCAATTTAAAATATTTCTACATTTGAATGGCGACCGTGGCAGGAATTATGGCCCAATTATAATTTTTCTAAACTTATCATTTTTCATATAACCTATAATTTTTAATAAATCCAATTGTATAATGTTCCAGATTAGATATATTTATTAATAATTAATTTTTACACATATAAATCTATATTTATCAAATTGGAGAATAAACACAAATTTAATAAATAATCTTTTGTTCCAGTACTAGCCTTGATTATAAACCAGAAATTTACTTTGATATTTAAAATAGGTGAATTCAATAAATCAATCTATAATTATTAGGTGCCTACTATATGCTAGGCACTGTGGTAAGAGCTTGGGATAAAAAAAGGGAAAAGATTGTCCCCATACTTAAGGAGCTTATAATGGAGGAGGCAAACATATATACAGACAAATATATAGAAAGCAAGCAGTTAACAGGATAAATGGGAGATGATTAAAAGAGGAAGTTACTAAATTTAGAGAGGTTAGAGGAAGCTTTTTCTAGAAGACTGGACTTTAGTTGGGTCTTAAAGAAGTTCAGTAGTAAGAACAGTCTCTAGACATGAGAGATAGCCAGACAGAATGCTCAGAGATGAAAATGGAGTGTCTTATTCTTGGATCAAAGAAAAGTATATGACAGGAAATAAGATGAAAAAAGACTAGAAAGCTAGTGGGGATTGAGGGTATAAAGATCATTGAATGCCAAACTGAGTATTTTGTATTTGATTCTAGAGGCAATAGGAAGCCATATGAATTTATAGAATACTGGAGTAAGATGGACCAACATGTGCTTCAAAAAAAAATCTCTTTAGGGGCAGCTAGGTGGCGCAGTGGATAGAGCACCGGCCCTGGAACCAGGAGTACCTGAGTTCAAATCCGACCTCAGACACTTAACACTTACCAGCTGTGTGACCCTGGGCAAGTCACTTAACCCCAATTGCCTCACTAAAAAAAAAAAAACAAAAAAACAAAAAAAATCTCTTTAATGGCTTAATGGAGTATGAATAGTAGAAGGGAAAGACTTGTGGAAAGTAGACGTAGACCCACCATCTGGTTATTACAGTAGTTGACATGTGAGGTGATGAGGGCCTGCACTACAGTGGTGGCAGCATCAGGGGAGAGAAGTTTATTGGAAGGAAATAGTGTGAGAGTTGGAATAATGCCCCCTGGTGGGAGGAACATTTTGTGATCTCTGGACTGAGGACATAGCCATGTGGCCTTGCTGTCAGGAAGTGATGTTTGCTCATGGGTACTGTTGATCAGAGCTACCAGCCAATTAGCTTGGAGGTGTGTGTGTGTGTGTGTGTGTGTGTGTGTGTGTGTGTGTGTGTGTGTGTGTGTGTGTGTATGACCCTGCTTCCTGTTTCACAAGAGGCTTTTGGGAGAAAGAAGGGGAGAGCAGGCTCTCTTTCACCCAACACCTCAGTTTGAATGGAGCTTAGATGCTGGCTCCCTGAAATAGATAAAGGAAGGAATCTTGACCTCGTTCTCTCTCATCACCAAATTCTTATGCTCCTTAATAAATAATTAAAAGTCTAAACTCTTGCTAAAGCTTATAATTTATGGTGACTACTCATTAGATTTTTAGACAGTCTGGCTAGAATTTTTGCCCCGTACAAATAGCAACTTTACAATAGCAAGAGTGAAATTAACAAGACTTGGCAACAGATTAGGTATGGGGGAAAGGAAAATGTGTAGGGTGAGAGATAATGAGGAATCAAGGATGACCCCCAGATTGCAATCATGAGGGACTAGAAGATGGTATTGTCCACTACAGCAATAGGGAAGGTAGGTGATGGGGAAGGGAAAGGTAGAGTTCTCTTTTGGACATACTGATTTTAAGGTGTCTACTGGACGTCCACTTCTAGTTGTTTGCAAGGCAGTTCTAGACATGAGATTGGAGGTCAGCATAGAATGTGGTGTAGGATAGGTAGATTTGATAATCAACAGAACTGGTAATTAAATCCATAAGAGCTGATGAGATCACCAAATGAAGTCGTACAGAGGGAAAAAAGAAGAGGGTGAAGGGCAGAACACTTAGAGATATGTATGCTTAGAGGGTGATCTGGAGGAAGAAACAGCAAAGGAAACATAGGAGGGGTCACATAGGTAGGAAGAGAAATAGGAAAGAGAGTTGCTCCAGGTTTTTTCTTCACCAGGCATTCCTGGATAAGAAGTCTGGCATGACAGAGACCTCTGGCAGCACATTCTTTTGAATTTTTAAAGGCCACAGAGTCACTGCTTTATCTTTTCCAAATCTAGTATTTCTTTGAGACCAGAAGCAGAGAGGCAATGAAATAGAGAGGCAGAGACAGAGAAACAAAACCCAAGGGATTCTCATTCATTGTTATTGGTGGGGGAGCAAAACCTGAGATAGGAGACTGAAAAGGAGCATTCGAGGTTTCAATCACTGCAGGCTCAAGAAGGGGTGGATGATGACAAAGGTGTTGTGGTTTCTCCTGTGATTTTGTATTGCTGTCCAGTCTGAAACATCCTCTGTTTCAGTCCTATGTCAAAATCTCTGACAAAATAGTTCTTAATACAATTCCAGTTTGCTATTATAATACTTAGGTCAGGTAGTGATAACAAGCTCAAGTCTTTATGTTAATAGTGCTAATATGATCATCACTAGAACAGGGAATTTACATTTTTAGATTGGCAAATTCATATAACAACTGAAGAATTTTTAAAAATATATCCAAAATTTATATTTGGCCTAAATAATTATCTAACTCTTTACAACTATTTATTAAAACATTCTGAAATATTTTTACTAGACTTTGTTATGGAACTATTAACAGAACATTTTTTTAAGATGACCCCTGATACACAACTGAATTCATTTACAAATTGCCAAAACAGCTGTAATTATCAGAAAAAAGTTCCGGGATGAGATTTACAAATACACTGAGTAGTCACCTTCAAAATAGTGTAAAGCAAATAAATTATTATTTTTTTTGCAGGGCAATGAGGGTTAAGTGACTTGCCCAGTGTCAAGTGTCTGAGGTGGATTTGAACTCAGGTACTCCTGAATCCAGGGCTGGTGCTTTACCACTGCGTCATCTAGCTGCCCCGCAAAGAAGTTATTTATAATAAAACATATTTTCCTTTTAAGATCTGTTCTATATCCAGGTGGTAATAATAAATCAAAATAAATTTGAGGGTTCCCATTTAGGTAACACTAGATATTCTATCATGCTGCTTCTTCTTTTTCTTTTATACCTCAAGGAAGAACCAGCCATAGCCACAGCAAACAAAAAGCAGGATTTGGGAGCCTTTGAATCAGCATCAGCAGCAATTGCTTCTGGAACTCACCCCATAGATTGTAACGGGGTCAAACTATTGGCCAAAAGGTGCTTACATGGATCTCTTTGATAGCACTGAGGCAGGACTCTGTCAAATCACAGTCTTTGCTGGTGGTCCCAGGTGGGAAATGAGCACAAGCACACCAGAGCTTACCAGAGCCACTGTGGAACAGGACTCTGTTCATATTTCCAATGAAGAAAAGGAGGCCTGTGATTGCTTGCAGACCAGAGCACAGGCCAGGAGAGGAGTAACCATACCTCTCCTTAAATCATGCCACTTTGAAAGAACTAAAAACTTACAAATACCTAGAAGTATTTCTGAAAACAGCTACAGAAATCCCCTGAAGCTTGGGACAGTGTGCCCTTCACCCTGGAAGCAGTGCCCCACTTCAGCAAAGAGTTTAAAGTCAATAAATAGCCTGGGAACATGAGCAAACAGAAAAAAATAAATGCTTACCCTAGAAAGTTTCTATGGTGACAAGGAAGATCAAAATACACACTCAAGGGCAGCTAGGTGGCACAGTGGATAAAGCACCAGCCCTGGATTCAGGAGGATCTAAGTTCAAATCCAGCCTCAGACACTTGACACTTATTTGCTGTGTGACCATGAGCAAGTCACTTAACCCCCATTGCCCTGCAAAAAAAAAAAAATACACATTCAGAAGAACATAAAGTCAAAACTTCCAAGAAAAGTATAAAGTTGTCTCAGGTCATGGAAGATATCAAAAAGGGCTTTGAAAATTAATTAAAAGAGGTAGGGGGAAAAATGGAAAGAGAAATGAGAGTGATGCAAGAAAATCATTGAAAAAAATGAACAATTTGTTGAAGGAGACACAAAAAATGCTGAAGAAAATAACACCTTAAAAAAGAGAATAGGTCAAATGGTAAAAGAGGTACAAAAATACAATGAAGAAAAGAATATCTTCAAAAGGTTAATTAGCCAAATGGAAAAGGAGGTACAAAAGCCCTCTGAAGAAAATAACTCCTTAAAAAATAGGATTGAACAAATGGAAGTTAATGACTTTGTGACAAATCAAGACACAGTAAAGCAAAACCAGAAGAATGAAAAAATAGAAGACAATGTAAAATACCTCACTGGAAAAATAACTGACTTGGAAAATAGATCCAGGAGAGATAATATGAAAAATGATTAGACTACCTGAAAGCCATGATCATAAAAAGAATCTAGATATCACCTTCCAAGAAATTTTCAGGAAAATTGCCCTGATATTCTAGAACCAAAAGGCAAAAAAGAAATTGAAAAAATCCACCAATCACCTCCTGAAAGAGATCCTAAAATGAAAACTCCCATGAATATTATAGCTAAATTCTAGAGCTCTCTTGTTAAGGAGAAAATATTTCAAGGGGCCAGAAGGAAATAATTCAAGTATTGTGTATCAACAGTCAAGATAACACAAGATTAAGCAGATTCTACATGAAAGGATCAGAGAGCTTGTAACATTATATTCCATAGGGCAAAGGAACAGAGCTTACAACCAAGAATCACCTACACAGCAAAACTGTGAGAAAATTATTAATAATGGACTTTTGGGGGACACAGGGACTCCCTCCCCCCCCCCCACTTGAGGACTTAGCTCAGGAACCTTACCTGATCTCTTTCAAGGTCAACCCAGAGTCAATAGAAATGAAAATCAAACTAACTCAGTAGAGATTAATACCACACCCACCAAAAAGGGCCATTGCCCTCAGGGGGGTCTGTCTTTTCACTGGTCCCTGAGTTCAGCACAGTACAACTCATTTTAATATGGACCACCCCCCCAAGGCATGTCAACCAATGAAATTAAATGGTGCTAGCCAACTAGGTTTGAGCAGGGTGTAAGAGCCACCTCTATCAAAGGAGGAAAGGTCCTCAAGAGGCCTATGCTCTCTTGCACCTGGGATCTGCCCAAGCCAAGTTTCTCTTCTTTCTCTCTGCCACCAGGAATGCTTGAACCTTGCCGTGAGCCCTCTCTCTCTCTCTCTCTCTCTCTCTCTCTCTCTTTCTCTCCAGCACCTTTCCTAGGACTATCTCTTCCCTCTTTTGGTAATGTAGGACTTGAGGTCATGTGTTTTTACTCTCTGGCCTCTCTTGCTGTGCTTGCCTCTCCTACTTGCTTATGTTCCTACATGCTTCTCTGACCCCAGGGCTGGTTCTCCCCATCCCCTTTTCCTGGGACTCCATCTTGGGTGTATTACTAGTGGGGAAGATTTTCAGACATGTGGTAAAATTAATAATAAATGCTTGCTGCCATAACTACTGAAATAGCCTCTAATTTATAAGTAGCAGTATCACAGAAAGCCCAGTATTTTAAATGATAGAAAACTGAGCATGATCCTTCAGGGGAAGAAATGGGAACTCAATAAAAGAGAGGACTATCAGGCATTCTTGATGAAAAGACCTGAGCTGAATAGAAAATCAGACTTTCAAATATAAGACTCTAGAGAAGCATAAAAAGGTAAACAGGAAAAAGAAGCCATAAGGGATATTAAAAGCTTAAACTGTTTACATTACTACATGGGAAGATGAAACCTGTAATTTATAAGAACTTTCTCATTATCAGGGCAGTTGTATGTAATACAGTTAAACAGAAGACACAGGTATGAGTTGAATATTAAGGGATAACATCTTTAAAAAATAAAATTAAGGGGTAAGAAAGGAATATACTGGAAGAAAGGGAAAGGGAGAGGTGGAATAGGGTAAAGGGTAAAGGTGGAATAGGGTAAAAAAGCTTATGCAGTGGAGGGTGTTATTACTAATAGAGTGTTTGGGAGTTCTATGAGACCCAGAGAGCCTGGCCAAACCTTTCTTGGAGACAGCCCAGAGTCAGGAGAATTTCAAAGGAAATGTGGTTGGACCTTGAATAGGGACTAAAACCATACCTACCTGAAGGCTTTTTCCCCTTGGAGGGCTCCATACTCTGACATCAGTCAGACCACCCTCAAATCCAGTAAACCAATAGATTTGAATTATGTTAGCCAATTAGCTTTGAGCAATGTGTAAGAGAGGCTCTCCTCCTGCCTGCAGCAAGCTCACACAGTGACTCTTTTGGCCTTGGAACTTGGTGAGAGCCGATGCAACCCACTATGCTTCCCCACTATCTCTCCTCTTGCCTAGCTTTCCTAATTTTCTGAGCCATGTGTTCTCTTTGCTAATATTTAATATGCTGTAATAAATGCTTAATGCCCCAAAACTGGTGCAGTAGCCTCTAATTTCTAAGTAATAAATATATAATAAACCCGAGCTATATTCCCTAAATTTGGGACAATAATAGGGTGATCCAACATATAATTTTATTCACCACAAGGGGAAGAAGGTGGTGATGGGGAGTGAATGAACCTTACTATCATCAGAATTGGCTCAAAGAGGAAATAACATACACACTTTATTGAGTATGGTAATCTATTTTACCTTGCAGGAAAGTAGAAGGGGAAGGGGATAAGAGGGGGAAGTTGATAGAAAGGATGGTAGGTTGGGGGAGGGAGCAGTCAGAAGCAAAACACCTTTGAGGAGGGAAAGGGTGAAAGGAAATAGATAATAGAGTAAATGACATAGAGAACGGGTAGGGTAAATGAAAATTCAGTTAACAATAGTAACTGTGATTAAATTTTTGTTTGTTTGTTTTTTTGTGGGGCAATGGGGGTTAAGTGACTTGCCCAGGGTCACACAGCTAGTAAGTGTCAAGTGTCTGAGGCCGGATTTGAACTCAGGTACTCCTGAATTCAGGGCCAGTGCTTAATCCACTGTGCCACCTAGCCGCCCCAACTGTGATTAAATTTTGAAGCAATTTTGTCTGATAAAGGCCTCATTTCTCAAACACATAAGAACTGAATCAAAGTTGTTAAAATAAGAGCCATTCCCCAATTAATAAATGATCAAAAGATATGAACAGCTTTCAGATGAAATAATCAAAGCTATCTCTCTCTCTCTCTCTCTCTCTCTCTCTCTCTATATATATATATATATATATATTTCATACACACACACACATACACACACACACACATATATAATGAAAAATGCTCTAACTCAGTATTTATTAGAAAGATGCAAGTCAAAATAATTCTGGGGTACTACCTCATATTTATTTGACTGAATAATAGGAAAGCAAAGGAAAATAAAAAATGTTGTAGGCCATATGGGGGAAATGAGACATTGATGCACTGTTGGTGGAGTTTTAAACTGTTTCAAACATTCTGTAGAGCATTTTGGAACTATGGCCAGAGGGCTATGAAACCATGCATACTCTTTTACCTAGTAATACCAGTACTAGGTCAGTATCCAGAAAGACAAAAAACAAAAAGTTAAAGGACTTATATATACAAAAAATAGTTATGACAGCCCTTTTCTAGTGCAAAGAATTCAGAATTGAAGAGATGCCCATAAATTGGAGAGGGGCTGAATGAATTGTGGGATGAGATTATGATGGAACAGGGTTGTGCTATATGAAACAATGAGTAGGACTTTCTCAGAAAAACCTGGAAAGAAAAAAAAGATTAAATGAGCTGATGCAAAGTGAGAGGTACTATATACAAAATAATGGCTATATTGTAAGATGATCAGCTATGAATGACTTGGTTATTCTCAGCAATGCAATGATTCAAGACAACTCTAAAGAATGTATGAAAAATGCAATTCATCTCCAGAGAAAGAACTAATGGTAACTGAATACAGATTGATGCATATTTTTTTTTACTTTCTTTTTCTTAAGTTTTTTCTTTTGGGGGGGGACTTTTTTCTTTCACAACCTAAGGTGGAAATGACTACAAATGTATAATTTATATTGAATTGCTTGTGGTCTTAAGGGGGGGAGGGACGGAGGAAGTGAATTTGGAAGACAAAGGTTTAAAAATGGACATTAAAATTGTTTTTACATGTAATTGGGGAAAAATAAATGGCTAAATAAAAAAAATAAAATTATGAGATTGTTAACTAAGCTATTTGTAGTTACTTTTTATTGTGGGGCAATGAAGGTTAAGCGACTTGCCCAGGGTCACATAGCTAATAAGTGTCTAGTGTCTGAGGCCAGATTTGAACTCAGGTCCTCCTGAATCCAGGGCCAGTGCTTTATCTACTGTGCCACCTAGCTGCCCCTGTAGTTACTTTTTAGTGAAGGATTTACATAGATTTTTTATTTTATTTTTTAATTTTTTTGGTGAGGCAATTGGGGTTGTGACTTTCCCAGGGTCACACAGTTAGTAAATGTTAAGTGTCTGAGGCCAGATTTGAACTCAGGTCCTCCTGAATCCAGGGCCGGTGCTCTATCCACTGTACCACCTAGCTGCCCCAATTTACATAGATTTTTAATCAAGTATTTACAAAAATATTATGAAAAAAAACTTGGAAATTTTACCTTGTAAAATGTCCTTTGTAAATCTACAAGTATTCTTAGGACCATCTAGCCCTGAATTCTTATCAACCCTGTACAAGAATTTTTCTACATTGTGAAATGGGATATAAAATGTGAATCCTTGTACCAAATGAAAATGAAGTTTTCAAGCCTACTTATAAGGTAAACTGAATTTCATCTAAGGGTGTCTATCATTTCTGGAGGTTACATAAATCATGAAGAGATTTGAGATAGAGAGATAGAGATAGATAGATATAGATGTAGATAGACATAGATGCTATAGACATAGTGATAGTTATAGACATTGGTATAGACATGGATATATACACACATATAGATATATACATATGTAATTTGTCTCTCATAATTATTTTATTCCTTACATATATATATATATATATACACACAAATATGTATATGGTTTTGTCTCTCATAATTATTTTATTCCTCACATATATATATACATATATATATAAAGATATTCATGACATATGAAACCTGCATAAATGATAGGCACCCTTAGATGAAACATGTGACATACATATATACATATATGCCTCTCTAAAGGTATTTCATATTTGCCCCTTAGAACAAAATTAATCCTTTGAGTGGAATTTAATTTTGCTGTAAGGTGTGAATAAGACATATGTATATATGTGTGTGTGTGTGTGTGTGTGTGTGCTTATTAGATTCTAAGTATTTAAGTAAACTGTCACATAATCATTCTCTATGTGGGATTCTATAATGTAGTTTTCTTAATTTCTAGTGATACAGTTAAAAACAAAGGAAAGAAAAGAATATTGAATAAATTTTTGTAGTCCTGATAAACTTCGTTATCTTTACTATTGGCAAAGGCTAAGGTATGAATCTCCTGACTTAATTTCCCCAAAATGACATTTCTTGGAATGGAAAATATATCACCTGGATAACTTTAACCCTGTCTGGATGCAATTGGCCATATGCATAACTTTTACCTGGAATTGGCATAAAGTTATGGGAAATTTATTCCCTTCCAGTATAATTATATCCATATTCTTTAAAGGTAAATTACTATAATCATGTCAGATGTCTCATGACAACACAATATTAGACCCTTATCTCTTCGATTAATGCTGAACTACATCTGTGTTAATATAGTGAAATGCAGGTATAAGATTTGAACTATTTGGCCTGGAATTTTCAGGCTTTCTAAATTCCAAACACTGAGCAATTAAGTATTTAGCCTTGACATCTGCTACTAGCTATATATTTATGTGTAAATTAAGGCATCATAATTTCTTATAATTGTATGAAGATAATTAGGCAAAGAATGCAAAGATTTGAGAAAACATGATATGATTTTGTTATTTAGTTATTACAATTGTCTGAGTTCTGTGCTAAGGAAAGCTATGTCAGTATGGCTTGTGGTCTATCTTGTGGTCTAAGAGATTCACTTTTCTTGGGGTTATTCATTTAATCATGGCTAGAAGTTTAAAATATTTTAATGTAAATACCTTATTTGATATGTACTCTTGTAAAATAACATGCTCAGGGCAGCTAGGTGGCACAGTGGAGCACCGGCCCTGGAGTCAGGAGTACCTGAGTTCAAATCCGGCCTCGGACACTTAACACTTACTAGCTGTGTGACCCTGGGCAAGTCACTTAACCCCAATTGCCTCACTAAAAAAATAAACAAACAAACAAACAAACAAACAAACAAATAAATAAATGAATGAATGAATGAATGAATAAATAAATAAATAAACAAATAAACAAATAAATAAATAAATAACATGCTCAATCTATTTTTGTATATATTCCCTGAAACTTTTGTTGCCAATGAAGTTAATCTGGTAACTTTTACATGAATTCATTTTATTATTAGGATCCACTATTTTATAAAAAGGATTTTGAGGGGGCAGTTAGGTGGCGCAGTGGATAAAGCACCGGCCCTGGATTCAGGAGTACCTGAGTTCAAATCCGGCCTCAGACACTTGACACTTACTAGCTGTGTGACTCTGGGCAAGTCACTTAACCCCCATTGCCCCCCAAAAAAAAAAAAAAAAAAAAAAAAAAAGATTTTGAGATTCCTTAGTGGAATCTCATCCTCCTAATGGGGTATTGAATAATGCCAAGTATAAAAATTGGGTTCCTATTTTCTGCTTGTATCTGAATGTCATATGTAATGATTGGACAACCTCAAATTGTGCAGACAACTAGTCTAAAAGGTTCTGAATTTCATTTTATAATAATAGAGACATAGGGATCATAAATTTTTCCTTTAATGACTCCTTAAATGTTTCATTATCTGACCTGGTTTATTGACAAAGTAATTTAAAGTTCTGTTTAGATCTATTTTGCAAGAGATTTTTAATAGGAAGATTTCAATAAGTGACTGACTGTGTCCAAAAAGACAGTGAACTGGGGAAGAACTACTCTGAGACCAAACCCAAACCACAAAACTGCATCAGGTATTTCCAGAAGAACAGGAGAAACATCCTTGAATCTCAATTTGCTGTTTCCTTTTTCCATTTGTGAACTTTATCTGTAAGGTCTACTTAATAAAGGGGACCTTCCTCTATGGTTTTCTCAAGTGTCACCCAATATTTCTCCATTTCCTCCTCACTTTGTTACCCATCATCAGCCCCATAGTTGAAGTATTTGTAATAGTTAGTGATTCATCAGTTAGGGACCATGCCCTTGAGAATCAAATGGAGAATTTTGAGAAATTATTATTTGAATAAATATCTTGTAGGTTCTGACCTAATTTCCCTCCCACCATTCTTTCACAATCCTGACTTGATAAGATAAGTCTTTCTTGATAAGATATAATTGGCTCTCCTTAATCCTGGTCAGGGCCATAAACTTCTAGGAATGTGGTCTGGAGTGGAAAGAAGCACTGTGTCAGGATAAGGAGGCAAATCTTTTCTCTAGATAGAAAGACCTGTCCTCTAATGAGATACTATTGAGCCTACCTTTTGAAAAGGATGTGCATTCTTTGAATAAGTAGTCCAAGGGTGAAGGTGGTCTGGTGTAGCCCTTTATTTTAGTATAGCCCAACTCCACATCAAGTTGACCAATCAGATTTGATTGCTGCTTAATGGACCTCCTCTTGCTCAAAAAGTAAGAAAACCTGAAGAAGTAACCACTTGGTGCCCTTTTTTTTTCTTTATAACTACAAGAGGCTAACAAGCCATCTTTGTCAATCTCTTACCAGTCACGATTGATGAACATGATCATATTTTACTAAAAATTTTGTCTCAATGTGGGACATCTGGCAAATTACTTAACCACACTAAGCCTCAGTTTCCTCACCTGTTAAATAAGATTGTGCTAAATGGTCACCAAGGATACCTCATGATCAAAGTACCATTTCCTTTAAATAAGAAGATTGTGATCATCCTTCCATAGTTACAACTTAGTGCCTTTAGGATTACAAAGCACTTTCCTCCTAACAATCATGTGATATTTGTAGAACATTAGCCCTGATTTATAGGTAATAAAACTTAGAATCAGAGAGGTAGTATCTTGACTAGTACAAGATAGTTACTAAGTGATGAAGCCAGAACTTTGACATTCGCTAAGGTGTATGTCTAGCAATGGAAATCTTTGGGATAAATGGTATGAATGTTCTAGTCACATTTTTTTTTATTGTTTTTTTGTTTGTTTGTTTTTTTGGTGAGGCAATTGGGGTTAAGTGACTTACCCAGGGTCGCACAGCCAGCAAGTGCCAAGTGTCTGAGGCCAGATCCGAACCCAGGTACCCCTGACTCCAGGGCCGGAGCTCCATCCACTGCACCACCCAGCTGCCCCTAGTCACATTTTTTTAACATTCTTTTTGGAATAGTTAAACCAATTCACAGTTGCATCAAGCAGTGTGTTAGTGTACCTGTCTCTAGGTATCTCTTTCATCATTGACTGTTTCCATCTTTTATCATCTTGGTGAATTTGTCAGATGTGATGTGAAACTTTAGAGTCACTGTGATTCGTTTCTCTAATTAGTGATTTGAAAAAATCTTTCAGGGGAATGATAATTTTTTGGGGGGGAGGGCAGGGCAATGAGGGTTAAGTGACTTGCCCAGGGTCACACAGCCAGTAAGTGTCAAGTGTTTGAGGGTGGATACAAACTCAGATCCTCCTGAATCCAGCACTGGTGCTTCATCCACTGTGCCACCTACCTGCCCCCAGGAATGATAATAGTTTACAATTGGTCTTTTCAGAAATGTTCACTCATGTCTATTAAACCACTTTTCTACCTACAAGAGTAAATTTTATAGAGGTGTTCCTGAAATCCCACAACAAACTATATCTTTGTAGGTACAGATTGAAATGGATGACCAGATGCATTCTGAGATTTTTAAGAAGATTAAAAGGAACTACTTAGATAATTATCTGGGTTAGGAATTAGAAATAAGAAAACATATAATCTTTTCAACCTAGTCATCTGTACAACTATGGAAAGTTTTAGAAATTAGGATGAAGAACATTGAATAGAGTTAATAAAAGTGAAAAGTTTTTTTGTAAAAAATATAGAATAGAATAAACATTCTCTCAATGGAAGTATCATGACTTCAGCATTTATTAATAAATGTGTAATATTCTCAATTTACATTGACTATTATCTTTCCTCTGTGAGTGAATTATTTTAGAAATAAAGTCTGTTTGTAATTAAACAACTGCTGTATTAATATTTTCAGCATAAATATTAAGTTCTAAAAGCTTGATTCATTTAATATTCTCTGAATAAGAAAAATAATAAAGCTTTAAAGGTTATCTGTGATTATAATCACGGGAAATTTTACAGACTTTTTTCACCTGTGGAGTTTTACATTACTTGAAATGATTTTTTCAAAATACAAATATTTCTGTGCTCCAAGCAAGCATTCTTTTAAACTAATATTTATTTACCATGATTGTTTCTTATAGGAATATAAATGGTAACTAAAAAGAGTGCTAACCACTTCAAAGCAAAATGAGGCTCTTGTTGTGGCTTGGGGCATGCTGGGCACAGTATGATCTCAATACCCAATATGGTTGAACATCTATTGTCCACTTATTATTATTGTTGTTGTTCTTGTTGTTATTATTATTATTATTTTGTGGGGCAATGGGGATTAAGTGACTTGCCCAGGGTCACACAGCTAGTAAGTGTCAAGTGTCTGAGGCCAGATTTGAACTCAGGTCCTCCTGAATCCAGGGCTGGTGCTCTATCCACTGTGCCACCTAGATGCCCCTATGAATAGTTTTCAAAAGAAGAAGTGCAAACTATGAAAAGTTATATAAGTACAGGTAAATTCTTTAACTTGTTTGCCTTAGTTTACTCATCTATAGCATGGGGATAATAAAAGTCACTTTATTATTATTTTCTATCTCCCAGAGTTGTTGTGAGCATAAAATGAGCATATTTGTGAAGTGATTTGCAAACTTTAAAATGCTATATAAATGCTAGCTATAATTATTAATTCTTATCTTAACAAGCAGTGTAACACATATGCTAAATCACTGGCTGTTGTTCTTCAATTATGTCTAAGTTTTCATGACCCCATTTATATTTTTGTTTTGTTTTGTTTTTATAGGGGATGGGGGGAAGATCCTAGGGTGGTTTTTCATTTTATTCTCCATCTAGTTGAGGATGAGGAACTGAGGCAAAAAAGGTTAAGTGACTTCCCGTGGTCATATAGCTAGTAATGCTTGAGGCTAGATTGTACTCAGGGGTATGAGACTTCAGGCCCAATGGTCTATCTATTATGCCACCTAGATGTTCTAAAACCACTGGATCTAAGTTCAAATCCTGATTCTGCCACTTACTATTTTTATAACTTTGGACAAGCCACCTTAAAATTTTGTTTTTCATGTTCTTCATCTATAGGTGGTTGGACAGGATGAACTTTTTACTCCCTTCTAGCTATAAATCTATGATTCTATGAGTTAAGATATGTGAAAGGACCTTTAAGAACAGCTTTGGTGCTATGCAAATAAGGGTTTCTACCAAAGTAATTCATCAATACCTTCTTTATATCTTTATTACTACTCATTCTGTCAATAGATTTTGAAACATTTTTAAATATATCACAAAATATGATTTAGATGTTCCTAAGACCTTCTCCTTCCCAAAATGTAGAGCTCACCTCCAAATGACAATGCAGTCAGTGATCAATAACCCTTCAAGAACTTGGTGGGAAAGACACCAGCCTGTTAGCTACAAGATATGCACATTGTCTGGAAATGAAGATCAATTCAGAGACATGGTGAATAGATGCAACAATGTGGGACTAAGTGGATAACAAGATCCTTAAGTCAAGGGTTCTTATTCTGGGGTCCACAAATGCCCAAGAGGATAAATGGATACATTTCAGGGGGTTCCATGAACATGTATGCCATAAAATTATATATTTATTTTCACTGAACTCTAACTGAAATATACAGTTTACTTTGATTACTTAAGAATAACATTCAGAGGGGCAGCAAGGTGGCACTGTAGATAAAGTACCAGCCCTGGATTCAGACAGACCTTGTAAAGAGAGAGAGAGAGAAAGAGAGAGAGAGAGAGAGAGAGAGAGAGAGAGAGAGAGAGAGAGAGAGAGAGAGAGAGAGAGAGAGTATATTATTCAGATAAAGGGCTCACTGGTGTGTTAGTTCAAAGATAGTAGCTGCCTAAACTCATCTTTTCTGAATCATCTTTTAGAATTCATTTATATACCAGAGAGACCATAAACCAAAGAAACCTGATTGTAATAGAGTTTACCTGTATTTTTCTGAGAAAATAAGTTAAAGCAAGAAAAAAAAGCCTAATTTCAAAGACTACACACATTATCCAATAAAACTAAATGATACCTATCAATATTTGAAGTTTAATTCACCCATTCTAATAATGTCTGAAATACAGTAATGAATGCAATATGTGTTTTTGTACAAGTGATGTATTATTCACCAGAATTCGTAATCTAACCAATGGTGATCAACTTGCATTTCATGTACAGTTGAGGTAGCAAAGGGATTGTGCCCTGTGGGGACCAATTTTTAATTGGGGAGTGTTAGCTAAGCGGCTCGCCACAATATTGGGGCAAGGAAGGAGACTGGCAGCCTCCCTCAAAACAGAACAGGATTTATTTTAACAAGAATGAACTTAAAAAAAAAAAACACAAACAGGATCAGTAGGATCAAGGGAAAGGAAATAAAATGGGGAAAGGGAAATTATGCAACCTCAAAAGGTACCACTGCCCAGGAATCAGCTGAGAATATGTTCCAGCATCCAGCTAGAATGCTCAATTTTCCTCCCCTAATCCTAGAAAAACCCCACACCAACCCCAGTCAATGGGATGGCCGCTCTGACAGTCACATGACTGCCCTCACTAGGCTTCCAATCATTATAATTTTGCCAGGCCCATGTAGACGTAGGTGAGTGATGATGACATGAGGTGCCAGCGCCATGGCAATGGCTACAACCAGTGGGTGGAGCACTGTGCAGTTTGCGGAGCCCCAGGCCAGTGTGCACTGGGGCATAAAAACCTCAAATAACAATTAATTCTTTACAGACCTACGTTTTTCCACTTTGAATACCTTTACTCTCTTAACTAACCTGGTGACAGACAGCTTATGGGACTATAATAATGTGTTAAAGATGCTCCTTGGAGTGGGATTCTCCAACTGGCAGCAAACCCACTTAAGCTATGTCCACAGCACACATAATAAATTTAGTCACTTTAGCTAAACTGATTTCATGAAGTTACTGGCTTATTTCAATTGACCATCCTTCTGGTGTTCAAAGGTGGGTCTACTTTGAGAGACAATATAGTATGATGGAAAGAACCCTGGGCTTGAAATCAGGAGATTTGTTTTAGAGTCCTGACTCTGTTGTCTTCAAACAAGATGATCTTAGGCAGATCACTTATCCTCCCTAAGCTTTAGTTTCCTTGTCTGCCAAATTAGGATAATAATGTTTGCCCTGCCTGCTTCATAGGATATTTGACAGGATCAAATGAGACTATGGCCAGGTGGAATTTATACCAGGAATGCGGTGCTGGTGTAACATTAGGAAAACTATCAATATAATCAACCACATCAATAACAAAACTAACTAAAATCATATGATTATCTCACTAAATGCAGAGAAAGCTTTTGACAAAATACAACACTCATTCCTATTAAAAAACTAGAGAATAGGAATAGATGGAGCATTTCTTAAAATGATAAGCAGTATCTACCTAAAACCATCAGCAAACATTATATGTAATGGGAATAAGTTAGAGACATCCCAGTAAGATCAGAGGTATAACAGGGATGTTCATTATCACCTCTATTATTTAATATTGTACTAGAAATGTTAGTTTTAGCAATAAGAGAAGAAAAAGGAATTAAAGAAATTAGAATAGGCAAGAAGGAAACAAAACTATCACTCTTTGCAGATGATATGATGGTATTGTGATAAAATAATGGAATTTGGCAGATTCCCAGGGGCTCCACCTGATTGATTTAGTACTGTTTGAATTGGGTGAGAATGAGAAACTGACTAAGTACCTACTTAAGGATGATTGATGGAGGCCACACCTGGCTGACCTGAGTGATGTGATGTGTTGGTGTACTACTGATGTCAGCAAGAGACCACTCTCAACCAACTAGCTTGAAGGACCTCCCCTTTGGGGAAGGGAGAGAGGAATTCTCTCATAGAAGAAATATCTTTTTGGTGAGGAGAAAGTAGTATGGCAGCAGAGGGAGAACAGGAGTCCTCCTTATTGTTCAGGATATCGACTTGGTGGCAGAATTTCACATGGGCTTCTAGGAAAGGAAAGGTTTCTGTCTATCGGGCTATACTGAATAGATCCAAGCTTTAATAAACCTTTAAAAGCCTAAATTCTTGCTGAATTTATCAGTGATTTTAGCCAGCTTCTCCCTGCCCAAGATGAGGGGAGGGGGCGCGGGGGGGGGGGGGGGGGGGGGGGAGGAGGGGGGTGTAGGGTGGCAGATTAGAATTCACAATTTAGATTTTAAAAAACACAGTTTGGCTGACCATGAAGAGGAAAGCCGAACCTCAATCTTCTTATCTTCATGTTGGGTAAGAAATTTTATGTTTGTATGTTTCTCCTATTTTCATTGATTTTATGTGCCTGTCCCTTTAAATTTTCAATTGGGTTTCTTCTATTTGCTAAGTACCTCCTAAGTACCTGCTTTTCTCTAACTTTAGTCTGGTTAATCAGGCAAACAGGGGATAAGATCATGTTAAAGTTTCATTTTTGTGGATTTTCTATTTTTATTTATCTTTACCTGCTTTCACCTTTAACTAATAACTTTCTAAGTTATTATATATTTATATGTATATGTATATGTATATACACACACACACAAAGCAAGCTGTATACAGGATAAATAGGAGATGATTAAGAGAGGAAGTCATTAGAATTAAGAGAGGTTAGAAGAAGCTTTTTTCTAGAAGGTGGGGTTTTAGTTGGGATTTAAAGGAGTTCAGTAATAAAAACATAGAAGGGAGACTGTTATAGGCATGAGGGATAGCCAAACAAAATGTCCAGAGATGAAAATGGAGTGTCTTATTCATAGATTAGCCTGGAGGTGAGTGTCACTGGATCAAACAAGAATATGTGACAGGGGATAAGGTGAATAAAGACTAGAAAGTTTGGAGAGAGAGAGGATATAAAAATTTTTGAATGTCAAAGAGTATTTTGTATTTAATAGTAGAGACATTAGGAAGTCATGAGAGTTTATTGAGTAGAGGAGTAAGTGGGCCAACATATTCTTTAAGAAAATCACTTTAGAAACTGAATGGAAGGGAAAGACTTGAGGCAAGCTGAGCCACCAGTTGGCTATTACAATAATTGAGGTGTGAGGTGATGAGGGCCTGAACAACAGTAGTGGCAACATCAGGGGAGAGATAGTGTATTGGAGGGATATTGCAAAAGTAAAATTGACAGGACTTGACAATAGAATAGGTATGGGCGGGGTAAAAGGATTGTCAGAAATAAAGAGGAATCAAGGATAACTCCCAAGTTGCAATCATGAGGGCTTAGAGGATTGTATTATGCTCTACAGTAATAGGAAAGGTAGGGGATTGGAAAGGAAAAGATAAGAGTTCTCTTTTGGACATATTGAATTTAAGATGAATTTAATTTAAGACTACTGGACATGTGGTCCTAGATGTCTGAAAGGCAATTATAGATATGATATTGAAGGTTAGCAGAGAGTTTCATGCAGGATAGGTAGATTTGAGAATCATCAGAACTGGTAATTAAATCCACAAGAGCTAATAAGATCACCAAGTGAAGTAGTATTGAGGGAAAAGAGAAGAGGGTGCAGGACAGAACCCTGAGGGACACTTATGCTTAGACAGTGATCTGGAGGAGGGTCCAGTAAGGAGACAGAGGAAGAGTGGTCAGATAGGTAGGAAGAGAAATAGAAGAGAAAAGTGCTCCGAAAACTAGAGAGAAGAGAGTAACAAGGAGAGTGATAACAGTATCAAAGATGGCTGATTTCTTGAGCATTTTTCTTCACCAGGCTTGCCTGGATAAGAATTCTGGCATGGCCTAGACGCCTGGCAGCACATTCTTTTAATTTTTTTCAGTTCACAGAGTCACAGCCTTATCTGTTGCAAATACAATATTTCTTTAAGAAAAGAAGCAGGGAAGTACAGAAACAGAGAGACAGAAAGACAGAAAAACAGAACCCAAGTTCCAGGTCAGATCTTGCCAACAACCATTAGGAAGACATTGAAAGACAGGGTCCAGGACCGGTAGGTGGCAAAGTGGATAGAGCACTGGCCCTGGATTCAGGAGGACCTGAGTTCAAATCCGACCTCAGACACATAACACTTACTAGCTGTGTGACCCTGGGCAAGTCACTTAACCCCCTTAAGCCTTACTAAAAAAGAAAAAAACAAAAAAGACAGGGTCCCACAATCAATCCCAAGAGGTTTTGGACTTACAACTTGGTGGGATCAATAGTCTATAGGAGTTGAATTAATCTGTGAACATAATCTATCTCCCCAGTGACTGAGTTGGCATAAGGGGTAATGATACCATCCAGGTGTTGGATTGATCCCTAAAATTGAGGAAATACAATTAGTAGAGCAGTGTCAATTAGTAGAGGCTTAGAGATTAGTAGGCAAAATATCTGAGATTAAATACCTTCAAACCCATGAAAAGTACCAGAGAATCCTTGGGAATTAGGGGAATAACACACCAAACACTTGGGCAATAGGGGTCAGAGCAAATCAGACTTTTGAGCCATTAAAAGAACAAACACACATCATTACTGCCTCAACATGAACCCATATCAGAATGTCCTAAGTACATCACATTAGTGTACCTCCTGCCATCAGCCATTGAATACAGATTGATTTCTGTCTCCACATCTGTTATGGGTTCCATACATTCTGCCCAAACCCTATGGGGCTGAGTAGGCCACATGACATTAGCAATTTAAGGTCAATGCATAATCCTCAGTTATAGAGATCCAGAAATAGGTTACAGATAGCCCATGATATTAGTCCTTACTTGATTGTCTAAATGAACTAAGGCTCACTTTTGGTCACATGAGAAATCCTATAGCTGTCAGCTCCAATGTGGGGTTGTAGTACTTCAGAATGACAGACTTTTCATTCCTATACAGACTGATGTTGTGAACTTCAATAGGTACCAATGAGGGGACAGACCCAGAAAACTAAGGTTCTCATTATATATGTTTGAGTACTTATACTCTCACTGTTGTAATCCAGTAATAAAGTGTTTTTTTTTTATTTTTTATCTTTTTGTTGGTTTATGTTGCTATTGTTTGTTGTAACTGCCTCCTTGACTGAATTTCATCACAAAGGATGACAGAAATATATATATATATATATACATATAATATATATTATATATGTATAATATATTATATATATAATGGAGTCAACAGCCATCTGGGAGAAATAATTATTTCTGTCCTATATTGTTATAATTATTAGGAAGATGAAAGGGGGTTTTTTCCCCTTTGTCCTATTTCAAAGACCAGACTTTCAAGGAGATCTTTGACCTTGTCCAAAAATTTACCACACCTATCTAGGTGGAATTGTTGCCCCACTCAACTAGAAAAACCTGATGAAGAGATTCTAGTCCAGTCATTTTGTTTTAGTCAACCAGGTCTGAGTAGATATGGAACCCCTTTTGTCTAGATTGCCCTAAGCAGGGGTAGTCTGGATAAGAGATGAGTATCTTTGTGTAAAACTAACTGATCAGAATCATGTTCCCCAGACCCTCATTAGAATAAGACCACTTCTCATTATAATATTCATTCTTTTATTGATTGTTAACCAGTAGGGTTTATTGCCACCTATCAGGAACACCATTTCTTCCAAGGGCACATACACTTTGAATGGGTTCTATGAGGGGTCTTTGGCATTCAAGAGTGTCACTGACCCCTTTTATTAATTACTCATTAGCATAATTTAAGAAATGATCATTTATCCCAAAATTATGTCCCTTAAACTTTTTCTACTTCACACATCTAATCCAAGGCATACATGAAATAAAACCAAAACAAAAAAACCTTCTTTAACATACTGGACAAATGGTGGCCCAAACTCAGTATGATAAGGAAGGGAGACCCACCTAATCTTGAGGCAGCCTCCACTCTCAGACAGTTCTAATTGTTTGGAAGAGTTTCCTGTCAAGCTTAAAGTGATTATTTTGCAACTTCTAGTCAGTGCTTCAGGTTCTCCCTCTGATTTAGATAGAATGTTACAGTATGATATTATAGTGAGAAATAGAGAAACAATGAAGATGATACAGAGCTAAAAGCAAACTAGACCAAATAACAGGAAATTTGAGCTTGTATATAAAAGAAGTATGCACCAGGCCAGAAAAGACATATTTGTTTTTAAACCAACTTAACAAGTGGCCAGGATGAGTAGTTTTCACAAAAGGCTAGCATCAAGATCAGCTATTAATTGTTGCTTATTTTCTACTGAGAATGGAAGCCATGAAATTAGAAAAAGGGCAAAATTCTCTTTGTTTGAGATAAAAACTTATTTAATCATCCTGCTAACCAATAGCTGAAATACATCTATGACCCCAGCTTTATACCCTCAATTTGATTTCCCAGTATCCTTTGAAATGAAGCAGGAGATAGAGTTCCCACCACTTCTTGGAAAGCTATTTGGCAGTGTAATCGACCTCACACTTAGAATTTCTTTCCTGTTATTCAATCTAGTTTTTCCTTTGCTCTGTCTCATCTCATTACATCTCCAGTTTTTACCACAGTATCACATTGCAACCTTCTATCTAATTTTCAATACACTGTCACCCACTTGTCTTTTTTGGCTCTGCTGCTTAGCAAGCATTTCTCTCACATAGAATCACTTCACTTAGGAGCTGATTTGCCAGGTGCATGGTACTAACTTGCACCACTGCAGGATGAATTTTCTTTAATTTCCTACTCATCTTTTTTAACCTTGTTCATAGCTTTTTTCTCTTTTTAAAGAACTTTTTTTGATCGTCACATGCTCTGAAAAATGTATTGAACAGCGGGAGCAAGATGCTTCCTTTCTTGAAGAGAAATGGAAAAATGTCTCATTATTCTGGTCTATTTATATTAGAACATAGCTGCTCTTCTCTCCTACAGGTGGGCATCTGCAGGTGATTGCCTACAGGAAGTTACTGAAAGTTAATTCGAATGAGTGTACTTATCACAGCAGGGGGAAAAAAATTAACCTTCAGTCAGTTTGCAGATATACTTTGCCAAGCATTACTCAATGAATGTGTCAGATTGAACAATAAAATGGGTATCCAAAGGCTTTTTTCAACTTCCCAAATGCCAAATTATTCCCATTAGAAGATGTACTGACCTCATTGTTGTATACCTGTAAAACCTGGACAGTCTACCAGTGCCATGACAGAAAATTTAACCACTTACATTTGAAATGTCTTAGAAAGAGTCTGAAGGTTACCTGGCAACATAAGGTACCAGATACTGAAGTCCTCTCTCCAGCTGACCTGCCAAACATTCAAATTACTACAGAGAGCTATGCAAATGCCAAACAGATTTTTGCCTAAAAGACTATTTTTTTTTGAGAACTCGCACAATGTAAGTGCTCACACAGAGATCAGAAGAAGCAGTACAAGGACACTCAAAGTCTCTCAGAAGAACATTATTATCAATTGTAATACAGGGGAGATACTCACGCAGGACCACCCAGCATGGCATGCCTGCATCAAAGAAAATGCTGTGCCCTATGAGCAATGGAGAATCACAGTAGCTCAAAGGAAATGTTTGATGCACAAATCTAGAGACATCTCCATTCCAGATGTTCAAATGGACACTATTTGTGTCCAACCTGTGGTAGAGCCTACCAAGCTTGTGTTTGTCTGATCAGTCATAGTCAAACACAATGTACTTGGGTCCAACATCATGATGTCATTCGTCCTCTTTGAGTACAAAGGACCAGCAACAACAACAGGAGTATAAGTAGTAGAAATAATGTTAATGATAAAGTGTGGTATAAAAATGCATGAGGGACTAGGATATAGGGAACTCTTATGTAAAGAAAAATCTCCTGTACCAATGTAAGGTGGCATCCTTTCTGGAGTATACAGTCTTGGAAAGTTGACTAGAAGACTGAGAAGTTAATTGACTTCCCCAGGACCATACATATAATATATATCTTAGACACTACATGAATGTAAGCCTTCCTGTCTTTAAAGGCAATCCTTTATTTATTACACTCTACTGCTTCACAGTGGAGAGGCTCTGGGAAACGGTATGGTTTGTATTAGAACAGTCTCTTTTTTGTAATTGTATCCATGACATTACTAAGAGTATCATTTGACATGGAGTAATTGTTTCATAAAATCATAGAGTCAAACTTTAAAGGTTTCTCAAACGTCATCTAGTCTTCCATCTATTCAGTAATTACTTTGCAACATCCCTGAAAGATAGATATCCAATTCTTACTTCAACACTTCTTGTGATAGTAAGCTCATTTTTCGTAAGGCAGCTCATTTCATTTTCAGACAACTGTAACTGTTTGGGGGAAATGGTGTTTTATTTATTTTTTGTCCTGTAATTTCTATCTTGTTCTATGGGGGAAAAAAATCTCCTTTCAAATATTTAAAGATAGCTATCATATCACTGATAAGTCTTCCTTTTTACCAGTTCTAATTCATATATCCCCAATTACCTTTATCATTTCTCAGTGATATTATTTCAAACCTCTTAATCATTCTGATCATATTTGTAGGGATGTGCTTCAAAATATTGTCCTCAAACCCTCTACATTTCTGAATTTCCCTATTACTGCCAAGTGCACCAGCAACCTCTCCCATTCACACAGGCTCCCAACCTAGGTGTCATTTTTAACTTCTCAATCTCTATTGCCCCCCCATATCTAATCTGTCACTAAGGCCCACCAATTTTACGTTTGTAAGATCTCTCATATATAACCCCTTCTCTCCTCTGATGCTACTGCCATCCAAATATAGATCCTCATTATTTCAGATCTTGACTATTGAAATAGCTGGCTAGTTAGTTGGCCTGCCACAAAGGCTCCTCCATTACAGTTTATCTTCCACTCAGCTATCAAAATGATCTTACTAAAGCATAGGTCTGACCATGTCATGTACCTCTTGAGTAAACACCAATGACTCCCTAGTGCCTTCAGGGTCAAATATAAAGTTTTCTATTTGTTGTTTTGGTACATGGGGAGTATTGAGCTTAAAGCCATCCATAACTTCCCCTTCCCCCCACATTTCCAGTGTTCTTACACCTTACCCCCTTCCCCTCATAGTCAATGATCCATTGACTCTGACCTCCTTTCTGTTTTTCAAAGACCCTCCATCTTCCAACTCTAGATATTTTCACTGTCATTCACCTTTCATTGAATGCTTTCCCTCACATCGGCCTCCTCGCTTCATTCAAATCTCAACTAAATTTCATCTTCTACATAAAGCCTTTTCTGATACTCTTAATTCTAGTGCCTTTTATCCACTGAGTATTTCTAAATATATGTATGCATGAATGGAATTCTGTATGTGTACGTATCCATATATACACATGTGATGTGTACACTTATATTTTCATATCTTCTTCTCTATTATATTGTGAACTCCTCAAGAGTAGAGACTGCCTTTTTCTTTTCTTTGTATCCTTAGGACTCAGTAGAGGGCCTGGCACATAATAGTTGCTTAATACATGTTTATTGGCTGACTAAAGACAATAATACACATGTACCTAATACTGGCAAAGTGTTATTTTTGCTCATTTTAATGCTTTTAGCTAATTTGATTACCACCTCCACAATGTTGACTCACATTAGGAATACTACTGAATGAGAAATGATGTAGTATATCTGCAAGAATAGTGTATTAGGGATTAGAAAATCTGGGTTCTACTTACAAAACTGTTATTCACTAGCTTTGTAGTGTCAGACAAGTCACTGAACCCAACTAGGTCTCAATTTCCTCATCTGTAAAATTTTGGGTGTTCTTAACCTAGAATCTATGGACAGATTTCAGGGATTATGTGAATTTGAATGTGAAAAATGTTTTAATTACTGTATTTTAATATAATTGTTGTCCTTTGTCCTACTTTTGGTAGTATTGTTCAGTCATTTCAGTTGTTTTCAACTCTTCATGATGCCATTTGGGGTTTTCTTGGTAAAGACTGATCTTGATATTATAAATTAACATATTAACCATCTCTTGTCAGCTTTACATCATCTAAAAGTCTGGGAAGAAGTCCTATAAAGTATTTTTTTTAATTTGGAGGCAAACAAGATTAAGTGACTTTTCCAGGGTCATCACTAATAAGTGTTTTGGGCTAGATCTGATTTCAGGTACTACTGACTCTATGGCCAGTGTTCTGTCCACTACATCAACAATGTATTAATACAAAATCTCAAAGAGAATGTAAACAAGACAGGAACAGAACAGATCTTGTCACTAGAAGCAGCAGTGGGATTAGGCAGCCCCCGGTCAGCATTAAAATCAAATTCATTAGGTCCCTTTGCCTGGACCAGAGGGGAAAAAAGGAGCAGGCCAACTACATTTTCAGCAAAGTTGATGATTACAAGAGTGTTTTGTAAAATACTTTATGTGTTTCCTACTACATACCAACTTGGAATTCCCAGGGAATAGGAATCAGAAGCTGAATCTTTAAGGCAGCTCCTGATATGATTTCTCAAAGGTAGAAGGAAGAGATACTATCTCATTAAGGAAGTAGAAAATAAATTTATAAAGATCTGGGAATTGATATAACATAGCTTTTATTTTTCCCCAATTACTTTTTTTATATTTAGAATTTTTTTCCAAAATGACATAAAAACAAATTTTAACATCAATTTAAAAATTTTGCGTTCCAAATTTTCTTCCTCCCTCACTTCCCACTGTCCCTTAAGAACTCAAGCAATTAATATAATTTATACATGTGTAGTCATGTGAAACATTTCCACATTAGTCAGGTTGTGAGAGAAAACAGACAAAAAACACTTTAGAAAAAGGAACTAACAAAAAAATTATGCTTCAATCTGGATTCAGATACCACCAGTTCTTTCTCTGTAATTGGATTGCATTTTTCATAAGTCCTTCAGAGTTGTCTTAGATTATTATATTGCTGAAAATAACTAAGTCATTCAAAGCAGATCATCTTATAATATTGCTGTTATTTTGTACATTTCACTTTGCAACAGATCATGTAAGTCTTTATAAGTTTTTCTGATAGCATCTTGCTCATCATTTCTCATAACACAATAGTGTTCCATCATACTCTCATCCCACAGTTTTTTCAGCCATTCCCTGATTGATGGGCATCTTCCCAATTTCGAATTCAAATTTTTGGTTTTCTTTTAGTTGTTATTGTTGTTGTTTATCTCTTTTTGGATACCAACCTAGTAGTGGTATTACTAGGTCAAAAAGTATGCATGGTTTTATAGCCCTTTGGCCATAGTTCCAAATTGCTCTAGAGAATGTTTGAATCACTTTACAAATTTATCAATAGTGTATTAATGTCTCATTTTCCCCCATCCCCTACAAAATTTGTCATTTTTCTCTGCTGTCCTATTAATGCAATACAATAAGTATGAGGTAGTATCCAGAATTGTTTTCACCTGCATTTCTCTCAATCAGTCAATAGTGAGTTAGAAGATTTTTTTTATATGGCTATAGGTAGCTTTTATTATTTCATCTGAAAATTTCATATCCTTTAATCATCTATCAACTGGGGTATGGCTCTTATTTTAACAAATTTGACTCAGTTCTCTATGTGTTTGAGAACTGAAGCCTATCAAACTTGCTTCAATTTTTTCACAGGTATTGCTAATTGAATTTCCCTCCATCCTACTGCCTCCCCATGATATTTACTGTATTTTCTATCTTCTTTCATCCTATCCCTCCTCAAAAGTGTTTTGCTTCTTACTACAAGGAAGGCCTCCTGTCTGCCCTCCTTTCTTTCATTCACCCCCTACTTTATCACCCTCTCCTCCTACTTTCCTGCAAAGTAAGATAGATGTCTATACCCAATTGCATGTATATGTTATTCTCTCGTTGAGTCAATTCTGGTGATAGTGAGGTTCCCTCCCTCCCTTGTATCTCCTTCATCTTCCCCTCCACTCTATAAGCTTTCTTTTGCTTCTTTTATGTGAGACACTTTACCCCATTCCATCTCTCCCTTTCCCTTTCTCCCAGCACATTATTCTCATCCCTTAATTTTATTTTTTTAAAAGATATCATCCCAGGGGCAGCTAGATGGCTAAGTATAAAGCACCGGCCCTGGATTCAGGAGTACCTGAGTTCAAATCCGGCCTTAGACACTTTACACTTACTAGCTGTGTGACCCCAGGCAAGTCACTTAACCCCCATGGCCCCACAAAAAAAAAAGATATCATCCCTTCATATTCAACTCACACCTGTGCCCTCTGTCTAAATATACTCAATTCAGCTGCACTAATAATGAAAAAGTTCTTATGAGTTACAAGTATCACCTTCCCATTTAGAAATGTAAACAGTTAAACTTTTGATACCCCTTATGATTTCTTTTTTCTGTTTCCATTTTTATGCTTCTCTAGGGTCTTATATTTGAAAGTCAAATTTTCTATTCACCTCTGCTCTTTTTGTCATAAATGCCTGAAAGTCCTCTCTTTCATTGAATGCCCATTTTTCCCCCTGAAGGATTATACAGGTTTTTCTGAGTAGGTGATTCTTGGTTGTAATGCCAGTTCCTTTTCCCTCTGAAATATAATAATACAAGCCCTCTGATCCTTTAATGTGGAAGCTGCTAGATCTTGTGTTATCTTATGGCTCCACAATACTTGAATTGTTTCTTTCTAGGTACCTCTAATATTTCCTCCTTAACCAGGGAGCTCTGGAATTTGGCTATAATATTCCTGGAGGTTTTCCTTTTGGGGTGTCTTTCAGGAGGTGATGGGTGGATTATTTTGATTTCTATTTTACTTTCTGCTTCTAGAATATCAAGGCAATTTCCCCTGACAATTTATTGAAAGATGATGTTTAGGCTCTTTTTTTGATCATGGCTTTCAGGTAGTCCAATAATTTTCAAATTATCTCTCCTGGATCCATTTTCCAGGTCAGTTGTTGTTGTTGTTGTTGTTGTTGTTGTTGTTTTGTTTTGTTTTGTTTTGTTTTTCCCCAAGGAGATATTTCACATCACCTTCTATTTTTTTCATTCTTTTGGTTTTGCTTTATTGTGCCTTGATTTCTCATAAAATTATTAGCTTCCACTTCCTCAATCCTAATTTTTAAGGAATTATTTTCTTCAGAGAGCTTTCATACCTCTTTTTCCATTTGGCCAATTTGGTTTTGCAAGCTGTTGCCTTTTTTCCATGATTTTCTTGTCTCACTCTCATTTATTTTTCCATTTTTTCCTCCACCTCTCTTACTTTATCTTCAAAATCCTTTGACTGCCTCTATGGCCTGGGACCAATTCATATTTTTCTTGGAAGCTTTGGATGTAGGAGCTTTGTCTTTGTTATCTTCTTCTATCTTCCTTGTCATAATAGAAACTTTCTAGGGTCAGCATTTTTTTCTCATTTTCCCAGCCTATTTCTTGACCATTGAATCTTTGTTTAAGTGGAGCACTGTTTCCAGGGTGGAAGGTGCACTGACTCAAGTTTCAGGGGGGTTGTGCAAACGTTTTCAGAGATATTTCTAGGAATGTATAGGTTTTTAGATCTTCCGAGGTGGTATGATTTAAGGAAAGGTATATTTACTATTCTCGGTGCCAGTACTCTTGTCACAAGCAACCACAGGACTGCTTTTCTTCTCTGAAACTATGAACAATGCCCTGCTCTGCTGTGGCTGGAAGCTCTGGTGTGCTTGTCCTCCTCCCCTGCCTGGGACTGCCACCCACATCTGTGATCTGGATCCTAGTATGGACAAACAACAGAGTCCTGCCTAAGTACTAGCAAAGAGATCTCTGTAATCTCCTTCTGGCCAACTGTTTGACCCCCTTATCATCTGTGGGCTGAGTTGCAGAAGCAGTAGCCATTGCTGCTGATTCAGAGGTTCCAGAGGCTTTCTTCTGATTTGCTGGGACTGGGGTTGGGTCTGCACTGGGGTTTGGTCTGTGTTGGCAAGGTCTGACTTGGGCTGTGTTCTACTTTCATCCCAATACAACAGACCTTTCCTGCTGACCTTCTAGGTTGTCTTCAGCTGGAAAATTGTTTTACCCTGTCTTTTTGTGGCTTCTGCTGTTTCAGGAATTATATTATGGCATTATTTGAAGATTTTTGGAGGGATCTTGGGGAGAGTTCTGGCAAATCATTGCCTTTCCTATGCCATCTCAGCTCTTTTCCAACATATCTTTTAGAAAAAGAAACATATGAATTTAAGGATAATAAAGGGTTTTTTTTCATTTATGGTAGTAAAATTATTAAACTATAAAAATTAAAATGTTACCATTAACTATTAGAAATCCAGATTTGATTTGATTTAAGCAATTTCTGCCCTAAAGGAAACAACATGGTTTAAGTGTGTGCTCTCCTAGTAGGATTATTATGGTAAATTCATAAAAATGTATTTGTTATTGGGCAGTAAGAAATTTACTAGTTGTATGGTCCCAGTTAACCATGCTGTAAGGGGATAATAATGGAACCTACCTCCCAGAGTTGTCATGAGGATCATATGATTATAAAATGCTGTGTAAGGTAAATTGGAAGCAAATTCAACTAAATTAAGGTCCCCTGATTGGTAATTACTTGGGTTTGGTTCTAGTTTTAAAACACCTAATATTGTGTGGGGTATTGTGATATTTCTAAATTTTCTTATGATGTGTAATTTGTTAAACCAATTATATCACTTATGTCAGAAAAGCAATTTCTTTTATAAATAAGATTTTATTAGATTAAAATTATAGTATTAAAAAAGGAGAGAGAGAGAAAGAGAGAGAGAGAGAGAGAGAGAGAGAGAGAGAGAGAGAGAGAGAGAGAATGGGTTAGGAAGCTGTAAGGTCGTTTTATCAGACCATGTGTACAAAACACATAGTATAAAGTACTGTAATTAAGATTTTATAAAATTCAAAGTTTTGCCTATATTTAAAAAGGAAGTTCATTTAATTTATTTTATCACTTATAAAAATGAGATTGTTAACTAAGGTATTTGAAGTTATTATTTTAATCATGTACTTACTTAAATATTTAGAAGAGAAAATGGGTAAGTGTACAAAGAAAATACCTCGTAAAATCTCATTTGTAAATCTATAAGTATTTTAAGGACCATCTAGTTATAAATTCTGATCAACACTGTACAAGGATTTTGTCTGTGTTGTGAAATGGGACAAAAAATGGGAATCTTTGCACAATATGGGAATTAAATTTTAAAGCCTAATTATGAGGTAAAGTGAATTCCATCTAAGGACATTTGTCAATCATATTTGAGGTTAAATATATCTTGAATTTTCATATACATCTTAAACTTTGCCTTAAATTCCACTCTTAAAGATTAATTTTGCTGTAAGGGTTGAATATAAAATACCTCTGAGAGGGTATATATATATATATATATATATATATATATATATATATCCATCATATCCTAGATGTTTAAGTGAACTGTCATATTAACTATTTATCTGGGATTCTGGAATGTAAATAGTTTTCTTCATTTCTAGAGAAATGATTAAAGACAAAGAAAACAATATTGAACAAATTTTTTGTAGTCCTTGTAAACTGTTATCTTGACTATTGGTTGAGGCAGGATTCTTCTGACTTAGTTTTCCCAACATAACATTTCTTGAAGTAGAAAATATCCTACCTGGCTAACTTTAAGCCTGGCTCAATGCAATTGGCTATGTGCATAACTTTTGCCTGGAATTGGAATAGTTACAGAAAATTTATTCCCTTCCAATGTAATTATGTCCACATTCTTTTATGGTAAATTCTTACATTCATGTCAGATGTCATGTGATGAACAAAATATTGGATCCTTATCTCTTACATTAATGCTAAACTACATCTGTGTTAACATAGTGAGATTCAGGTATAAGATTTGAGCTATTTAGCCTGGACCTTTGATCCTTTTTATATTCCAAATAACTAACAATTAAGTGTTTAGCCTTGACATCTCTTACTAGCTATATATTTATGTGTAAGATAAGGCATTTTAAATGCTTATAATGGAATGGGGAAAATTAGGAAAATGATGCAAAGATTTGTAAAGATAGCATATGATTTTGTTATTTGGTTAATATCACAATTATCTTAGTTCTATGTTAATGAAAGTAATATAAGCATGTTTTGTACTATATTTTGCCTTAAAGAGATCATTCCATTTTCTTAGGATTTATTCATTTAATCTTGGCTAGAAGTTAAAAATGTTTTACTATAAATAACTTATTTGATATGCACTGTTGTAAAATAACTTTTCAATGTATTTTTCATATCTTCCCTGAAACTTTTGTTACCAATGAAATTAATCTGGAAACTTTTACATGAATTCATATTTTGTATTAGGAAAAATAAAAAGCATTCTGAGATTCCTTGATGGAATCTCATCCTCCTAATGGGCAAATGAATAATAATGCCAAGTATAAAAATTGGGTTCTTATTCTCTGTTTGGATCTGAGTGTCATATGTAATGATTGGACCACCTAAAATTGGGAAGACAAGTAGTCTAAAAGTTTCCAAATTTCATTTAATAATAATAGAGACATAGGGATCATAAATGTCTCCTTTAATGACACCTTAAATGTTTCATTATCTGACCTAGTTATTTGCAAAATAATTTAAAGTTCTGTTCAAATTAATTTTGCAGATTTTTAATAGAGGAAGAGGATAACAACAAGTAACCAGAGAAGTAACCCAAAAATCCATTCTTTAAATCTTTAATACTACATCACAACTCATTCTGTCAATGCATTTTGAAACATTTTAAAATATAACACAAAATATGATCTGTGTGTTACTAAACTCTTCTCCTTCCCCAAATGTAGATCTCACCTCCAAATGAGAATGTAGTGATCACTAACCCTTCAAGACCTTGGTGGGAAAGATACCAGCCTATTAGCTACAAGATATGCACAAGGTCTGGAAATGAAGATCAAGTCAGAGACATGGTGAGGAGATGCAACAATGTGGAAATAAGTGGATAATAATATACTTAAGGGGCAGCTAGGTGGTGCAGTGGATAAAGCACCGGCCCTGGATTCAGGAGTACCTGAGTTCAAATCTGGCCTCAGACACTTAACACTTACTAGCTGTGTGACCCTGGGCAACTCACTTAACCCCAATTGCCTCACTAAAATAATAATAATAATAATAATAATAATAATAATAATAATAATAATAATATACTTAAGTCAAGGGTTCCTATTCTGGGATCCATAAATTCCCAAGAGTTCTATGGATAAATTTCAGTGGGGTCCCTAAAGTTGGATGTCATAAAATTATATCTTTATTTTCATTAAAATCTGACTGAAATATAGAATTTCCTTTCATTACTTAAAAATATCATTCAGAGAAAGGTCCATTGATTTCACCATACTGTCTAAGGGATCAACGACACAAAATAGTTTAAGAACCCCTATTTGATGGTTCAGGAGATTACATTGTTACCTTTTCCTGCCTCATGCATGCTGCCTTCATCTAAATTGTGCTTACTCTGATGGTACTTTGATGTGCTTCTGATTTCATGCTATTGCAGATTTACTCCAATAGAACAGATCTGAACTCACGTATGTGTCCCTAAAAAACTCGTCTCTGTCCTGAAACTCTTCCTCCCATTTAAAATACACACAAACACACACACAGAGGGAGGGAGGGAGGGAGGGAGGGAGGGAGAGAGAAAGAGAGAGGTGGGGGTGCATACCTGCTAGGTCAAAGTTAGTACCTATCTAAAAGTCATATTTTTTAAATTATCTTTTGGAATTCAATTAGGTATCAGAGAGACTGTAAACCAAAGAAACATGATGGTAATAGAGTTGATCTGTGCTTTTCTGAAGATAAAAGAGTTAATTAAGTTAGCAAAAAATGCATAATTTCAAAGTTTACCCCCATTCCCAACTAAAATTGTATGTTGCCTATCAATCCTTCAAGTTTGATTCACCTCTTATAATGTATGTGGTATACTAATGAAAGCATTATGTGTTTGTGTACAAGGGATATATTATTCACCAGAATCCATAATCTAACCTTTGGTGATCAACTTGTTTCATGTACAGTTGAGATAGCAACAGATTTATTCCCTAAGTCTTTCCACTTTGAAACCTTTTACTCTCTTAACCAACCTGGTGATAGATAGCTTATGGAACTGTAATAATGTATTAAAGATGCTCCTTTCAGTGGTACTCTCTAATGGGCAGCAAACCCACTTAAGCTATGTGCATAGCAAACATAATCAATTTAGTCAGTTCAGATAAACTGATTTCATGGAGTAACTAGTTTATTTCAATTGACCTGTGAGTTCAGTTAATACATATGGATCAGTTTTATGGGGGTATAAATATATTCTTCTGAAAGACAAAGAAAATATGTCTAAACTGTTCTCTTGGGAAATACTACTGGGAAAAAAGTATTGAGTGAAAAAAGGAGATTAGCACCTTGAAGTCAAAATTATTAGATTGGTTTTGTCTTTTCATGTCCAGTGCCTTGCTTTGAAATGTGCCTGTGGGGATATTTCTTATATCATAAGTGGAAGGAGGAAGAATATATTCAATTAGGTTCACTGCCTCATTTAATATTGTAGTTTCAGATACTCACTGATTGTGTGACCCTGGGCAGGTCACTTAACTTCTGTCTGCCTCAGTTTCCTCATCTGTAAAATTGTATTAATAATATCCCCAACCTTCCAGGGTTGTGAGGATCAGATGAGATGATAATTGTAAAGCACTTAGGGCATAATAAGTGCTATATAATTGTTAGCTTCAATTATTTTTATTTTTTAAATAAAGGTATTTTATTATTTTCCAGTTACATGTAAGGCTAGTTTTCAACAATTGTTTTCATAGGATTTTTAGTTCCAAATTTCTCTCCCTCTCTCCCTTTCCTCCCTCCTCCCCAAGACAAAGCAATCTGATATAGGTTTTATATATATATACAATCACATTAAACATATTTCTGCATTAGTCATATTGTAAAAGAAGAATCAGAGCACAAGGGAAAAAACCTCAAAAAAGAATAGAAAAAAAAAACAGCCCCAAAGTAGAAATAGTATGGTTCAATCTGTATTCACAATCCACAGTTCTTTTTTCTGGATGTGGAGAATGTTTTCTATCATGAATTCTTTGAAATTGTTTTGGATCATTGCACTGGTAAGAAGAGCCAAGTCTGTCTCAGTTGTTCATCATACAATGTTGCTGTTACTGTGTATAATGTTCTCCTGGTTCTGCTCCTCTTTTGTTTTTTCAGGGCAATGAGGTTTAAGTGACTTGCCCAGGGTCATACAGCTAGTAAGTGTCAAGTGTCTGAGACTGGATTTGAACTCAGGTCCTCCTGAATCCAGGGCTGGTGCTTTATCCACTGTGCCACCTAGCTGCCCTCAGTTCTTCTTCTCTTAATCAGCATCAGTTCATGTAAGTGTTTCCAGGTTTTTCTGAAATACTCCTGCTCATCGTTTCTTACAGCACAATAGTATTCCATTGCATTCATATACCACAACTTGTTTAGCCATTCCCCAATTGATGGGCATTCCCTTGATTTCCAATTCTTTGCCATCACAAAGAAAGCTGCTATAAATATTTTTGTATATGTGGGTCCTTTTCCTCTTCTATGATCCCTTTGGGATGCAGACCTAGCAGTGGTGCCACTGGGTCAAAGGGTATGAACAGTCCCATAACCCTTTGGGCATAGTTCCAAATTGCTCTCCAGATTAGTTGGATCAGTTCACAGCTCCACCAACAATGCATTAGTGTTCCAATTTTTCCAGTTTCTCCAAAATTTATTATTTTCCTTTTTGTCATATTAGCCAATCTGATAGGTGTCAGGGGGTACCTCAGAGTTGTTTTAATGTGCATTTCTCTAATCAATAGTGATTTAGAGCATTTTTTTTCACATGGCAATAGATAGCTTTGATATCTTCATCAGAAAACTGCCTGTTCATATCCTTTGACCATTTCTCAATTGGGGAATGACTTGGATTCTTATAAATTTGATTTAGTTCCCTATATATTTTAGAAATGAGACCTTTATCATAAATACTGGTTATAAAGATTGTTTCCCAGCTTTCTGCCTCCCTTCTAATTTTGGCTGCATTGTTTCTGTTTGTAAAAAACTTTTTTTAAAAAATTTAACGTAATTAAAGTCATCCATCTTGCATTTCATAATATTCTGTCTATTGTTTGGACATAAATTGTTTTCTTCGTCATAGATCTGAGAAGTGAATTATTCCTTCCTCTCGTAATTTATCTATGGTATCGCCCTTTATGTCTTAATCTTGTACCCATTTTGACCTTATTTTGGTATATGTTGGTGACATATACAACAACAAGATGTTGGTCTATGCCTAGTTTCTGCCATACTATCTTCCATTTTTCCCAGCAGTTTTTGTCAAATACTGAATTCCTATGCCAGAAGCTGGAGTCTTTGGGTTTATCAAACAGTAGATTACTATAGTCATTTATTACTGTGTTTCCTGTGCCTAACCTATTCCATTGATCCACCACTCTATTTCTTAGCCAGTACCAAATAGTTTTGATGACTGCTGCTTGACAGAATATGTTAACTTCTATTTTTATACTTCTTATCAGCCTATTAGTTTTATTTCATTGTATACATCCTTTTTGTCATATCCTTCTGGTGTTCAAAGGTGGGTCTGTTATGAGAGACAATATGGTATGAAGGGAAGAATGCTAGACTTGCAATCAGAAGATTTGTTTTTGAGCCCTGGCTCTGCTATCTTCTAACCAGATGACCTTAGGCAGATCACTTATTCTCCTTAGGCTTTACTTTCTTTGTCTTCCAAATTAGGATAATAATGTTTACCCTGCCTGCTTCACATAGTATTTGAAAAGATCAAATGAGATGATAGGAATAAATGGACATTGTAAACCATAATGCTTAGTACTTGTGAATGTAATTGTAATTCTTGTTGATGACTAAGAATGTGGGGAGAGAGAAACATTTTTCCCTTTCAGTGAATCTTCCTTCCCATTGTTTTAATAAAATAAAATTTTAAAATAGCTATGCCAAACCATCTGACAAAAAGGCCCTGTGGGATAGCACATGCTACATCTTGTACCCATAGTACCTGACCCAGGCTGATTGGTCATTACAACTAATAAGTGTTTAGCTCTGCTGCAGTGTTCTTTTTGTTGGTATCACTGTAGTTATTATTATATACATTCTCCTCTTATTTCTGTTTACTTTACTCTTGAATTGTTCACATCCCATTTATGTGTACTTAGTGATCATTGATTTTTCAGGCCAATCCAGCTTTATTTAAGATCCAGAAACCAAAGACAAAGACAATGTTTCATGCCTTAATTATATGACACTAGGAAGACAGATTTAGAAACTAATTGAAAGAGGTTGTCTAACTGCATTAACATTCACTATAATTCATTGAATGGTAATGAGAAGTAGCATCCTGAGGTAGAAAGAGGGCAGAATTTGGAGTCAGAAGATGAGAGTTCAAATCCTTTCATTGATTCTCCATCTGCCAAGTTCAAACACAATCCTTCCTTTTTCAGGTGCACATTTATGTGGATGATGTAGTGAATCATATGAATGGTGTGAGTGCTGGGACAAATAGCACTTGTGGGAGTTACTTTAATCCTGGATCAAGAGAATTTTCTGCTATTCCATACTCTGCCTGGGATTTTAATGATGGTAAATGTAAAACCAGAAGTGGGGAAATTGAAAGCTACAATGATATCTATCAGGTAAATTTTCAATGGTTAATAACTTACCACATATGGTTTATCTGAACCCAATTTTTATCCCCAGCCTACATTCCCTAACTGACTTGCATTATCACATATTCCTAAACTCTATTGCCTAGATGATTTGTATACATAAATGTCAATGCTCTCCTCTTCTGGACTATTACAATAATCTCTCTCAATTAGTCCCCCTGTTTCCAGCCTCTCCACTATTTTATTCATATTCCATACAGCTGCCAAATTAAAATTTCTCTATCACAGGTCTGACCATGTCACTCTTTTGCTTAAGAAGCCTGAGTTGTTCCCTATTACATCTTGGATCTAATACATTTTTTTTTGTCATGTAAAGCCCTTTCCCATTTGGCTCCATTCTAGCATTCCAAATTTATTACATATTCCTTATGCTTACCCACTGATGTTTCACCTGCTCACTATATACATGATATTCTCTTTCCAAATACTCCCTGCTAATATGATGATTAAAGTATTTTTAGAATTTCCATGCAAAATCATCTTCTTTTCTGATTTCTACTAGGTAATTGATCTAGGTGGTGAGGCAATTCAAAGTAGTGAATATTTTGGAAATGGTCAGGTTACAGAATTCAAATATGGTGCAAAACTGGGCACAGTTATATGCAAGTGGAATGGATTAAATATGGCTTATTTGAAGTAAATAAAAAAGTGGTGTTCATCTTTAGACCAGTACTCAATGAAACTTTCCCCTGACTGTGAAACAATTTTTAGTCTTTGTTCCCAAAGTTAACTTGGATAGTTCTTCATTGATGTCATTTAATCATTTGTATTACAAATAAATGTCCATTTGAAAACATGCATTTTCAGAAATCTAAGGCAGAATCACTAGGCTTTAACTCAAACAATAGAATGTAAATATATTTGGCAAATGCTTATTCCTATGATGTATTAAACCACATGAATACAAGAGTTTAAAAATCACTACAACATAAAAATAACATGTTGGAGCCTCACTATGACACCCCTTGCTTTAATGCAGATTCTACAATACTCTGTTTTTATCTCTATAGATTCTCACACAGAGTATAAACTTGAAATAAGTACCTACCATATATGTGACCTTCTAGGGTTTTATCTTTATCCTGGAATGTTAGAGCTGAAAGAATCCTTAGGGAGCCAAAATCCTTTTAACTGATATGGAAATTAAGATCCAGAATAATTAGGTGATTCATTCTATATTACACTATTAGTAAGTAGTTAATTAGAATTTTATCTTAGTTCTGACTCTCAATCCAGTTCTTTTTCCAGTATACTACTGGCATTCTGGAGAAAGGTTCCTATTTATTTATAACAGGGAATACCCAGAGCATGAGAAACCCAAGAAAAGACTGTAAGCCGTAAGCAAAACACTCTCTATTTCTTGGTACAGGAACTGGGGAGAAGGTTGGGCCTTCATGCCTTCTAACAGAGCACTTGTCTTTGTGGATAATCATGACAACCAAAGGGGCCATGGAGCTGGAGGAGCTTCCATTCTTACCTTCTGGGATGCCAGGTATGTGGTAGAGTCCTCTACCTTTGTTTGTAATCCTCCTAATACTCTCCAAAATGTTCTTCTTTTCTGTGATGGCCATGCTTTCTACCTTCCAGACTCTACAAAATGGCAGTTGGATTGATGCTTGCTCATCCTTGTGGAGTAACAAGAGTGATGTCAAGCTTCAGGTGGCCAAGATACTTTGAAGATGGAAAGGTATATTTAATTGTAACATTGAAAGAGTATATACTATATAAAGAGTCCTGTGGGGAGGCACCAGGGAAAGATATGATTAATCCAAAACCAACTGATCTACAAGTATTTGTTTACTACATGCCTATTATGCTAGGATCCAGGGACATGAAGCAATATAAAAATATAAATAAGGCATACTTCTTTCTCCTTGCTGAGCACTCAGTCATTTGGAAGAAATGGTATATCCATGGTTACTACAAAATTAAATTATACTCAACAAGTGAGGGGATGGGGTGGAAAGGGGAGGAAGGGAGGGAGGTATAGCAAGCACCAAATAGAGTTCTTTGTGAGGTCTGAGGCAGAATAAAGATTGTAGCCAACTGGAAGAACCTGGGAAGTATTCAGGGGATAGCAATTACTGCAGCTTGGCTAAACATAAAATATGTGGTAGGGAGTACTAGGAGATAAGACAGGAAAGTTATAATGGACTCAGATTGTGTGGAAATTTATTTTGATTTGGGGACCCTACCTTTGGGCTGAGATTAGAAAGCCTTGGACACTCAAGGTTTTCTCTGTGTGGGAGGGGCTAGTGCCCCCCCCCAGCTTCAGCTGAGCCAAAAAGCCCCATAGGCTGAGACACCAGGTCAGACAGCTGGGGTAAGGGAGCCCAAGCTCCCTACACCCTGAGAGGATCTATCTGAGAGACCCCAGGCTCATCCAGGCCGGCCTCTGGTGTACCCCGTGCAGAGGTTCCTGGGCACACAGCAGGGGGCATGGGCCCCTGGAGCCCTGGGTATGGTACACACAAGATACTCGAGCATCCCATCCCCCCAGCCGCAGCCCTGGCTGGCGGATTAGCTTGGGGTGTGGGGGGGGGGTCTCAGGAAGCCCCGAGATTTGAGTGGAGAAAAGGAAGATATATATAGACCTGGGAGTTAGACAGCAAGGGATGCTGACAAGATTAGAGGGATGGAGAAGGGGGCTGACAAGATTAGAGGGGTGGCAAAGGTGGCAAAGGGCAGACTGACAGAGCAGACAGACAGAACAGGAGGCAGCAGAGAACACAGAAGTGGTCAGCACAGGGTACAGGTTGGAGAAAGTAAAGATTAAGAGAACAAAAAGACGTTGGAGCACTAGGAGAATGGAAGGAGAGGTCAGTGAGAGAGAAACACAGGGATTCAGAGGTGGAAGTACAGAGAGGAAAATTAGATGCAGGGGGATCAACAAAGTGAAAGGGGCTTGGAGTTAGAAGAAAGGAGATGAGCAGTGAAAGTGGAACATACCCTAAGGCAAGAGGTAAGGTAATATAGTTGATGGACAGTTTTTTTACAAATTGTTGGGATAATGGAAATAACTAACTGGCTTTTGATAGAGAGAATAAAGGATTCATCATATTTAACAATAATGACTGATAAGTAGCAGGGATTTTTTTGTTTCTTTTCAATATATTCTTGACCGATCATTTCATTTAAATATATTCTTGATTGTTCATTTTTTTCTTTTATTTCTTTTATTGCGTATTTCTTTTATTGATATTCAAAAGGATGTATATATGTGTGTGTGTATGTATACATGTAGATATAGAGATAGAGATAGATAGATGATAGAGAGATGATAGAGAGATAGAGAGACAGAAAGATAGAGAGATAGGCATTAAAATAGGTTATGCCAAGTAAAAACAAAGAGGAAAAAAGGAAAGAAGAAAAGATCTAGAGAAAAAAAAATATGTCTACACTCAGTACTACATGATGTACAGGCTGGGTTAAAAGTCATGACTATTTAATAACTCCTAAATTTTTTGTCTTTAATTTATAATACCATAGCATCATATACAGCATATATAGAATATAAATTACCTTTTACATTACATGGAAAAAACAAGTCTTGCAAACAGTAAAAAAATAAAGAAAAAATAATTTCCAAAAAGTTTTTTAAACATCAGACCTCTTCTTAAATTTTGGCATTCCCTATACATTCTCAGATCATTTCTACCTTGAAGGAATTCCCTCATTTAGCCTTTCTCAATACTTCACATTATATTTGAAAACAACAAAGAATAATAAAGATGTTACTACTGATAATAAAGATGTTACTATCCATCTTCTATTCCCCCTATCAAAACAACTCCCATACACTTTTAGCAGGTTTTGAACTTCATATTTTTTCTTAAAACTTTAAACTCACTATTTTTTATATAAAAGTTTTGTTGATGGTTCTTATTTTTACATGTCTTTTCCTAATATGGCCATTCCATAGAACCATCCTTTGTATCAATAACAACCACAACCACAATAGCCACAATACACAGTAAAGAATAACTAGCAGCCTTAATGACCAAAACAGGGAACAGTTTTACAAACTGTAAAAAATAAGGAGGAAGGGGTTAAAAAAGGGAAATTGTAATGGTTACCATGGGAGTTGTGATAAGACCAGTTAGGGTTGGAAAGTTCCATGTTTCTGATTTAAACTTTGGGAAATATTGTCTGAGTAAAAAAGTCTTCGAACTTAACTTCTCACATCTCTTGTTAAGAGTGAGTAGCTTGACATCAGTAATTTACAAAGGTCATGTCAAGATTTTATGATCTTGTGGCCATGTAGTTATACCTTAGCATTTTAGAACCTTTCACAAACCTGTATTCATGAATCTGCCATACCTGGAAATGAATCTGATACTTCCAAAACTTAGTCTCCCATTCTACTTACTGAAATAACAATAGAAAAATGTCAACCAAGTATACTGTCTTGTAAAAAATTATAGCTGTTTGTCTTTTTAATTTGTATTTCCATGATCAGTGACATAAAAGTATATCAACATTGGATGGCTTAACATCCTGATCACTGTAACACCATCTGACTTTTTTAGCCTACAGTCCAAAACAATTTTTGCTTCCTCAAGGAACAGATTAAAACTTAAATTTAAATTACTGAAAGTAAACAACAGTCTTTCCTGAATGGAAGTAATTTGTGCTTAGATTTGAAATCTTTCCTTTTATTGAAAAGATCATAATGAAAGGCTTTTGTCAATACTAATTGTCTGAAGTGTCCACCCTGGTCATTCAAATCTTCATCTTCTAACATTCTATGGAGTTCTGTCCTATCCATACGGTTTCTTTAGCTCACTTAGAGATTTCCTAGACTCATTAGAGACATTTCTCAATCTACAGCCTCTATATTTATAGAGTTTTTACTTATGGCACAGGCATACTCATAATCTAAACATCTAGGACAACCAGGTTTGTATGTTTTTCAAAACACATTTCATATTCTTGCTTTATAGTGATGATTTGCCTTTTCTTTTACAGGGCATTGTCAATAACTCTGCAAACTGGTCTTCCTGCTGGAACCTATTGTGATGTCATTTCTGAAGATAAAATCGATAACTGTTGTACAGGAAATCAAATTTATGTTTCTAGTGATGGTCGTGCTTCCTTCAGTATTAGCAACACTGCTGAAGATCCATTCATTGCCATCCATGTAGATGCTAATTGTAAACTGAATTTCCATAAACAATAAGCAAAAACAAATTATAATGGCCATGTGACTGAAACCACTAAAACAGAAGTTACAAGGAAAAAAGATTTACCAAAATTCAAGAAAGTTGGTTAAATGACAAAGCATAAAATCCTATGATCATAGATTTAGAGTTGCACTGAAATCACCTCATTTTATTCTAAGTGCAGTTTTTTTTTTCCATTATGCCATATTGCCTCTTTTATCCCTTTCATTTCTGTGGGCCAACATTAATAACCCTTGGAAACAAACCAACTGGTAAATCTGGATAGGGTCTCCTAAATCAGTAATTTCCAAATTTTTTATCATGTTTCATTAGTAATTTTTCTTCTTCTGAGAACACAACCAATTAATTATTTAATAAATTACATTTGCAAATGTATATATACATGTATGTATTCCTATATGAACCATTGTGTATAATATAAAATTTATGCAGAAATAGAAATTGAAAAAAAGGTGAGAAACAATGAAATCGTTTTTGATTTTGAGAGTTTATAGTTGGGCAGCTAGGTGGTACAGTGGACAAAGTACTGGCCCTAGATTCAGGAGGACCTGAGTTCAATTCTGGCCTCAGACACTTGACACTTACTAGTTGTGTGACCTTGGGCAAGTCACTTAACCCTCATGTCCCCCCCCTCTAAAAAAAAAGAGTTTATAGGGAGCAACTAGAACTTATTGAGTAGAAGCAGGGTTTGAAGCTGCACATAGAGATTAGAGATAAATGTCTGAGGACAAGAACTAGTCCCTTGGTGCAACTGTCAGGCAAGTTACAGGTAGGCTGTAAACCTATAGAAGACCTGCATAATAAATTTGTTAAGGAGCAGAACTACTTAATGATCCACACTGATGAAAATATTATTTCTTGAGTTATAAAGAGACAGAAATGCCATTGGGTATGCTTCAACCAAAAATAGGATCATCCTTAAATAACTAAAAGTTGCAGAGAATTTTTGGTGGTGGTCTACATGACTTGGCCAAACACGCCTTTTTGATTTTTGGAAATTTTCAAGAAATTATCAAACCTGTAACAAAATCCTAGAATTGGGAGGGACTGTATAAGCCAACTATTTGAGTGCTCAGTTTTCTCATTTCACAGATGAATAAACCAAGAACTAAAGAGATAAAGGGAACTTCCCAGATCACTTGGAGAATGGCAGACTTGAAACTACAAATGAATGACCACTACCATGCTCTGTCCACTGTACCACTCAGTCTCTCTTGCCTTTAATTGAACCTCAGTTTTTCTTTTTTCTATACTTCAAGTCAGTTTACAGGGACAACAGAAGTTTTAAGTATAACAGATGTCATTTCTACTTTGGCATAAAAAAAAGGGTGTGGGGGGCAAGGATAGAGTTTAAAGAAAAATAGTATAAGAGCTCCAATTAAAAAATAAAACAATAACTTCTTTTTTTAGCTGAAGGAAAAAAGTGGTTTAAAGGTCTTTTCATCAGAAATTGAACAGATGGGCAAATATACAATCTGTTTGCTCTATTTGCCCTTGCATATAAACTCAGGGTGGGGTTTGGTGGGGGGAAAGATTTATTATGGCACAGGGCCCCGGCACAATTGTTTTTTGTTTTGTTTTGGTTTTTTGCGGGGCAATGGGGGTTAAGTGACTTGCCCAGGGTCACACAGCTAGTAAGTATCAAGTGTCTGAGGCCAGATTTGAACTCAGGTACTCCTGAATCCAGGGCTGGTGCTTTATCCACTGCGCCACCTAGCCGCCCCCCACAATTGTTTTTTAAGTTGAAATAGGTTTATAGATGAGGTTCAGGTACAAAGTGCACTGGACTCAGATTGGAATGAGAACTGGAATTTCCACCCAACCCCCCCCATTGTTCCCCAAACTGGAAATCTGCCATATGTGACTAACTTTGTGTTCTTTGATTCCTTAAGGACACTTTTGTGTCTCACATCCTCATTTTCTGCTAGTTTGGTTTAATACCTAGTTTATCATGGCCCTTGATTTTTATTTTGGTATTATATGATACAGCAGAAGGACGTCTGTTTTTCCTTACCTTACTCTCCCCAAACCCATGTTTTGGCATCTCTAAGATGTACAGAATGTTGGAACTGGAAGGGAATTTGGAATAGACCTAGTATTAATTGAATTTTCCACAGTCACTCTAGAGAAAGCTCCTTCTTTTTTCTTTTCTCCCCTATTCCCATCTCACTCACACACTGGATCATGTTAAAAGGCATTGAAATTAAAACTAAAAAGCTATTTTTCTGGGACTTATAGAATGCAATGCTCAAAACCTTCACATCAAGATGTTGCATGGGGGATATTTCTTGCTCATCCCATGAGAATGATGTCATCGAGAACAGCTCTAGATTGCTATTCTCTATTTACTCTCTCTCTCTCTCTCTCTCTCTCTCTCTCTATATATATATATATATATATATATATATATATATATATATATGTATATACACATATAATTTTTTATATTCTGCTTGAATACTTACAATAGGTTTTCTTCACAAGTATTGAGAAGTAAGTTGCATAGGTCCTTTGATCCCCATTTTGCAAATGGAGAAACATAGGTTTACTGACTTGCCCATGGCCATATAAGTAGTGAGCAGCAAAACTGGGACTGGAACTCAGTTCTCCTAGCTCTAAGCCAAGTGTTTTTTTCTACTGTACCATGATACCTTCCTCCCATCCATATATCTATATTAAATACATTTTTCTCTATGCAACAGAACAATGTGTGCACAAGTTACTAAAGTCCTGGCAGCAAGAAGTTTCATAGATAGAGATAGGAAGAAAAGGAATCAGCTAGTCCATCTCCAACTCATTAAGCACATGTGAAAACTGTGGCCAGAGGTGTCAAGTTCCTTGTCCAAGCTTGAATTGCTTGAAAGCTATAAAGCTTGGATTCAAATTCATATCTTCTCAGTTCAAATCCAACACAATTTTTACACTGCCTACTCATGAGTACATGCAAGGGTGTGCTGGTAAATGATTGATAACTGGTTCTGGTTCTCATACAGAGTTTGCATAATATACTTTTAAGTTTAACTTCTATTTTTAATGGTTTCCTAATTTCCTAAGTCTTCATTTCTTAAAACCACTAAGAAAACAATAAATTAATTTCTGCTTTATAGCATTTCCTGATTTTATGTGTAAATGCTAATACTGAAATTTTAACAGTAGGGTCTCAGGAGTTAGTTCAAGCTGGTTCCAGACACCCTTGGATCACATAATAGATTTATTACTTTCTTTCTAGTTCTGGTGAGCTAGTGTGCAGTTAGTCTTACCTATATTAGCATAATTCCTCCTGTTCTACCCCTGCATTGACTTAAGTGTTTTATAATCAATACTAAAATGTATTAATGCTACATTCTAACAGTAACTATACCAAGGCTCCACACATCAAAAACTATTCATTGGGGCAGCTAGGTGGCGCAGTGGATAGAGCACCAGCCCTGGAGTCAGGAGTACCTGGATTCAAATCTGGCCTCAGACACTTAACACTTACTAGCTGTGTGACCCTGGGCAAGTCACAGTCACTTAATCCCAATTGCCTCACTAAAAAAAAAAACAAAAAAAAAACCCCAAACAAACGAACAAACAAACAAAAAAAAACCCTATTCATCACAAACCATCAGTAACAGAGTATTACAATTAGTTGAGATTCTTTGCTCTTCTTTCTTTCAATAACTTCCAAGAAAAATTGGGTAATAAGTGAATAAGATTCATTTCCTTTTATTTCCGAATTTTTCTCAAAACATTTTCTAAACCCTACAATTTGTAGAATTATTCTACTGGGTACTTTAGACCTAGCAACACTTCTCTGTCATGTATTCTGTGGGTGATCTAGTATAGATGATGTTGCACAAAGTATTAAGGTTAACCAAGTTTGGATGCTATAATGAACATTTATAGAATATCTAGCATAACCAGTGTTCCATGTTAGCTCTCTGAAGCATTTGAAAGAAGCATGAGAAATAGTTCCTGACCCCAAGCAGCAACTATTTCTTTTTTTTCCATTTATTTAGAGTTTTATTTTTCCCAAATTACATGTAAAATCAATTTTAATGTCAATTTTTAAAACTTTGTGTTGCAAAATCTCTTCCTCCCTCTCTCACCCCCTTAAGAATGCAAGCAATTCAATATAAGTTATACATGTGTTGTCATGCAAAACATTTCTACATTAGTGAGGTTGTAAAGGAAAACAAACAAAAAAATAATTAAGAAAAAGGAACTAAATATATGGTTCAATATGTATTCAGAAACCATCAGTTCTTTCTCTGGAAATGGATGGTATTTTTCATAAATCCTTCAGAGTTATCTTGGATAACTGAAAATAGTCAAGTCAGTCACAACTGATCATCTTACAATATTACTGTTACTTTGTATACAGTACGTTTCACTTTGCATCATCAGCCCATGTAAGTCTTTCAAGGTTGTTTTGATAGCATCCTGCTAATCATTTCTTATAGCCCAATAGTGTTCCATTATAATCTCATCCAACAAATTGTTCAGCCATTTCCCAATTGATGGGCATCTCCTCAATTTCAAATTCAACTTTTTAAAAATCTCTTTTTGGATACGGACCTAGTAGTTGTATTACTAGGTCAAAGAGTATGCATGGTTTTATAGCCCTTTGGCCATAGATCCAAATTGCTCTACAGAATGTTTTAGTCAGTTTACAACCTCACCAACAGTGCTTTAATGTCTCATTTTCCCCATAATCCCTACATCATTTGTCATTTTACTCTGCTGTCCTATTATCCGATACAGTAGGTTTAAGGTAGTACCCTAGAATTGTTTTGACCCACATCTCTCTAATCAATAGTGAGTCAGAGCATTTGTTATATGACTATAGGTAACATTGATTACTGCATCTGAAAACTTCATAACTTTTTATAATTTATCAATTGGGAAATGGCTTTTATTTTCATTTATTTGTTTATTTATTTATTTGTTTGTTTATTTATTTAGTTATTTAGTTATTTATTTATTTATTTATTTATTTATTTATTATTTTGGTGAGGCAATTGGGGTTAAGTGACTTGCCCAGGGTCACACAGCTAGCAAGTGTCAAGTGTCTGAGGTCAGATTTGAACTCAGGTCCTCCTGACTCCAGGGCTGGTGCTCTATCCACTGCACCACCTAGCTGCTCCATGGCTCTTATTTTTAACAAATTTTAATCAGTTCTCTATGTGTTTGAGAAATGAGACCTGACAAATTTTCTTTAAATTTTTCCACAGTTATTATTGCCAACTGTATTTGCCTCCATCCTATTCTCTCTTCATGACATTTACTCTATTTTCTATCTTCTTTCACCCTGTCCCTCCTCAGAAGTTTTGCTTCTGAGTGCCCCCTCCCCCAATCTGCCCTCCCTTCTATTAGCTCCCCTTTATTCCCTTCCCCTCCTACTTTCCTGTAGGGTAAGATAGACTACTATAGCCAATTCTGATGAGACATAGGTTCACTCACTCCCCAGCACCTCCCCTATTTTCCTCTCTATTCTATAAGCATTGTCTTGCTTCTTTTATGTGAGACACTTTACCCTATTCCATCTCTTCCTTTCGCTTTCTCCCAGTGAATTCCTCACATCCCTTAATTTTACTTTTTTTAAAAGATATCATCCCTTCATATTCAACTCACACCTGTTCCCTCTGTCTAAATATACTCCATTCAAGCTTCCCTAATAATGAAAAAATTCTTATGAGTCACAAATTTCATCTTTCCATGTAGGAATGTAAGCAGTTTAACCTTTTAATATCCCTTATGATTTCCTTTTCCTGTTTACCTGTTTATGCTTCTCTAGAGTCTTGTATTTGAAAATCAAATTGTTTATGCAGCTCAAGTCTTTTCATCAAGAATACCTGAAAATCCTTTCTTTCATTGAATTTCCATTTTTTCCCCTAAAGGATTATACACAGTTTTGCTGGGTAGGTGATTCTTAGTTGTAATCCCAGCTCCTTTTTCCCTATAGAATATCATATTCCAAGGTCTCCAATCCTTAAAAGTAGAAGCTGCTAGACCTTGTATTATCCTGACTGTGGATTCACAATACTTGAATTATTTCTTTCTGGCTGCTTGAAATATTTTCTCTTTGAGAAGAGAGCTCTGGAATTTGGCTATAATATTGTTGAAAATTTTCATTTGGGAATCTATTTTAAGAGGTGATTGGTGGATTCTTTCAATTTCTATTTTATCTTCTGGTTCTAGAATATCATGGCAAATTTCCCTGACAATTTCTTGGAAGATGATATTTAGGCTCTTTTTTTGATCATGGCTTTCAGGTAGTCCAATAATTTTCAAATCATCTCTCCTGGATCTATTTTCCAAGTCAGTTGTTTTTCCAATAAGATATTTTGCATTGTGTTCTATTTTTTCATTCTTCTGGTTTTGTTTTATTGTGTCTTGATCTCTTACAAAGTCATAAGCTTTCATTTGCTCAATCCTAATTTTGTGGGGGTTTTTTTGTTGTTGTTCTTTTGTTGTTGTTGTTGTTGGGTTTTTTTGGTGAGGCAATTTGGGTTAAGTGACTTGCCCAGGGTCACACAGCTAGTAATTGTTAAGGGTCTGAGACTGGTTTTGAACTCAGGTCCTCCGGAATCCAGGGCTGGTGCTCTATCCACTGTGCCACCTAGCTGCCCCCTCAATCCTAATTTTTAAGGAGTTATTTTCTTCAGAGAGCTCTTGTGCCTCCTTTTCCATTTGGCCAATTTGGCTTTTCATGGTATTCTTTTCCTCATGGACTTTTTGTACCTCTTTTACCATTTGGCCCAGTCTGCTTTTAAGGTGTTATTTTCTTCAGTATTTTCCTTTACCAAGTGTTTCCTTTACCAAGTTGTTGACTTTTTTTTCATAATTTTCTTGCATCACTCTCATTTCTCTTTCAGTTTTTTCCTCTACTTCTCTTACTTTATTTTCAAAGTCCTTTTAAAGTGCTTCTATGGCCTGAGCCCAACTCATATTTTTATTAGAAGCTTTGGATGTATAAGCTTTGACCTTGTTATCTTATTCTGAGGGTGTATTCGATCTTCCTTGTCATCATAGAAAGGTTCTAGGGTCAGCAGTTTTTTTCTGTTTGCTCATTTTCCCACCCTATTTCTTGACTTTTAACTCTTTGTTAAAGTGGGACACTGCTTCTAGGGTGTGTGTGTGTATGCTCTTTTCCTACCTGGAACTTCCACCCAAGACTGTAACCTGGATACCAGTATGGGTAAAATAACAGAGGCCTGCCTCAGTGCTAGCATAAAGATCCCTGTAATCTCCTTATGACCAATTGTTTGACCCCCTTACATCCGTGGGCTGAGTGCCAGAAGAACCTGATTCAGAGGCTTCCAAGGTCTATTCCTAGTTTGCTGGGACTGGAGCTGGGTGTGCACTGGAGCTGTACTGCACTCCACTCTAACCCCAGTACAACAGACCTTTTCTGCCAACCTTCTAAGTTGTTCTTGGCTGGAAAATTATTTCACCCAGTCTTTTTGTGGTTTCTGCTACTCCAGGAATCGTCTTATGGCATTATTTGTATGTATTCGGAGGAGTCTTGAGGAGAGCTCAGGCACAACTATCTAGTTCTTGAGTAACAACATAAACACTTAGTACTGTAGTGACTTTTGGTATGAGCACTTCTTTCTCCTGTGAAGATTACAATTCATTTCTATATTATTACCCTAGGTAGTTCTTTTGATAGTTTGACCTTTTCTTGAGTCCTTAATGTACACAGTGTAGACTAGAAATTATCAGCACCAGAAGAAGCTAATCTGAAGTCTTAGGGAAGGGACTGAAGAGTAAGTAAAGCAAAAAAAAAGAAAAGAAAAGAAAAAAGAAAGAGAGAGAAAGAAGGGAAGGAAGGAAGAGAGGGAGGAAGGGAGGAAGGAAGGAAAAAATGAAGAAGGGGAGGAAGGAAGGGAGGAAGGGAATGAAGGAAGAAAAAGGAGAGGAGAGGAGAGGAGAGGGAAAATGAGTCTTTCCGGATTCCAGTTAAGATCACTTTAGAAATATGGTTTTCAAAAGAGCTCTGTTTCTTTTGTGCTGTTCTTTACTCTCCTTCCTTCTTTACTTTGGAGTAATTTGGAGAGTATAGCCAAAACAAGTTCCCAGCAGCTTGACCAAAAATTCCCCAAACAGGAATATCTGGAAGGGATAGACCCACTGGGCACTTCACAGTGATAGACTAAATATAAATTCTATATCCTCCAAAATCTTGGATCTTTAAGATGCTCTTATCATATTTGATAACCTACTAAACATAGAGATTTATCATTTAGTACATGAATGACCAGAAAAGGTTGTACATTAGTTATTAGTCATCAATTGGTCAGTCAACAAACATTATAGAGAGAATGAGATAATAAACACACATTCCACCTACAGTACTTTTTAACCTCAAGATAATAAAAGAATCAGAGGTTGGATTGAGGAAGAAAAGGTGAAAGAGTTGTAAAGGGACATAATTAGACTCGATACAAGGAAAAACTTCTTAATAATGAACTATTCATGAAGAAGAAATATTAATTGGTTTTACCATAGTCACTCACCTGGTAAGTGGCAGAACCAGACTTAGAACTTAAGTCTCCTGACTTCTGGAGCAGCTAGGTGGCATAGTGGATAGAGTGCCATTCCTTCTTGTGTTTAAATCCGGCCTCAGGCACTTACTGGTTATGTGATTCTGCAGAAGTCACTTAACCCTGTTTGCCTCAGTTCTACATCTGTAAAATGAGCTGGAGAAGGAAGTAGCAAACCACTTTGCCAAGAAAAGTCCAAATCAGGTCATTAAGAGTTGGACACAACCAAAAAATGACTAAACAACAACTGATGGAATCATCCCTTCCTGTTTTTCAGCTTAAGATATTATTGACACTGTCTTTGTTGGTGTGTAGGGTGTGTTCAAGAAAAACTAGTACCTATGGTGTGAGGGTTGCTGAGTTCTTTTCAAGGCTGCTTTCCACCTTTGGTGACTACGTGATTAGCCCCAACTCTTATTTGTGGCTCCAAAAACCTGTAGCATGCTCAGCTGCTACATCCTAGTAAACCATTTCAGCAGACAGGCTAAACCCAGTTTGAGGGTAACCCAAGGGTTGACACTGCACCCAGGCTTTCAACAACTCTGGCCCATGTGCAGACATAAGACAGCAATCTCTGCTGATGAAGAGAATCTTAAGCAAATGGGCTTCAGCCCTAGTAATATAAGTGAATTCTCTCCTAAAAAAAAGGGCGAGGGGGGGGTGGGAATGTAGTCACAATACAAAGGGACAAGGATCAATTACTTTTGATCTAATATCCATCTGGATGGAAGTAGAAATCACTCATCCCTTTAAAAAATGAACACAAATGCAAGATCTCTCATCTCTGAAAATGTTGAAATATACACAATAGCACTTTAATCTGTGAATTATCCCTTAAATGCAGTCACTACTTAATGTCAATTACAATTTTTTATTACATGCTTATTTCACAAGCTTAAACTAAATATATTTCAGAAAACTGTAAAGTCTCACATTGCATTGCTTTATGTTACTTCTGACTAAACAAAATAATGGAAATGATTTGATCTTTTATCTGCAGAGTCCAACTGATCAACAGAAAAAATAACGCATCATGACCAGACCAAATTAAACTGCCAGTGATGATAATGATACCCCCTGAAATCTATGCACAGACCCAAGGGACCCATAGATGCCAGTTTAAGAACCTTTGCTATGTATACTTCCTCTGATTTCTGTTTGTAATTAACTTAAGTTGGAGATGAGGACAATGGACTCATGAACATGAGTCTATGCCAGGCACTCTATCCACTGTGACACCAAGCTGTCCTACTCTGCAATTACATTGTATTAATTTTGTTTATATTTTACATGTTCTTATATATGTACATGTTCCCGGTGCCTAGCCTAGTACAAGAAACACAGTAGCATTAATAATTATAGATTGATTATTTGATAAGATAAATATAAATAGAACTGAAAACCAAAATACCAAATAATACAGAAAAGAGAAAACAAAAACAAATTTGAAATCAGAAGACCTACATTAATCTTGGTTCTACCACAGCCTACCTTAGTGACTTAAGGCAATAATAAAGGTTATTATTTCTGTACCTTTTTTTTTTTTGGCAGGACAATGACAATTAAGTGATTTGCCCAGGGTCACACAGCTAATAATTGTCAAGTGTCTGAGGCCGCATTTGAACTCAGGTCCTCCTGAATCCAGGGCTGGTGCTTTATCCACTGCACCACCTAGCTGCCCCCTCTGTAACTTTTTACGAAGTTGATTCTCATATTTTATATTCCATCTTCCCAGCAACCTGTGAGGTAGGTGCTATTATTAACTCCATTTTACAGATGAGGAAACTGAGTTTTAAAGAGAGTTAAATGACTTGCCCAAGGTCAAATAATTAAGTGTCTGAGCCATGATCTGAACACAGTTCTTCCTGACTCCTAGTCTAGCATTCTATTAACTATGCCACCTTTGTGCCATTATATAATCTGACAAATAGGCAATTCACTTAATCTCTTGGTTCAGTTTTTTTTTAATTTGTGAAATTAGGGGATTAGACTAGATGATAACAGGGATCTTCTTGCACTAAACCTGAGATTTTACAATCTTATAACTTGATTTTCTCCTCTAGTCTCCACCATTTAGTACTTGAGTGTCTTTGGCCAAGTCCTTTAATTTCTCTGGTTCTCAGTATCCTCGTATTTAAAATTAAGGAGTTGGATTTAAATGACATCTAAGGTTCCTTCCAGTTCTAAATTTGTGACTCTATGACAAAATCATAAAAGGCTGATACATAAAATGCTAGTAGGCTACAAGATAGCTACTAATCAACTGTCTTCACCTAATCTTATAAAGAACAATACACCATGCTAAAAAATTTGAGAACAGATGAATATGTCCCCAAAATTTCTCAAAAATCTTCTTCATAAAAAAATTATTAAGTGAAAACAACTGTATGATTTGGATGAAGCAGTTGAGCCACATAAGTTTCATAGTTACCTTATAAAAATACAGCATATGGGATTTATTGTACCACTGAGCTCAGAAGGATAAGAAAACACACAGTCTAGGGAAAGAAGAGACTTCAGCTGAGCCATCTCAGTTTGGGAGCATTTAATTCAAAACCTTCACATAATTTCCTTTTATTTAAAGCATTATTAAGAAATATCCTCTAGCTTATCACATGTGAATTGCAAGCCTCCCTTGGCATTAACTTTGACACATGCGGAGCACTTGGGGGATTATATTAATTTAGGTAGTCGTACCTGTTAGTGAGCATTTGATTGCACATGATGCAAGAGGATTTACTCATGTTATTGATTTGTTGGCAAATATATTGGGTGAAAATCCCCAGGTATTGCAGCTAGCTGTGCATTCCAAATTTTATTGGATTTGAGAGCCATTTTCCTCTGTGTTTAAACTTGTGATATCTTTCTATAAATAGAAAAGCTCAGGTGTTAACTGCAAAAGAACATTCCCTATTATTCAACCAAAGGAAAAGATTTTGTTTCTGACTCTCATTTATAAGCAGGATTTCTGAGCTCTTTTCAGTTTTAATTTTGTTTTGTCACTTCCTAATCAGGAAAGGGGAGAGAAAGTGTGAAATTGTCAAGAAACAATTTTAGAGCACACAACCCCTTTGCATCCTATAGTCAAATGCTTTGGCTGGATACTTATGAACAAATTACAAAATTCATGCCCTCCAAACACTGAGCCTGGGTTGTAATTTTAAAAAAGGCATTTAGAATAAAATTGATCTCCAATTTATTTATTCATTCATTCATTCATTCATTCATTCATTTATTTATTTGGGGGGGGTGAGGCAATTGGGGTTAAGTGACTTGCCCGAGGTCACACAGCTAGTAAGTGTTAAGTGTCTGAGGCCAGATTTGAACTCAGGTCCTCCTGAATCCAGGGTCAGTGCTATATCTACTGTACCACCTAGATGCCCCTCCCAATTTATTTTTAATACAGAATTTAGTACACTTCTTTTTTCAGAGCGAACCATGAAAAACATTTCCACACCTTCCTGTTGTGAAACCAAACAAAACTTTCATAAAACTATGCCTTTATCAAGCATATATGTGAAACTCATACTCTGGTTCTCTATCTCAGTACTAATATTCAGCATCTGAATCTTTCTAAGGATTGATCTTCATTCAAAGAAGTGCTCCCAATGTTTTGGAAGACTGAAGGTACTAGTTTTTACAATGTATTTAGTGAGCATGGCATAAAAAATATAATTTATTTAATCTTTTCCATATCCTTGAGAATATAGATGAAATCCATAGAAATATAAGTCCTTTGACTTTGTTGATAAACAATGTGTTGCAGGATGAAACACTGACTGAGAATGAAAACAATGGCAACCAGCAGAATTTGGGGTTATCACTTGTCCTTTCCACAGATAATCGTCTTATAATATTGGTCATCTCATGACACATCTTAATAACAAAGCACCATGATAGCAGTAGTGATTTTTCTTTAGCTCGCCTTTCTTTTTCTCTGGCTTCATCCTTTGTCTGAATAGCAGTAGACAGTAAAGGAACTTGGGACTCAGTGGACTATCAGGCAAATAGAATTATATTAGAGCCCACTAATATAATAGTGTATTTTGTAAAGAGGCCTTGAATTGCACTTTGGTAGATGAGAATAGTTCAAAAAAGAAGTAATTTTAAGCCTGATGCCAGGGGGCAAAACTACTTAACAATTAGAGCTGTCAAAAAGTAAAATGGTTTGCCTAGAGAGGTAATGAGGTTGCACTTCCTCAGAGTTTTTCAAGTCAAAACTGGATTACTACATGTTGTATATGTTATCATGGGGATTTCTTCACATATGGATATAGCTGTTAATGTCCTTTCCAAATCTCAAATGTTGGGATTCTATGATTCTCAAGAGATTGGCCATCCCATGGCAAGTTGAAATCTGGACAACATGTTGCTTACCTACCAGAGATGTGCTAAGACTAGAAACAAAAAAGTACCAAGTCATCTGTAAATAAGAATATTTAGAGAACTTCACCATGTTAAGAAATCATTCTAGTTTAGACTCTATGCAGGGCATCCTCCAAGTGACTTTTTTGTAAATACTTCTTATATTCTGTTGCTACTTATAATCACAACATCTCAGAGTTGGAAGGAATCTTAAAGAACACCTAATAACTCTTACCTGAAAAAGAATCCCTCTACAAAATAACTAAGAAGAATTCATCTAGTTTTTGACTGTAGATTTGCAGTAATGGAGAACCTACTTCCTAGAGAATCAATTCATTCTATTTGCCAGGGAGATTGTCTTTACCTCAAGCATATATATGCCTCTATTGTTTTTAAACAACTTTAACTTATTGATCCTTGTTCTATCTTCTGGAGAAAAGTCAAGTAGGTTTATTCTATCTTTCATGTGACAGTTCTAAAAAACACATGAAGACAGCTATGATATATATCTTGAGTCTTCTCTTCTCCAGGCATTTCCTTATGAATATTTTCTTTTTCCAATTATATGTAAAAGTAAATTTTAACATTTTTTTTAAAAAATTTTGAGTTTTGTGATTAATAAAATCCCCAAGAGACAGAGTTCCCAGATAATTAATAATTAATTTATTAATTAGGCTAAGCTGCAATCAGTAAATTGATAATTGATGATCAGTGGTTTCTTTTGACAACCAAAGATGCCAAAGGAAATTCTGAAATATCTTAAATCAGATGTGTAGCTTCTGAAAGGGAGCTCCTCTGACAAGTTAAACTCCAACCTGATTGGTGAACATTTAATGAGGATGTGGGTTAAAAGTCTTCAGCTTGATTATGAGATTCACTAGACTCAAGGCATCTGGGAAGGAAAAGCCATTTCCATCTAGACTTCTAGCTATTTTTCTCCTTCATGAGCTGGGTTGCTCTAAATACTAATGGAGGGGATCAAGGACAAGAGGTTCATCCACTAAGCAAAGGCTCCCCCAGACTAGATTATCATTATACTCTAAACAGGAATTAGGTTTCCCAGTTGGATGGGGTCCTGCCCAATTTAGCAAACATACCTGTGCCTTAGGGACTAAGAGTAATCTCATCACTCAGCCATGCCCTTCAAAGATTGACTTACCTTTTCAGGAACTGGGTCCTACCAGAAATAGGAGGGCAAGGGTGGATCATAAAGTAATATTAATTTAATATTTAAAATTTAAAATATTTAATATTAACTTCTCTCAGTTCCAAATTCTCCCCCTCCTTGCTGTCTCTCCTCCCTCCTTGAGAAGGCAAGCAATTTGATATAAGTTATACAAGCACAGCCATGCAAAGCACATTTCCATATTAGTCAAATCATTAAAAAGAGAGAAAAAAGAAAACAAGAAAAATAAGGAAACATTTTGGAGTTTTTTAAAGTATGTTTTGATCTGCATTTAGACTTCTTTGGTTCTTTCTCTGGAGGTGGATAATATTTTTCTTTATAGGCCCTTCAGAATTGTCTTGGATCACTGTATTGCTGAGAATAGTTAAGCCATTCAGTTGATCATTGTACAATATTGCTGTTACTGTGTACACTGTTCTCCTGGTTCTGCTCACTTCACTTTGCATTAGTTCATGTAATTCTTTCCAGGTATTTTACAAAGTGTCTTGCTTTGCTATCAGGAAAACCTGGAAAGTCTTACATGAGCTAATACAAAGCAAAAGGTACTGTATATAAAATAATGGCAATATTGTAAGATGATCTGCTGCAAATGACTTAGTTATTTGCAGCAATGCAATGATCCAAGACAGTTCTGAAGGACTTATTTAAAATGCAACCCATCTACAGAGAAAGAACTGATGGTATCTAAATACAGATGGAAGTATATTTTGTTTTGTTGATGTTCCTTTTTCTAAAGGTTTTTTTTGGCCTGCTATGTTTTTCATGACTGCACATGTAAAACTTATATTGAATTGCTTGAGTTCTTAAGGGGGGAAAATTCTAAATAAATAAATGAAGGAAGGAAGGAAGGAAAAAGAAAGTGTCCTCCTTGTCATTTCTTATACCACAATAATATTCCATTATGTTATAGGCCTAGCACACCCCAGAAGTTCTCTGGGGTAAATCAAGGAACCTTCTCCTTGAGAAACTAAACCAAAGGACAGACACACCTAAAGAGATTAGTGGCATCAGATCTAGACTGAGCTAGCTCCAGGACCACCACCCTTCATTCCAGTCTCTCCCACCCCTCAAGGAGGTAAGATTGGGTGTGGCTGCTGCATTTGTGGGTGGTGGAGGAGAGAGAGATGGATTGAGAGATCTGTAGCCACCCCTCACCCAATTCCCCCAGCCACCACCAGTGGGGGATGATCCTCTCTCAATAGGTGAACTTTCCACAGTCAGATGATCACCTCACCAGACCTGATCAGACCTCTATAGAAGTACATGCCTGTCTCCTGCTTGAGGAGATTGGTATCTCAGAGCCACACTCTGTGCCATGCCTTCTCCCCATGAGAAGTCCAAGGATATCTCTCTTGGTTTCCCTTCCCCAGCTCCTAAATAAACTATTATCTTATTCTCTTGGATTTGTGTGCAAAAGGGTGTAATTTTAAAGAGGAATTCCTAAGGACCCCAACCCCCATTACTATCCCAAACCCCCTACCCTATTTCCCCACAACAGTTCCAAATTGCTCTCCATGATAGTTGGATCAGTTCACAACTCCACTTACAATGCTTTAATACAATATCCCCATATTCCTGCCAACATTTCTCATTTTTCTTTTCTTTAATGTTTGCTAATCTGATAGGTGTGAAGTGATACCTCAGAGTTTTTTTAATTTGTATTTATCTAACAAATAGAGTATTTTTCATGTGACTATAGATAGCTTTAATTTCTTCATCTGAAAACTGTCTAATCATACCCTTTGACCTTTTATCAATTGGGGAACAAGTTGAATTTTTATAAATTTGACTCAATTCTCTATGTATTAGAGAAATGTTTCTATCACAGAAACTTGCTGTATGCAGTGATGATTACTGTGCATTTCCTTCCATCTTATTTTCCCCAGGTTTTTCCCTCTTTCTCTCTCTTTTCACCCTGTCCCTCCTCAATTGTTTTGCTTCTGACCACCACGTCCCCCAATCTGCCTTCCCTTCTATTGCCACCCCCTTCTCTTTTCTCCTTCCTTTCCTATTTCCCTTAGGGTAATGTAGATTTCTATATCTAAATAAGTATGTATGTTATTTCCTCTTTGAGCCAAATATGATGTATAGTTCAACCATTTTCTGCCAACCCCATCATCCCCTCCCCTGAAAAAGCTCTTTTGTGCCTCCACTCTCACCCCAATGAGACAGATCTTTCCTGCAGACCTTTTATGTTTTCTTGGGCTGGAAAATTATTTCCCACCACCTTTTTTGTTTCTTTGTTTTGCTGCTCCCTTTTGAAATGTTATTTTAAAGTCATTTGGAAGGGAATTTAGGAGAGCTCAGGAAAGTCTCTGCCTTTATTCTGCCATCTTCCACTCCCAGGTATTTCAAATGATCTTCATACATTAAGAATTTAAGGACCATTACTGCCCTAGTTAGTCTTCCCTCAATGATTTCCAATTAGTGAAAGCTGTTGCCAGAATTGAGCACCATGCTCCAGATGTGCTTTGATTAAGGCAAGATACAATCATTTTAAATAATTATTATTTTTAACAGGAGTAGTGATTACATTGATATAGGGAACTCCCAGTAAAGGAGATACTTCTACCAAAACAGATCAGCACTTGTCCTTCAATTTATGGTCTTAAAGAGTTGCCTGAGGCATTGAAAATGAATGACTTGTCCAAGATCACACAGATGGTATGAGCCAAGGCAGTATTTGACTCTAATTCTTCGTGATTCTGAGACCAGCTTTCCATCAACTACACCAGAGATGGTAAATATGTAGTCAATGAACATTCCCAAATGCAGCCTAAACCAGATTGAAATATAATTGGGAAATATTTAACAAAAATATACAAAAGAATATAGCTAATGCAAATTTGCTATGAATGCAGTTTTCAATATGTCACTCATAGGAATCCTTATTATTATTTAGTGACAACCCCTTCCCCCCCACCCCCATTTGAGTTTGACACCTCTGGATTGCTTTACACTCTCTCTCTCTCAAAAAAAAAATCCAAAAAATTAAAAGCTGACCCACCTGGACTCATAGGTTAATTCTTTCAAATCTTCCAAGAACAAATAATCTCTATATTATATAGATTACTTATATATGCAAGTAAAAATAGAATTCTACTCTGTAGCTTATGTCACTTTTCATTTTACACATCATAGACATGTAAAAATCGGCTTTATGTTCTTTAATAGAGGAGAAAAACATACTTATTATGTAATTGTTGTATGATCTTTATCATCTCCCTTGGGTATATGCTGAACACAACTTCATAAAGATTCCTTATTCAGCATTCCATGGAAAGACTGTAATCTATCCTTCCATATAGCAGCAGTTTCTTGAACCAGAAGAACAATTTATACAATAACAACACCATTATAAAGACAAACAACTTCTAGGAAACATAAAAATTCTAAACAATGCAATGATCAATGATGAGTCCAAAAGACTATTTTCTTTTTTCTTTTTTTTTGGGGGGGGTGGGGTGAGGCAATTGGGGTTAAGTGACTTGCCCAGGGTCACACAGCTAGTAAGTGTCAAGTGTCTGAGGCCAGATTTGAACTCAGGTCCTCCTGAATCCAGGGCCAGTGTTTTATCCACTGCGCCACCTAGCTGCCCCCCAAAAGACTATTAATGAACTATGCTAACTCACCTCCTGATGAAGGGGTAACAGAATCAAGATGCGGAATAAAATGGACATTTTTTTGGACATGAACAGTGTGGAAATTTGCTTTGTTTGAATATGGATACTTGTTATATGGACTTTGCTTTTTTTCTCTCTCTTAAATGAGTGAGGATATGAGAAGGAAGAAAACCATTATTTATTTAAAAAAGAGAGAGAGAGAAAATTGTCAGCATAGTTATGATTAGTTTCTCCAGAAGTGTATAAGGTTGTTGGTTATTGGTAAAGATTATATATTAAGAATCTTAAAAGCTAAATTAATATTTGGAAATAATATAGTAATCATTTGCCCACCACTACAAAAGCTTCACTGGTAACCAGGGGCAAAAAAAAAATGGTTTCATCTAGTGGCATCTCTTCTGTTGAAGCCCATTTCAGTACTTATTCTGGTCTTTGGAAAATAGACTCAAAGTCTTTTCTACTTAATGTAACTGGCACATAACATAACTAGCACTCCACGCATAAAGCTTTAAAAATCCATGGTCACTTCAATACAATGATCAGGCAATAGAGTAAGAGCTCAGTAGGAACTTTTATACACAAACATAACAAATACATCAAAATGTGTGTATTCAAAATATTATGAATCAAGTCAATAAGCATTTTTCAGTGCCTACTATGTGCCAAACACTAGTTTAAGGACAAAGGATACAAAGAAAGGTGAAAGATACTCCCTGCCCTCAAGGAGCAAATCAAATGGGAGACATAATATTCAAACTATAACAAACAATATACAGAATAATTTGGGGGTAATCTAAGAGGGAAGGCACTGAGACTAAGAGAAAGCAGAAGAGATCTCTTGTTGCAGATGGGATTTTAGATGATATTTGAAGGAATCCAAAAAAGAAGAAGGAAAGGAGGCAAAGAATTCCAGACATGAGAGCCAGCCAGTAAAAATTAAAGGAACATCTTGCATAAGGAATAATACCAGAGTCACTGGATCATAAAGTACTCAGAAGGTAGTAAGATGTAAGAAAACTGGAAAGGAAAGATAGGATAGGGACAGGTTATAAAGGACTTTAAAAGACAGAGGATTTGATCTTAGAGGTAGCTGAGAGCCACTGAAATTTATTGAATGAGGATAGAAGGTTGAGATTTTCAGAACTATCACTTAGATATATAAGTAAAGGATGGATCTGACTAGGGAGAGGCTTTAGGCAAGATGACCTACTAAGAAACTATTGCAGTAGTCCAGGATTGAGGTAATGAGGTCATAAACCACGATGGTAACTATCAGAGGAGAGAAGGGGATGTATAAAAGAGATCTTATAAGGGTTAAAACACTATGACTTGGCTGTGTGACCCTGGGCAAGTCACTTAACCCCAATTGCCTCACTAAAAAAAGAACACACAAAAAAACACTATGACTTGACAACTGATTGGCTATGGAATGTGAGAAAGAATGAAAAATTGAGGATGACTTCTAGGTTTCAGGCCTAGGTGACTGAACAGATGGTGGTACCATTAATAGCAATAGAAGAGTTAGAAAGAGGAAATTATTTCAGGGGTTGGGCAAATATAATGAGGTGGGAAAGAATTATAGATACAGGAGCAGAATTCAAACTGTATTAATGTGAAAGGTATAGTGGTGGTTTAGAAGTCCTACTCCTATTTTTTCTAGAAAATTCACTTTCTCCTAGGCAAAATGATAGACTGATAAATAATCTGATCCCTTCTAATTTTGAGACTCTATTTTACATATATTTAAAGGAGTTTTGATTCCCCTCTAACTCTCAGCTTAGCTGATGTTGCATTGCTGTTCAGTAATTTTTCAGTCAGCTTTGACTCTTCATGACCCCATTTAGCTTTTTCTTGGCTGAGATGGTGGAGTGATTTGCCATTTCTTTCTCAATGACCCATACATATAAACCAGATTTAATCAAATTTAATCATGGGGCATGAAAAATCTCCTGGATCTCTGAAACATATGGCTCCCCAAATTTCTCCATGGATCCCTGGAAAACAAGAAATCCAATTGAAAAATCTCACCTTCTGCCCCACTTGACCATGTTATCTATTTCAGGGGAAAACATGCCATCTAGCAGTTTAAGAATTTGTCGCTTTGAGAGAGCAACAAAATTGAGGAAGCAGAGCCACACCCTCCAGGTACAGATACAAAATGAAAGTGCCTCAAGGTAGAGAGAGATTTCCAAAAAGCAAACCATGGAGAAAAGCACACCTACCTGAGCCCAGATGAGGAAACCTGCCCAACAGGGATGCTACGCCTGAGGGGAGTTGCGTGAGGACTCTGTCAAGAGGAAAAAAAAGACTTCCTAAGCAAGCAGTTGTGAACTATTTTGCCACATATGTATTTTTTCAAAGGAGAATAAAAAATAAAGGCAATAATTTCATTTTTGTTCATATTTCCTGACATGGGAGCTAACTCATTGCTGGTCATACATATAAAACTGTGCATGTGTGTGCATGTGTGTGTGTGTGTACTAGGTAATAGTAGGAGTCAGATTAATATGATTCCAGGTCATAATAAATGAATTGGATGAGTTTTTGTTTAAAATGTTTCACACCATTTCAATACTCTAGTTCAACTACTTCAAACACAAAAGTATTTGCATTAAAATTCACTTTACTACTATAAGAGAGAGCCAGTGAATTGCCAAGCCTTAAGTCCCCTATTATCCTGCTCTTTTAATGATCCTCTGTGACCCTCTCAGCTTCTGAGCTTTGATTAACTTACAAACTACAGTAAGGTAGAAGTGATTAGGTGGACAGCTCTCCATCCAGATGAACTACATCAAAAATTCCTACCTATGTTTCCAACATCCATGAATTATATTTCAGCAACAAATATTCAAAAAGCTCAGTATTGAAAATTTTGTATATCTTCTTTGAACCTAAGCTTCTCTTGCATCATCTTTCATCCATAATCTAGGTTCATATAAGGGCATGTGTCATTTTGGGGTTTTTTTAAGAGGGAGGAAGGAAAATGGGTTTGCCCTTTGCCCTTTTTTTCTAGCACACACATACGCATACGAATAATTTCCTCATTCTACTTCTTGTCCTATTAGTCCTTAAGATTTTGTAAAATCAGTAACTAGGTAATAAACTCCCATTGTCCTACACAGTCTATCAACACCATGTTCAGGATTTGATGTTGTTCATGAGTGAGACCGGTTATTTTCCCATATGTGTGTATACATACATGTGCACACATATTCATATACACACAAAAACATTCCCATATATGTGGGGGGTATTATATGTATGTATTAATATATGTATGTGTATGTATATGTATGTGTGTGTTTCTAATACATATTTTGGTGGGCTATCTACATGCTATTTGGGTTTTGGCCCATGTAAGCTATACATCCCCACATGGATTTATCTAGATGTGGCCTGCAGAGAGAGAAGAATAGACATCTCTAGTTTTCCCTCCTCTTATTTTCTAAGGAAGACCTTTTTTTAGAGTGGAAAGGAGGAAACTAAGTCCAAAGATTGAACACCCTTCTCTCCTCTGAGAGAGAGGGAGTACCTTGCTAGAATAACATCTATTCCTCTGAAGATTATTAGTCATGCAGAAGTAGTTTTTGAGGTTCAAGCTAAGCTTCTGATCACTATTACTTAACTAAAAATATGGGTCCAAACTATAAACTTATGTGACTATGGACAAATCATTAACCTTTCTGGGCCTCAGTTTCATAATCTATGAGATGAAGGGGTGGTGATAGTTTTTAAGGCCACTTTTAGCTCTAAATCTATGATTTTGTGGAAGAGCTAAATGATATCTTTGGCAAAAGGAAAGGATGAGTAAAACCAAAAAACATATATGACAACACTAGAGTTGTCTGACAACAAAACCCCCTAGAAGTTTTAGTTCTTCCAAGTTTGAGAAGAGAAGAAATTAATTTGAGATTATGCCTGGGTGCGGGTAGAGAATGGAGTTTTTTCACCCAAAGGTAGGAGTTTGGGGACACTCTAGGTGAAAGAGTAGAAAAGAGTTAGAGATAGTAACATATTAATGATCTACTTGAGTGGCAAGCCATATCTGTCACATCTCCAGTTCCCTTCTTTAAGACCGTAAGAGGTGACCTCTATCTAAATGTACAAGCTGGAAAGTGTTCCTGACTGTATTTTATCACTAGCATGAGAGGATGGCACTGGCACTGGCCTGGTCAGGCAGGCTTTATACTGCCATGTGTGTGTTTGTGTCTTTCTTAAATGTATTCCATTAAAGAATTTCTGTTCTTGATTTTATATTATTTCTCATAAACATCTGTAGTCAAACCTGTCATTGTATGGCCTGGGTCTCAAAGTTTGCACCCTGAAATTTTTCAGGAGGTTCCCAAAGTCAATAGTATTTACATAATAATAATAAAGAGTTATTTTCTTGGGGCGGCTAGGTGGCATAGTGGATAAAGCACCAGCCCTGGATTCAGGAGCATCTGAGTTCAAATCCGGCCTCAGACACTTGACACTTACTAGCTGTCTGACCTTGGGCAAGTCACTTAACCCCCATTGCCCCACACACACACAAAAAAGTTATTTTCTTAACATACTTTTCCAATTACATATCTGTATGAGGCCAAATTTCTTCAAACAAAATGTCTGCAATAGAATCCAGAAATAGATGTGAGAATCCATCTAGTTGTCTTCTATTAAGCCAGATATAAGAAAGATTTGCAAAAATACATAAAACAATGCCACTCTTTCTATTTTCTTTTGTTTTAGGAAAGTTATTTTTCATTAAAAAATATTTATGCTAGCATGTAGTTCTGTTTTTAATGAATTAATAAATACTCTAAAATTTTAATTAAAATAATCAATTTTAAATTAAAATTTGTCAATCTTAATTTTTAATATGGTAAATATTGATATAGCTAAACTACATAAACAAAAGCTCTTTTGGATCCTCAATAATTTTTAATATAGTAAAGGGACCCTGGAACTCAAATGTTTGAGAACCAGTGACCTAATTGAAGGAGCACTATAGTCAATAGAGCAAACTCATTTCATTATTTTTCTTGATGTTTTGTTCTTTTAAGCTTCCTAAGGTTATGCTGCAGTATCTGTGTGTGTGTGTTTCTGAGTAATGTGCAGAATATTACTTCCTTGACTATATGTAAAATTTCACCTTTGTCTTTCATACCCATCACCTAAAACTGCCCTCTACATAAACTTAATTTGTATTTCATAAATATTTGTTAAGTTGAATCAAATATCATTAAAATTATCTCTTAAATATGAAAATACCAAAATTAGAAGGAATGATTTATGATTTTCTTTAAATTTCTTTCCACAGCTGATGAGTGAAAATATGGATTTGGCCTTATCTCTTGTGAGTCATTGTTGTTTAGGATGTTTAATAACTGCCTATTTTTTTGTTCCAAATGGCTTTAAAATGATAAAGAAAAATGATAATTATAATGTTAACCTCTTTAAAAGTTCTAGCAGAAAAAGAACCCAGGCTAGAAATAGGGGCCTGTCATATACAAGAGATTGTACCAAGGATATTAAACCTTTTGAGGACAGGTGAGAGGGAAGTGGCTCAAAGCAGAAAGCTGAAGTTGGTAACTATGGTAACCAAGAGGCAGAAGTTCAGAGCTAAATTCAAGGTTTAACTACAGGAACCAACATCCCAGGTAGCAGATATATCTATTTCTCTGTTCATTTTACATTTTTTGTTCTGTTATCTTTTATAAAAACCCAGTGTTATGTATGCTTCAATTTTGTATACTACACCTAATCTTTTTTTGTAAGTTAGTGATATATATGTATATATTAGTTGGTGGTATATATGTAAGTTGGTAATATATTATATATATAGTTATAAATTGTACAGATATGCAATGTGATTTATATGCAATATATACTTATATGTATAAGACTAACATATGTACATATATATGTGTTTTACAATAACTAGACAGGACAATAGAAAGACAGATGATAGATGCAGCTGCATGGATGGATGGATGGATGGATGGATGGATGGATGGATGGATGGATGGATGGATGGATGGATGGATGGATGGATGGAGAGGCAAAAATAGAAACGTGGTAAGAATTAGAAAAACAGAAAGAGATAGCAAATAATGTAATAGAATGATGAATTGTTTCAGTGAAGTGTTCCTTCACTGTTAGAAAAACTGTTTCTTTTCCATGCTCCCTACTCCCCATTCCAAAATTGTATTAAATTAGCATTATTTGTAGAGCATCAAGCTATTTTTTTTCCTTTTTTCCTTTGCTTAATATATTATTAGTGATGGGTACTGTGGGATGATATAATAACTTTATTCATTCTGCATTTAAGTATTTGTATTCTGATTTTTCCATAGTCTATTTTGTAAAGATTATCTAAGAAAGCTATAGCAATAAATTCATGATAGAATCAAAGGGGACCTTAGCAGTTGTTTAGTAGATAACTAGATTGTTTTATAGATAAGAACATTGTAGCTAATAAAGCCTACGCACTTTGCCTAAGGTTATACAGGTTACACATAGCAAATCTTGAATTCAAACATAGAACTAGAACTCTTTACTCTATACCATATGTGTTATTCCTTGTCATTTACTGGTTCTAACTGAAGTCATTCCCCAAATTATAAATGGTCCAAGGATATGAACAGTTTCTATACAAAGAAATCAAATCTATCTATAATCATGTAAAAAATTCTCTAGATTGGGGGAGGGCATCTAGGTGGTACAATGGATATAACACTGACCCTGGATTCAGGAGGACCTGAATTCAAATCTGGCCTCAGACACTTGAGAACTTACTAGCTATGTGACTCTGGGCAAGTCATTGCCCTGCAAAAAAAAAAATTTCTCTAGATCACTATTGATCAGAAAAATGTAAATTAAAACAACTCTGAGCCATCACCTCACATGTATCAGAGTGGCAAATATAACAAAAACAGAAAATATTGGATGGTGGAGGGGATGTGGAAAAGCTGGAACACTAATCCACTGTTGGTAGAGTTGTGAAAAGATCTAGCCATTCTGGAGAGCAATTTGTAACTATGCCTAAAGGGCTATAGAAATGTGTATACCCTTGACCCAGCAATGCCACTGCTAGGTTGATATCCCAAAGACATCCCCCAAAAGAGAAAAAGACCTATTTGTACAAAAATTTTATTGCACCTCTTTTTGTGGTGGCTAAGAATTAGTAATCAAAGGAATGCCCATCAATTGGGGAATGGCTAAACAAGCTGTGGTATGTGTTAGTGAAGGGATATTATCTTGCTACAAGAAATGACAAGCAGGATGATTTCAGAAAGGCCTGGAAAGACTTGTATGAAATTATTGGATAGTGAAGTGAGCAGAATCAAGAGAACATTGTGCACAGACAGCAATACTGTTTGATAAATAACTATGAATAACCTAACTATTCTCAATGATACAGTGATCCAAGAAAATCACAAAGGACTATTGATGAAACATACCACCCATCTCCAAAGAAAGAACTGATATTGGTGGAACAAAGACAGAAGCATGTAATTTTTCACTTTCATTTTTTTTCATTTCTTCTTTTATTCAAATTTTCTTGTACAAAATGACTAATATGGAGATGTTTTACATAATTGTACATGTATAACCCATATCTGATTGCTTACCACCTCAGGGAAGGGGGAGGGGAAGGAGGGATAAAATTTGGAATTCAAATTATTTTTTTTTAATTTTAATTTTAAAAATGGATGGCTTTAGGGGCTATGGAGGAGTCAGAAATCAACCTTATTCTTACATAGGGAGATTTTACTTCTCTTTTAAAACACACAAAATGGGGAACCCTTGATGGTTGACACTTCTATGTCTACAAGTAATAATGAAAAGGAAAATAGTTTGTCTTAATAAACTTCCTTGTTCTCCTTCAGTCTATTTGAATAATGTTTTTGTCCTAAAATGCCACTTATATAAAACAGATAAAATATTTCCAAGTATTGTATGACTTTGCTCAAATTGTTTCTTTTTCTTAGAATTCCCACCATTAAAGTCTGTATATGTAGCTCAAGACCCTCCTTCTTCAGAAGGTAGTCAATGTCCACATAAGACCATTTAAGTCACTTCTTTCTACTTCCAGTCAATACACAAATTATTTTTCATGCTTTCATGTATGTCCTGCCTTCACATTTTCAGGGGGAAAACTATGTAGCAGAGCATAAATGGTGCTAGAATTTAACAGAGAATCTATTTTTGAAATCCCAGCTACCACATATTATCTGTGTGACTCTTGGCCCCATTTTCTTCACATGAAGAAAATGGGGAAAGAGAGCTTGGACTATCTTGTTATCTATGATCCTATCCCTAAATTTATGCTGTTCTGTCTTACATTTCAGGATTTTAAAAAAGAAATTAAAGTTTTACTCATATGTAAGAGATTTTTCCTCAATTCTTTAATGCATGTGTAACACTCACTTTAAGGAATCATGCAACACATACTTCTTAAAATCCTACTATGTGCTAGGTACTGTAAATACAAAGAAAAAATCAAAATGTTCTCTACCCCAAAAGAGCTTATGCTCTATCATCAGGACAAGTATTTTCCCCCAAACAATGAAATCTGAAAATGAGGTGATCATTTAGAAGCCCTGTCCTTGGTATTAGCAACTCTCTTTTTCATTCCTATTTTCCCTTCCTCCCTTGGACACAAGTGATTTTTCGTTGCCATATGCATATATAAAGTATAGAATATTTATAATAATGTTTTAATATTTGATTATTAATACTTTAACACTTTGTATCCAGAAAGGTTACAAAATGAAATGCTTCATGGTTCTATATTCCACACTATGTATATTAAAATATATTTCCTTATAAAGATCCTGATTACTATCCTCACTTCAATACAAAATGAGTCCATGGTTAATAAATGAAGATATAATAAAATGACCCACTATGAAAACCATATTCTGCAAGGGAACTTCTAAGCCAGTATAAATTATCATCGTGATCTGTTCATTATACTTGAAAAATGTAAATTATATGTAACATACAACACAGTCTTCTGCTTGCATCCCTGTCTACAGATTTCAAACAGGCAAGCTTCTTTTGTCTTCCTAACTGCTAAATTATAGGATGGTTCAAGTCTAATATCTGATGATGCAAGTGGGATTTTCCAGAGCTTTTTCCTCAAAGGAATTGGTAGATAAATGGAAGTGTCTGACATGCAAATTCTTTGCTGCAACTGCAAATGAATTGTGACCTATTTACTAAATAGAGGTGATCATCACAATATTGACAGTATGTGCTGTTCCAGGGCTATGATAATTAAGCAGCATTATGTGTTTGGCACCCTGCCAAAATTCCAGTGTGTGATTAAAAACTGAGCTTTTATGTCTTTCAGTTTAATTGTATATGTATGGGTGGATTTCATATATGCATATATTATATACACATGTGTATAAATGCATATATTTTAAATGGGAGATATATACACCTCTCCAATCAAGTTACCTTGAAATACTGTCATTGAATTTTGAGAATATTTAAAAGAATTTAGTGATTTTTTTTCTCAATAAAATTATACTGCATTATTTTGTATGTGCTTTGTATTTACTTCTCTATGAACCTATTATATTTCCCCCAACTCAATGGGGAGGGGGAGGGGCTGTTTGTTTTTGTTTGACTAATGTTTATTTCAATCAAATTTTATGTGTTTTCACATTTTGAATTTCGAGGTAATATATAACATGATGTTAGAATAATACTAAAAAGAATATTTAGAAGAATAATATATTTTAAAATGATTTCTAGTAAAACATAATTTTAAAGGACTATAATAAAAATACAATTTGCTATGATCTCATTTCATATTTGCTCTTGGTTCTACAAGATTCTTCAATTTCAAACAAATTCAATTTTGACCCTAAAAGTCCTTTAAACATGAGATGAGTTTTAGAAACCATTTGTTTGTTGATATGATTTAGTTCTGTATCCCATAAAAAAGAGAAACTAAGAAAAATGCATAATCAATCAAAATCTTGAAAAAAATAGAAATAGGTAATATCATAAGCCATTGTAAAATTAGAGCACATTTGGTCCTGTCTCCAAGGTAGGACTATCATAATTGTGAAGTCCTGAAGCCTACCTACAATCTACAAGATGTTTACATGAAAAATGCATTCAAGATCTTAATGTCTTTTTTTTATTACAATTGCTGTACATTGTAGGAATAATTTATCCAGCTTTCCACCAAAATGTTTCATTTATCACTGGCAGCTTCTTTTAAACACACACAGACACATGCAATTGTCTTAGAATCCCCTTAAACAACCTAGCAATTTGACAGGATTTACATTTTTTAGACCTTTTTACATTTTAAAATAACATCATCAGAGCAATTTAAAATAGTATCAAATGACTATTTTAAAAAGAATGGTTTTGGGGCAGCTAGATGGTGCAGTGGAGAGAGCACTGGCGCTGGAGTCATGAAGACCTGAGTTCAAATCTGGCTTCAGACACTTGACCCTTACTAGCTATATGACCCTGGGCAAGTCACAACCCCAAATGCCTCACCAAAAAAAAAAATCACCTAAAAAGAATGGTTTTGAGGGTAGCTAGGTGTTACAGTGGATAAAGCACCAGCCTTGTATTCAGGAGAACTTGAGTACAAATCTGGCCTCAGACATTTGAAACCTACTAGCTGTGTGACCCTGGGCAAATCACTTAACCCTCATTGCCCCCCAAAAAATGTGCAAAAAAAATACAAAAAAACATCAGTAGATATTCTAAATTTTTCTTTAAATACTGTACTTGGGTTTTGAGATTCCTGTTCAGGAATAAAGAAGCCATATAGACCCAGAAAGATCTCTTTTGGATAACATTTCAAAAGAGGTATGTATTTCAATAATATAACCTAATGTTTTTATCATTTTTTTCCTGAGACTTCCATTGTGCTGAGCAAATGATTTCATCTTCAGGGGTACTCCTATAAATGAGAATCTGAGGCCAGACTACAGAAGGATTCAAACATACAGGTATATAAATAGTCTTATCATTCTCACCTTCACATATCATATGTCCTGCATTTTTTACCCTTCTAGAATGACATATATAAAGAAGTTTATAACGTACAAGATTCTTTCCTCTTGTTTTTTTTCTTTTTTTAATCATTTCTCAATATTTTTTTTACCTTGTGGTTTATCAAAATTCCAGAAGGCAAACATGTTGAAACTGGGCTGTAACTAAAATTCTATGGTCTGTGTTCTTGGCAGGTTCCTCCAGACTTTAAAAATGGTTCAGGGGGGTGGAGCCAAGATGGCAGATGAAAGGTAGTAACCATTCAGACTTCCTGACACAATTACCCTACCCCCCAAAAAAACTCCAAACATAGCCAGAAAACAAATCCTGGAGCAGCAGAACCCACAAAAAGACAGCTGAGATTATTTTCCAGCTAAAAACACTTTGGAAGTTCAGCAGAAGGGGGAGTTAGGATGGGAGTGGAGTCCAGCTCCACAATCATGCCAACACAGATACAGCCCCAGGCAGACAGTACCAGAGAAACTTACCCCCAGCCTCTGAATCAGCTGCAGTACTGGTGTCTTCTGGAACTAAGCTTATGGTCTTCTGAGAGGGCTGAATGGCTGGCCAGGGAGAGTCTACAGGGGTGTATGCAGGAGCTAAGAGGGGATTTGGTTGTCCTAACCCATCAGGGAACCAGGAAGAAACCTTGAGAGGTGGTGGCCCAGGTGGGGAAAGGGTGCAGGCTCATCAGAGCTAGCAACCATAGCACATAAACTTTTGCTGTCTGATTGATTGGCAAGTTGGCCTGGGGTTATCTATGGACCAGAGAAAGGGCCCGGAGAGTGAAGCAATTGCCCCTCATTAAATCATAACACCTGGGGCAGCTAGGTGGCACAGTGGATAGAGCACTGGCCCTGGAGTCAGGAGTACCTGAGTTCAAACCCAGTCTCAGACACTTAATACTCACTAGCTGTGTGACCCTGGGCAAGTCACTTAACCCTAATTGCCTCACCAAAACCAAAAAAAAATCATAACACCTGGGACCCCTGAAGCTTGGGACAGTATATCCAGGAAGCAGGACCCCAGGATAAGAAGGAGTTAAAAGTCAAGTGAAAGACAGACAGGATGAGGAGGCAGAGAAAATTGCAAACTATAGAAAGCTTCTTTAGTGACAAGTAAGATGAAGATGCACCCTAAGAAGAGGATAGCAACATCAGGGCGCCTATATCTAAAGCTTCCAAGAAAAATATGAATTGGTCTCAGGCCATAGAGGCACTCAAAAGGGACTTTGAAGATAAAGTAAGAGAGGTAAAGGAAAAAGTGGAAAGAGAAATGAAGGTGATGCAGGAAAGACATGAGAAAAAAGTCAATAGCTTGAAAAGCCAAATGAAAAGCTCTCTGATGAAAATAATTGTCTAAGAATTAGGATTGAACAAATAGAAGCTAGTGACTTTGTGAGAAACCAAGACACAATAAAGCAAATACAAATGAATAAAAAATAGAGGGCAATGTGAAATATCTTCTTGGAAAAACTGATGACCTGGAAAATAGATTCAGAAGAGATAATTTAAAAATTTTTGGACTACCTGAAAACCATGAACAAGGAAAGGGTTTAGACATCATCTTCCAAGATATTGTCAGGGAAAATTGCTCTAATATTCTAGAAGCATGAGGTAAAATAGAAATTGAAAGAATCCACCAATCACTTCCTGAAAGAGATCCCAAAAGGAAAACTCCTAGGAATATTATAGCCAAATTCCAAAGCTTCCAGGTCAAGGAGAAAATGTTGCAAGCTGCCAAAAAGAAAGAACTCAAGTACTGTGGAGCCCCAGTAAGGATAGTACAAGATCTAGTAGCTTCTACATTAAAGGATCTGAGGGCATGTAATATGATATTACAGAGGGCAAAGGAATTGGGATTACAAGCAAGAATCACCTATCCAGCAAAATTGAGTATAATATTTCAGAGGAAAAATGGGACTTTAACGAAAAAGCGAACTTTCAGGTATTCTTGAAGAAAAGACTTGAACTGAATGGAAAATTTGACTTTTAAAAGTGGAACAGGGAAGATGGGGAGAAGGATAAGTCTAACCTGTGAGCTTTCCATCCCCCCAATTCTATTTTCATTTCCCTTTGTGCCCTTGTTCCTTCTATCGAGTTTCACTCCCCAAAACTGCCAAAGAATACAGCATAGTGGAAAGAGCACTAAATTCTCTTACAGAAGACCTAAGTTCTAGTGCCAGTCATAGCACAAAGTAACTTGATTATCTTGGGCAAATCAATTAACCTTGCCAGAAGTTTCATCAGCTATAAATATGAGAGGATTGCAGTTACTTCAATTTACCTTTCAAAGTTAACATTCTACAATCCCCATGAAGTCATGTCCATCACAAAAATCTCCTACCTCACCACCAGGAATGGATCCTGCTATTCCACACCTCCCTCAACACCCCCCCCCTTAAAAAAATTCCAATGACTCAGTTAGGGTACCTAAGCCTAAGATCTAATGACAATCAGAGAGCAAGCAACTAAGGCAACACAATTCTAAGAATTCAGGCTACAGGGCTAAAAGAAACAAGTTGGGAGAAGGCAACATTATCACCAAGTGTTTCCAAAATAACAAATATTTGTCAAGTAGTCATTGATTACCTGGTCCTGTATCAACACCTTGTGGAATTTTTGGAGTTTGGGTGAAAAGTCCCAGACCTCACAGAGCTACAAAAGGGAATAACATATTGGAGGTGTTTCATGGGAATCACTTTCTTAGGAATTAAAATGCACACAAAAAATTTAAATTTTTTTTTAATTTAAAAATTAGGGTCAGCTATGTGGTGAAGTAGATAGAGCACCAGCCCTGGATTCAGGAGGACCTGAGTTAAAATCCAACCTCAGACACTTGACATGTACTAGCTGCATGACTCTGGCCAAGTCACTTAACCCCAATTACCTCACCAAAAAAAATTTTTAATTAAATTTAAGAAAAAAAATTAAAATGGTCCAAATTCCAAATCAATGTTGACCTTCAGTAAAATTGCAAAATAGTGAAATGGAACAATTATACCCTGGTTTTTCTTCAATTCCACTTTCCTTCCTTATTACAATGTCCTCCTTTTTTCCACATTTGAACACCGTCTTTTTACTTAACCCTTTTCTCAGAAAGGAATCTAATGGAGATTCAATTGGCAGCTAGTTGTTACAGTGAACCTGGAGACAGGAAGATTTGACTTTAAATACTCCCTCAGACACAGAAGCTGTGTGATTCTTGGCAAGACACTGAACCTCTGTCTACCTCTATTTCCTGATCTGTAAAATGAGGATAATAATAGTAACTAGGTCCCAGGATAGTTTTGAGGATAAAATGAGATAATTTGTAAAGTGCTTTATAAACTTTAAAGTGCCATCTAAATGTTGGATATTATTGTTGTTGCTATTATTAAGATAATTGTCATTTCTCTCATAAAGGAAAAATGGTAAAGGGGAGAGTGTACTGGATTTAGAGACAGGAGGAACTATCCATTATCTTCCTACCATACAACCATTCAGTCCTCTGAAACTACTAGATATTCTTTCAACAGTTAATCACATGGATTTATTGATAAATCATTTAATCTCAGGGGAATGACAGGAAAGCAAATTTACTAGGGTAACCATAGGATTGGATGGCTACTTTTCTTACTTAGGTGTGAATATATATGTTTGTATGTATTTGTGTGTGTGTTCACTCCATGGTATGTTAAAAGGGGATGTATCTCTCAGATTGAAATTAAAATCCTTGTATAGAGCTAGAGCTTACTGATGAGGGCTAGCATGATTTATATAGCATCTGCGTTTTAGAACAGGGTTCAATTAAATCATTCCACTCAATTTAACCCATTATAGATTTTCCCCTTATGTTCACTCTTAAATTCTTGCATTGCTAAGGAGGATGAATGTCTTTAATGGAATTCTAATTTTATTACTTTTATGATCACTCATTGTGATTCAGTAAAGTCTACACATGTGAATTTAGGTGAAAAATTAAGGCAATCACCCAGTTAACTTAATTTTGGGGGATAAACAGCACTTTTGCCTAAATTTTTCAAATATTTGAGGCTACACTGTTGGGGGGGGGATTAACTTGAATTATAGGGATATATCAATTACCTCAATCCGGACCACCTCTTGCCAAATAAAAACACTGCCAGGTATAGCTTTCTAATGTCTTATATAGACTCATAGAATCATAAAACTATAGAGCTTAAAGGGACCTTAGAGTTCACAAAGTCTATTCCCCACACACACAATTTTTTTAACTAATGAAGAAGTTGAGATGCTGGAAATTTTAAGCAAGGGTTCATTTATAAAGAATCCACTGAGAATTTTGTCAACTTCATACCACTATATTAATATAATTACAAAAATATTAAGGTTAAATATATGCAGTAAACAGTCAAAAATTTTCTGTAATCTTTTTTTTAAAGTGGTTTACCTTCATTGTTTTACTACTAATGTCTAATGGAGATCACCCTGGGTGCTCACAGGCTATGCCAGCAGAGCACAAGTTCTGTCAGTCTTATGAAGCAGGAAAACTTTGAATACCATTCCAGAGGCTGAATATTAAGTCATCTAAAAACTGACAATTTCAGTGAGAAACATGATCAGATGATAGGTTGACCACCAGATGATGTTTTGGTGAGGTCACAGTAATCCACAAAGGATGCCTACTAAGGCAAAGAGGAATTGCAATATTAATTAATGGAGGAAGTAGCCATACCAATAAAATCAGCATACAGTCAACTTTAATTTTAACCTGATTAGCAGCCACCTTTCAGTATTACTTTTTAAGGAAGAACAGGGGAACACAAACCCAGAGACTCCAACTAATTATCAAACAAATGTCCATATGGTCCCAAGATGGGGAACAAATTACAAACTTTAACTCTGAAATCAGCTCAGTTGCTTCTAGAGTCTTTTTTCCATAAATCTTCACAAACCTAGATATTCTGGTTCCAAAACATTACTAGCCAGCAAATTCTGGCCTTTCATCTCAATGCCTTTATGTAGGAAACTTTCAATTGAACAATAAAGAATTTGCCTCTCTGTAATTTCTAGTTATCTCTGCTATGTGAATACTACACCAGATTCCCCCCCCCCAAAAAAAATCTAATTCCTTTTCCACATGAAAGTTATCTCAATATTTGAAAACAGCTATCATACCCACTTTTGTCTTCTTTTTGCCTGGTGAACCATATGTACTTTATTCACCACCCTGGTCACCCTCCTCTAGATGCACTTTAGATAAATGACTTTTAAAAAATGTCAGCATGAGAAGTGAATATATTAATCCATTCATGTCATATTCTGAAGAAATGTATAATGGGAGAGGGAGAATAACTATCATCTTTATTATGAACACTATGTTTCTTTTCATACAAACTAAAATCACATTCTTTTTTTTGGCTTCCATGTTAAATTTGTAGTTCATTAAAACTCCCAGATCTTTCTCAGATGAACCATGATCAAGTCGTGCCCCCTCCAGGTTATATTTGCAAATTGATTTTTTTAATTTAATGAACAGTTTTATTTATAGATTTGGGTTCCAATTTTTATCCCTCTTTCTATCCCTTCCTTCCCCCTTCCCTGAAGCAGCAATCGGATATGGGTTGTACATATACAATTTGTCATTTTGTAGAAGAAAATTATTTTTAAAAATTAAAGTGAAACTGGCATGTTTCAGTCTGATCCATCAATATCAGTTCTTTCTGTGGAGGTGGATAATATGTTTCATCAATAGTCCTTTGGAATTGTCTTGGATCACTGTATTGCTGAGAATAGTCAAGTCATTCACAGTTCTTCATCAAACAATATTGCTGTCTCTTTGCACAGTGTTCTCTTGCTTCTGCTCACTTCACTATACATTGTTTCATATGTGTTTTTCCAGGCCTTTCTGAAGTATAACACTTCATATTTAGTTTTATTAGATTTCAACATGTGAAACTGGACACAATGTTCTAACAACTCTCTAACTGTTGCACAAACAAGGTACTCTATCTTTCAGCTCTAGATATTTTCCTAAATGCTCTCCTTCCTCAATTCTGCCTACTGACTTCTCCAGCTTCATTTAAGTCTCATCTAAAATACCATCTTTTACCCTTAAGGGATACTCTTCATAATTCTGTCTTCTTTCTGTTAATCATTCCCTATTTTTTTCTGTATATAGTTTGGTTTGCCTATATTTGTTTGCATGTTGTCTTCACCATTGAATTATAAGCTCCTTGAAGGCAGGAACTGCATTTTGCTTTTGTTGGGTCCCCAGTATATAACCACAGTTCTTGGCACACAGAAGGTATTTATTGATTTTTTTTATCCTGATTCTGTTGTCAAGAGTGTTAGTTATCTCTCCCATGTTTGTGCTGCAGTAAATATGATAAATATGCATTTATTGAGGTCACTAATAAGAAAGTTGAGGACCAAAAGACCAAGGATAAATAAGTGACCTCCCTTGAATATGAGTTTGACCAAATAATGACTTTCTTTTGGGTCTGGTCATAAAAACAGTTCAGTATCCAGTTCATATCTCTTCAGATCTTTTATAAAAAATAACATGAGATATTTTGATAAAATCTAACCTATAAAAACATTTTCCTGACCTACCTAGCTGGAAACCCTGCCAAAATAAAAGAATGAAATTAGTTTGTGATGGCCAACCCTTGATGAAAGTAGGTAAGTTCCTTGTTATGACTATTGCCTTCTTTATATCATCTTTTTCATTTTATTAGTAAAATATTTCCCTATAATTCCAGGAATATAAAAGCCCAAAATACTTCCCTGTAGTTTGCTGATTCAAACGTCTCTCCTTCTGAAAAATCTGGATAGTTGGCTTTCTACACTATTATCTCAGAAGTGATTTATAACAGTATGAACATTAAACTATTATTATTTTCTTTATGGGGCAATGTGGGTTAAGTGACTTGCCCAGGGTCACACAGCTAGTAAGTGTCAAGTGTCTGAGGCCGGATTTGAACTCAGGTCCTCCTGAATCCAGGGCTGTTGCTTTATTCACTGTGCCACCTAGCTGCCCCCCCATTAAATTATTTTTAATCAAGATTTAAGACATTGATATTAAGTTCATTGATCACACTTTCTTAATCTTAAAACTTTTTTTGAATGTACAACTTTAAAGATACTATTTTGAATACTAAATTGAAGAACCTTAATTGACTAGGAATTATAGGAACTATCTTACAAGAGATTTATTTTGTTAAATATATGTTAGCTTTAATAGAAATTTAATCTTAGCTTCTACTGGGTCATATCGAAAGGAAAAAGATAGAATGGAATTCTTTTTTCCTAATAGTATAAATTCTGGATGACTTTTCTTTATCAATTATTAGAATTTGGCCATTTTTTGAAAATGAAAATGGACATGCAAATTCTAAGAATTGTCTTAAGAAAAGATAGATAGTGTAGTTGATAGTGTTTCAGGCATGGAGCTCTAAATTGAAATGTGACATCAGTCACTAGCTATGTGACCCTGGGCAAGTTGCATAGCCTCTGTTTGCCTCAGTTTCCTAATTTGCAAAATGAGGATAATACCCACCTACTAGAGTTATTGTGAGGATCAAATGCAATAATAATTGGAAAGTGCTTAGCACAGTGCCTGGCACATAGTAAGTATTACTTAATTGTTAGTTATTGTTGTTATAGTTCTTTATGCTGTAAGGTATAGTGGAACGTATAATTTTTTATTCTGGACAAGTCACTTAACTTCTCTCAGCCTTGATTTCCTCATCTGTAAAATGGAGGATATATAAGCATCTCACAAGGTTGTAATGATGATGAAAAGAGTTAATATATGTAAATTTTAATATTCTATGTATTGGCTATATTTTTATTGCTTCTTCCTACCACCACCCTTCAATTCACCAAAACTAGTCACTTATTCCTCCTGAAATTGAAAGTAAAATTCATCTCAAATGATTACAAGTATGGTTTTTACTATAGTTTTTACTCCAACTATAGTTTATTCATATCAACACATTTGTTTAGAGATTTGGCATACCCTGATGTCCCTAAGAGAGTTAGAAACACTGAAAAACTAGTAATAATGACCTTCAATTCTTCAAAAGGAAAGTTTCTCAAATAGTAGTTACTGTATAGCATTAGCTAGTTTCATGGGTCATTCAAATTATGACACACTACTTTTTTTTTCACAATCTCAACCATTGCATCACAATTTCAAAATTCCCAAAATATGAAGGGAAGATTATAGGTATTGTTTATTCTAAACTCATTTTTCAAATGAAGAAACTAAAAAGCGAAGTGATTTATCCAAAGAATAATGACAACATCAGTAATTAGCATTTATGTAGCCCTTTAAAGTTTGAAAATGCTTTACAAATATAGTTTCCTTCTATCCTCAAAACAACCCTGAGTGATAGGTACTACTCTTATTCCCATTATACAATTGAGAAAGTTGAAACACATAGAAGTAACTTGCCCAGAATCATACAGGCAGTTAGCATCTGAGGGTATATTTAATCTCAGAAGTTCCTGATTTCAGGTTAATTACTCAAATCACAGCTGTAATGCTTAATATCCATAAGACCCTGGGCAAGTCGCATAACCTTCCTTGGCCTCAGATATCTCATCTATAAAATGAGGATATTGAACTAGATTGACTCTGAAGTCTTTTCCAACTCTAGACATGTGATCCTTTTATCCTCACATTGCATGTGATAAAATTACTTAAGAAAATAAACTTACTTCAATATCAGGGTCAAGGAATAAAAAGACCAGCAAGTCCATTTTCAACTCTGAAATCTTGTTGCTAGATGTAAGAGAAGCAAAGGTTTTTGTTTTCGCTTTTAAGCTTTTCCTTCGAATTGTGTTTGACTTAGAATCACAGAAAGGCAGATCATGGAAAAATCAAGAAATATAATTGAAGGGCAGCTGGGGGTGCAGTGGATAGAATACAGGCCCTGAAGTCAGGAGGACCTAATTTCAAATTCAGCCTCAGACACTTGACACCTACTAGCTGTGTGACCCTGGGCAAGTCACTTAACCCCAATTGCCTCACCCTCCTCCCCAAAAATATAAAAAAGAAACATATTTATTTGTAACTTAGGATTCAAACCTGGAACATTTTGCATAAGATTCTACTAATTGATGGAGAGAATGATGACTCTGCATTATATGCCTAAGTGAAGGGTGAAGTTGTCATAAAAGCTTTGGAGAAGAGAGAGACATTCCTGATCCCTGTCCCAAGAGAGAGAGATGTGGCTCTGAATTCTCAAGAGAGACACAGGAAGAAAGGGAAAAGACTTTGAGAAGCAGCAGACGTGTAGATGAGTCAATGTTTCAAAATATCCCTGATTTCCAGCTTCCATCCCTTGAGAATTCAAATTTTTTTTTTCTTTGAGTGAGATCAGAACTCCTCTTCTGGATGAGTCAAAATATCTCCCTCCCCATGGAAAAGCTCATTCACTCTATATTTTCTGTTATTTTCTAATCTGCATAACTTCCCTATTTCTATTTATTATCTGCTTGGATAAATTAGTTTACTCATCATTCACTATTTGTGATAGTATTTTGTGTAATTAGTACCTCATAGGAAGGAATCAGGTCTGTGAGTATAAACTTGGAATACTCTCCCCCTTTAGGGAAGAGTGGCCAAGAAAGTAGTTTGAACCTGCCTCTATACCAGCAATATTTATCATGTGTCAGTCATTGTGTTGTAAGACAAAGACAAAAATAAAAGTTTCTGTCTTCAAAGAGTTTTATATTCCATAACTATATATTTATATATGTTTGTACATATAATTATATACAAGATAATGATGTAAAAATAAATACAATATAACTTTAAGGGAGTGGCACAAGCAATTATAGAATTGGGTGGAAAAGTCAGGAAAAACCTTATGCAAAAGGTGGTATTTGAATTTGAGCTCTGAAACTAGGAACTCCAAGATGTAGAGGGAATGAACAACCACAGGTTTCAAAGGTACAGAGATTGAAGTGTCATATGTGAAGAATAGAAAGTCCACTTTGACTAGACAAGTGAGTTCTTGAGAAGGAGCAATATATAATGTCTGGAAAAGTAGATTGGGAACAAATTCGGAAGGGCTTTAAGTGTCAAACCAAAGAGTCTGTATTTTATTCTAGATGTAATAGGGAACCACTGAAGTTGAGTAATCAGGGGTGTGAAATGGTCAAGCCTGTCTTTAAGGACTTTCACTTTGGCATTTCAGGGAAGGGTAGATTTGTAAAAGATAAACTAAATATTTATTTATTATTCAACAGACATTGTGCTCCTATGCATTCATTACAATATAATATCTGTAAGGGCCTAAAATTCTAGCTGTGATGTCTAAAATCTAATGAGTGGTGGCCTTAAATTAGAAAACGTATAGCACCAATCTTTGGGCATTAAGTATTTATTAAAGTATATTAGGGGTTAGTAAAGAGAAACACATGGATAAAGTATCCCTATTCTGCCTGTCCCTGCCACCTCTGCTGCCAAGCTGGATGCCAAAGTCACATGGTTTCTTTTCAGACCAGAGCTCACAGTGTCCTTCCCAGCAGGGGGTGTTATTCCAATGCTCACATAACCCTATACTGGAGTACAGGGAACATAGCATTATTATCCACCTCAAAACTGTGATCTCTTGGCTTTGGGTTCCTCTCATTGGTACAAAATATAACATCCATCCTTTCCCATCATATGTGATACTTTTCCAAGTCCTTCCACTAATTATCCATAGATAATAAATCCAACTCACTGTTCTTTTACTCTTTAATGGACTCCAGTGCTGTATTAGGCTTTCTATGTGTTACCCTTCACCATTGATTCATTAATAGCCTATTCCTTTTCTAGTTATGTATATCTCTAATCAAATCCTTATACTACTTCTTGAATGTTTAAGGGGCTAAATTTCTAGCTATACTGTCTAAAATATCTAATGAGTGGTCACCAATAAATTATAAGCTTTAACAAATGTTAGACTTTTAAGCATTTAGTAAGGAGAATAAGAATTTGGTAAAGAGAAAGGCCTAGATTCCTCTATCTATTAAAGGCAGAGAGTATTCCTAGCTCTGCTCTCCGCCAGAGTCCACACGAAAGAGAGTGAGCCAGTGAGCCAGCCTCCCCCTTCTTCCCCCCACCAGCAAATGTCACTTCCTGACGCCAAAGAAAAGACGCATGGTCCTGCCCTCAGAGGCCCTCTCCTCATGTTGGAGCTTTCCTACAGTAAGTCTCCAGCATGTAGCATCATTCCAATTGTTACAAATGCAAGCCATAATTGGCAATATGTTATATCTTGCTTACCTTTACTATGTATCACTTTTTTTTTGGTGGGGGGTGGGGTACTGGGTCTCCCTATCTTGCTCAGGCTGGAAGTATACTGACCATTCAGGGTCCTGATCCCACTACTGCTCAGCTTGGGGACTTTGACCTGCTCGGTTTTTGACCTGGGATTGTTGGTCCCTACTTAAGCAGTATGGTGGTACTCATCTCCCAGGGCTCATCATTTTATTATAGGACTTAATGTGTAAACATGATGAGCTTAGCCCTCTAGAACTCAGAAACCATGAGCTCAAGCCAGCCACCAGTCTCTGCCTTCTCAACATCAGGGATGCACCACCACAACCAGCTATCCATCTCTTCATCATCCATTGTTTGGTTTGATGCTTTAAGGATAATGTGTTGTTTTCCTCAAGCAACATCACTGTCTCTTGCATGAGATCTACAATGAAGACCAGCCTAACAATTAATATAGGAAATACCAACTGGACAATTATTGCCAAAATTCTGATGTGAAGGTTGATCAACTGCTAATCAAGTCAACTTATCAGTACAGAATCTTATATAGGGACTATAGATTAATAATGAGTCGGGCCAACAAACACACCAATAAGCAATAATGATTTTGCATGCATTCGATAGCATATTTTATAAAGGACAATAGCCTTAAATGTTAGGGGAATATAGCAGTTTTATGCTGTATAGTTAGCATAGTTAAGTCAAAGAATTTTTTAATTCTCAACAATAAAATATCAAGGTAAATTTTGGAAAGCTCCTAGGTTAAGCTGTAACACTAATGAGGCACAAGAGCCATTTTTTTATTTACAAAGCCTGAAACTCTTTGAAATGTGCAATAATACACTTCCTACTTCTGAAATAAAATAACAACTTTCCTATTATCCTTGCAAGCAATATATTTCCATGCTGTTTGCAAATCATTGTGGGGCCTTGTTCAGGTGTAGTCTTTCAAACATTTAAAAAAAAAGAGTAAAATTCACAATGGAATTTATATAAGCCCTTTTCTCATATTGTTGGCCTGGAAAATGTTTATATCAAACAGCTTTGTTTTGATGATGTAAGCAGAATTCTATAATGCTTTGTGTATTGGAGAATTATGGGGTAAATGTGACTAAACAGTTCTGCTCCAGAAATGAAATATTCACAGTGACCTATTTACTAAATAAAACTATGCCACTCTCATGCAATGGATGATCTTGACTACATAGAAGACTACAAGAGGAAGGAAAAAAGGCTTCATTTCTTATTCATGTGGATCACCTTTTTCCTCACCTTTATTCAGTAGGGGGAAAAAATCAAAGATTATTTCATGACTAAATGATGTAAGGATACTTCTGTTACTGTTTAACAGATGTAAAAATAATTTTGATCTCTCACCCTGCCAAGGACAGGAACAAATGAATATTGTAGGATGGATTTAGTTTGCCAGAATCATATGCTTCTTCTTGAAAACCATGAAGCAGGTTTCATTTATACAAAAGGGAAGAAAGAAAAAAGGAGGAAAAAAAAACCCCTTCTATCAAGTCCCTCTGATCCTTTAAACATGCCAAAAAAATTTAAAGCTATTTCCCATAGTGTAAACCCAAAGTGATGAAATTTTGGTTTTATTAAATCTAGGTGGTAAAACTGCCATGACAGATTTCTCTATTTCCATAAAGATCCTAGGAGTGATTATTAAGACAGAATCTAAGAATGTCCATTCTTTTCAGTGGCTTTCAGTTGCTTTGTGCATCTATCCAGCTGACTTTTGTATTAAAAAGAAATCCATTTCAAGCCACAAAGTTGTTCTCTTTTCTCCTCCTATACATTCTATAAATTTTATAGCAATAATTTCTCATCCCATGTTTGTATAGGCTTTTTCCTAAAAGTTCAGATGTGTGCAATCTGTTAGAGAAATTTTAGATGCATTAACACACAAGGGTGAGCATAGTTCACTAGAAGAGAACACTGACATCAAAATCATAGAATGAGTTCAAATTATTTACTACTTGTATGACCTGTATGACCAAAGGTCTTTTAACCTCTTTGGGTCTCAGTTTATTCATCTATAAAATAAGGAACCTAGACTAGATGGGCCTAAATCAAGTTGGGCAACAGAATTTATTATGCCCCAGCTTTATATAGACATTACAATATTTATTACTGGGTAGGTTTAATTTACTGCTTATGAATTATAATGACTTTTACCATTGTTGAGGAGTTAGTAACAGAAGATGAGTTGATCCTCCTTTTCATCCAGCCCAGTTGATCAAATTACTAAGTATAAGAGGCAAAAAATCAAAACAATGAGATGTTAAGTTCTTAAAGGAAATTAAAAGAAGAATCGATGTTTTTTGGGTTTTGGGTTTTTTTTTACCACTTTAGGAGATATGAAGTCCATTGGTCAAACTGGAAGGAATTAGAGAATGGTTAATCTTTAACTGACTCACTAAAAAGCAGTATATATTCTCTAGGGAGCCAGCTGAGACAAGAGAAAGCTCAGTGCAATGCAAGATTCTTTGGTTGAAAAGAGGACCTAGGATAGAAGAAGACTGATTCTATCTGACTTATTTCAGCAAAGTCCCAGCCGCCCATCCCTCATTTCACTCCTGCTCTTCAGCCACTTCCTTCTCACCTCTGGATGTCAAACACCCCCAATTCTGAAAAAATGAACTTTGATGAAATCAACTCTACCATTGTTCCTGCCTCTGAGGCCCTACTTTCATCCTTATAACTTTATCAGCATGTCTCCCCACTGTCCACCACTCCTTTTTGGATACATTTTTTTCCATTAGAATGTAAGGTGCTAAGAGAGTAGGGGGCTTTGCTTTTATTTTTTTGTGGGGCAATAAGGGTTAAATGACTTGCCCAGGGTAACACAGCTAGTAAGTGTCAAGTGTCTGAGCCGGATCTGAACTCAGGCCCTCCTGAATCCAGGGCTGGTGCTTTATCCACTGTGCCACCTAGCTGCCCCCTGCTTTTATTTTTATATCCAGAGATGAGTACAGTGTTTTGTAAAGAAATTCACTAGGTTAATCAACTCCTGGTTGACTCACCAAAAAACTGTGGGGACCAATTTTTAATTGGGGAGTGTTAGCTAAGCAGCTCGATGCAATATTGGGGCAAGGAAGGAGACCGGCAGCCTCCCTCAAAACAGAACAAGATTTATTTTAACAAGAAAGAACTTAAAAAAAAAAAAAACACAAACAGGATCAGTAGGATCAAGGAAAAGGAAATAAAATGGGGAAAGGGAAATTATACAACCTCAAAAGATACCACCGCCCAGGAATCAGCTGAGAATATGCAGCAGACCTGTCTTTCCAGTGTCCAGCTAGAATGCTCAATTCTCCTCCCCGAATTCCAGAAAAACCCCCCACACCAGCCCCAGCCAATGGGATGGCCGCTCTGACAGTCACATGACTGCGCTCACTAGGCTTCCAATCATTATGATTTTGCCAGGCCCAGGTAGGCGTAGGCGAGTGGTGATGACCTGAGGTGCCAGAGCCCTGGCAAGGGCTACAACCAGTGGGTGGAGCACCCTGTGGTTTGCGGAGCCCCAGGCCAGTGCATGCTGAGGCATAAAAACCTCAAATAACAATTAATTCTTTACATTTTGAAATATAATAAGTGCATAATCATTGCTCATTCATTAAAACAAAAATTCGAGAGGGAATCATTATTTTCCTCTTTGGTGGCAGATAAGTTGTGCTCAGGTGAAATAGCATCTGCCAGTACTACTCAAGTAGCTACAAGGTAAAAAAAAAAAAATAATAATAATAATAAATTTTTAAAACAGGAAGTTGGGGCTCTGAAGCAGTATAAGCATGAATTTCCTTGGCTATATAGATTCCTGATGTCTTTGCCTCTCTACAAGAATACACTAAATGTTTGCCCACTCCTCTTGCATATCTGTGCGGGAGGGTATACCCAAGTTAATCAGGGATATATTTTGTCACTACTATCTATGCTTTCATCTCCATAAAAGTCTTTACTTTGAGCTAATTTCATTTATTGTACTTTAAACGGATTGTATCCTCTGGCTGACTATTGCAGATAAATACACACCTGGAGACTAGCTACAGTTCTAGAATTCACCCACAGAATGACCTGAACCTGGGGCAATCATTCTCTAGAGCAGGACTTCTTAAACTTCTTCCACTTGGGACCCCTTTTCACCCAGGAAATGTTTACATGACCCCAGGTATATAAGTATATAAAATAGGTATTTATAACCATTTGCTGCTACCAAATTTTCTGTGACCCCCACATTCAGTTACACAATCCCATATAGGGTTGTAACCCATAGTCTTAGAGTCCCTAGAGGACCCAACCAATGAATATGAACTGGCAAGATAGCATCGTAGAGAACACTCCACTATAGGGAACAGGAGAGAGTCAATAAAGTTAAACTCTAAAATCAAAATTTTCCCAAACTCCTCATATACCCAATTACTAATTCTATGTACTATCATAAGGAACATGACTTTTTAGAGGATGATACTTCCAGACATTTTAAACAAATATACCACAGCCTTTCAAAATGCTTTTGTTGTTATTGTTGTTCAGTTATATTCAACTATTCATGATGGCATGGACCTTATCCCACCACTACTGTCCATAGGGTTTTCTTGGAAAAGACACTGGAGTAGTTTGCCATTTCTTTCTCTAGTGGATTAAGGCAAACAAAACTGGTAAGTGGTAAGGCTTGATTTGAACTCAGGTCTTCCTGATTATAGATTCAGCATGCTACCCACTTGACTACCTGGTTGCCTCTATTTCAAATTATTGTTTATAATAATTGCTCCATTTTACATTTTAGAATATTTGCATCTATTATCAGGTGACTAATTTATATGAGATCACCAACTCCATAGTGAATATGGGAAGCAGCAAGATGGTACAGTGAAGAAGGGATATGGAGTAAAGAAAATCTAAATTCATATGTGGCCTCAGACACTTAGCTGTGTGATCCTGGGCAAATCACTTAACCTCTGTTTTGCCTCAGTTTTCTTATCTGTAAATTGGGTATAATAACACCTACATCCCAGGGTTGTTGGGAGGATAAAATGAGATATTTGTAAAGTGTTTTGCAAAACTTGAAGCACTATATAAATGCTAGCCATTGTTATTACTATTAATCTGAAATAGACCTCAAATTTCAAATAATGGAGCAAGTTTTCTTCCTACAAAGTTAGACTCAAAAATGATGCAATATAGTCTAAATTTATCTGTCATATATATGATTCCAGCTAAAGCAAAATTTGTAAGCCTCCAGTTTTTAAAATCTAATTAATACTTGCTTTATTCCCTTCACAAGAGTTTATAGTTATTTCCATTTAACTCAAATTTAAACTGAACTGTTATTTTAACAAAACTGACTTTCCCATGGACCATTATTCACCATAAACATATTCCAAATCATTGTATTAAAGTCAATTCTTCAAAGCCTACCTTTTGAAATAGAAAACTTCTAGCAATAATATTCAGACACTGGTTAATTTCTCTATACTGTCATAGTCACATCATACTCATGAACACTCATTTTGGATGTCTATCTATAGGGGTTATTGCTATGAGAAAATATATTTGTGTTGAATTTTCAACTCTACCCAGGAAGAAGATGCAATAAAAAAATGATAAGCAAAGAAGTATTGAGAGAGGAGAGAGAGAGAGAGAGAGAGAGAGAGAGAGAGAGAGAGAGAGAGAGAGAAAGGATTAAAAAACTGGTTAAAAAATAACTAGCCTAGATCAAGAGAAAAGCAGAATCATCAAAATTAGGAATCCTAGTACTATATCCAAGTTTGGTGTTTTCTTTTCGTCTTAGGAATTTTTCTTCTCTTTTTTGTTCAAACGGATTTAACCATAATTCCCTCAATGGTTGAAAATGTTAGTATGACAAGATACATAGGATGTATTTAATGTAAAATGAAACTGTCTGCTCTTTGTTGCCTCCTCTTATTAAATTTTCATTTTAATGGCCTGCCAACTTCAAATATACAACTGAATATGTCACCTTGTATTCTTGAACCCTGAAGAGTCTGGGGATGCTGGGCATTATTTATTGATAATGTCTCCCTCCCTTTTCAAATGACCAAAGCTGCCATGGACTTACCGGTAAACACTGAGAGAGGAGCCTGTCAGGATGTAGGACCACAGACTCAGAGCATCTTAGAGCTGGAAGGAATCTGCCAGGTCACTGAGTGCCATCCCTTCATTCTACAGATAAGAAAACCAAGGGCCAGAGGGGTGAATTAGCTTGCCTGAGTTCAGATTGTTATTTGGTGATTGAATGAAGACTAGAACCTAGATCCTTTCTTCCCAGTCCATTGTTCCTACATCGTGCCATTTCCATCATATAAAACAGAGGTTCTTAACTTGAGGTCCATAAACTATGGATTTTTAAAAATGTCTTTCAGTCCCTATATTTCAAGGTAAGGTTTCCTTCCTTTTTTATTTTATTTTATGAATTTCAAAGCTTTATTCTAAGAAAGGCTCTATAGACTTCAACAAACTGGCAAAGTGATTCATGATACAAAATAAGTTAAGAATCCCATACCTAGTATTTTTAGCATATTCATATATATGCTAAAGTGTGGTAGCACAGAGAATGGAATTAATGTGATCTTAGGCTATGTTAAAAGAGTCATAACCTCCAGGAAGGAGGAAGTGATATTTTTACTCTACTCTAACCAGTTAGAATGCATTGAAATTATTCTGAGTGCCACATTTTACAAAATCCACTGTGATTAGCTGAATGGTACCCTGAGGAAGGCAATCAGAATGTTAAATGTCCTCAAATTCAGGTCACACCTGGATCCATTTTTTTCTGGTCCAATTAAGCAAGAATTAAATACCTACCATCAAGACCCTCTGCTACAGGCTGGAGCTTAGACACAAAGCAAAACAAAATAATCCCTGCCTTCAAGGAGCTTATTGAGGAGAAGAGGACAGATATAACATGTCACCAGATAAGAACACACGAGTTAATTTGAGAAAGAAGCAAAGGACACTAAAGCACCAGAAAAAGCTGGGGAACCCTAGAAAAGAGAAGACTTGAGACACAATGGATGTCTTTAAGTATTCGAAGAGCTGTTGTCCAGTCCCAGAAAACCCAACTAGGAAAAAAGGTGAAAAAGTTGAAAACAAGAAAATTTAGGCTTAAAGAAAAAAAATTTCCTAATAGCTGTTAAAGGCTAAAATTCTTGCTAGTCTGTCTAAAATATCTAATGAGTAGTCGCCAATAAATTATAAGCTTTAGCAAGAGTTAGGCTTTTAAGCATTTATTAAGGAGAATAAGAATTTGGTAAAGAGAGAGAGAAAGGCCTACATTCATCTATCTATTAAAGGAAGAGCACATTTCTAGCTTTGCTCTCCGCCAGAGTCCCCAGGAAAAGAGAGAGAGACAGAGCACCCGGCTCCCCCTTCCTCCTCCCACCAGCAAATGTCACTTCCTGACACCAAAGAAAAGACACATGGTCTTGCCCTCAAAGACCTTCCTTTCATGGCGGAGCTTTTCTACAGAAAGTCTCCAGCAGGTGGCGTCATTCCAATAGTTACACAGCTAAAGCTGTTGCAAAATGAAATGGGCTACATCAGGAGGTACTGTGGAGAGGGTTCTTCATCAATGGAAGTCTTCCAGAAAAATGAATGATAACCTGTCAAAATATGTTGTAGACCCAAGGAATTGCTTGTTCAGGTTTGTATCAAAAGCAGGACTTGAGCCCAAGCTTTCCTGATTATAGGACCAGCCTACTGTCCACTAAATACACCTGTCACCTCTGGATATTAGTATAGGGACAGGGAATAGTCAAGATTGCCACATTTAAACAGGAAATAGATAGATGGATAGCTAGATATCTATAGGAAGGAAGGAAAAGAAAGGAAGGAAAGGAAGGGAAGGAAGGGAAGGAAGGAATTTTCAAAAACTCACCCCAAAACTCATAGTTTTCTCTACTGGGCAAAACCAGATTTCTGCATGTAAATTTAAAATATTTAAATACTTCTCCAACTACTAAGTACTTAACTCTCTCTCTGTGTAAGGCTGGAAAAAACAAATCCCATTATTAGTATAGAAGTTATTTTGATTTGAATGTGGAAATTTATTTTGATTTGGGGACCCTACCTTTGGGCTGAGATTAAAAAGCCTTAGGCCCTCGAGGTCTTTTCTGTGTGAGGGGCTGGTGCCCCGCCCCCTCCCCTTCTGCTGAGCCAAAAAGCCCTGTGGGCTGAGCCCCAGCTCCCTCCACCCTGAGAGAATCTACCCCAGAGATCCTGGACTCCTCCAGGCCCGGGCTCTGGCGTAGGCTGTGCTGAGGTCCCTGGGCGCACAGCAGGGGGCACGGCCCCTGGAGCCCTGGGTGTGGTACACAGGGGAGGCTTGAGCACCCCACCCCCAGCCGCAGCCTGAGGGTGGCTGATGGATTAGCTTGGTGTGTGGGGGGGCGCAAAAAGCCAGAAGATTTGAGTGGAGAGAAGGAAGATATATATACCTGGGAGTAAGACCAGTGGGGGGGGGGGGGCTGACGAGAAGGAACAGGAACAGAGAAGGACACAGGAGATTAAGAGGATGGGGGAAGGAGAAAAAGCTAAGAGCAAGAAGCAATGAACGGAATGGAGAAGGACAATGGAGCACTAGGAGAACAGAAGGAGAGGTCAGTGAGAGAGAAACACAGGGGTTCTGCGATGGCAGTACGGAGAGGAAAATTAGACACAGAGGGATAGACAAAGTGAAAGGGGCTCAGACTTAGAATAAAGGAGCTGAGTAGTGAAAGTGGAACATATCCTAAGGGAAGAGGTGGCAACTGACCTTATTGTATTAAAAAAGTTCCTGGCCCAGCAGGTGAAAAGAGACACGCTGCAATGAAGTCAGGTTGTACATTTTACTTCCCTGTATTTTTATGTTTAAATTGTATCTCATAAATAAACTCTGCTTTGATTATTTAGTTAAAAGGCTTCTTAATCTTTTGCTTATCAATGTTGGGAGTGGAGCAGTGTGGTGGAACTTTATAAACGGCCCACATTAAATTAATAGCAGTCAGATAGCCAGTCAGTCAACAGTCCCAGATTAAGTACCCCAGCCAGATTAGCCCCAGTAAATTCAAAATATTTTCTACATTTGAATGGCACCCCAGATGGGACTTATGGCCCAATTATAATTTTTCTAAACATAATTTTTCATATAAGTCCAATTATATAATTTTTTCAGACTAGACTAGCTAGCTAATAATTATTTTTTTACATGAATTAATCTTTATTGCCATCATTAGATGAAGAATTAAAAAAATACAGAAATGCCCCATTCTTACTGCCAAAGTCCTAAATGCATTATCAAGCCTTTGGGTCTCCATTGGTTTTAGACCCCTTTTCCTAACAGCAATATTACTAATTCATGATTCAATACAAATTCAAGCTCAACAAGTTCTTATACAAAAAAAGCAATTACATACAGAAATTAGAACTTAATCAATACAGTGTAATGCTGCTTAAACACACAGGTTTTCTGAGTGAAGAATCACCATATGATTCTTTCTAAAATGCTTTTCTTGAGATGGTACTATGTGTGTGGGTGACTTCAGGCAAGCAGGTGCTTTTAGTGGCTTTCCTTCCTTGTATTTATGACAGTGACAATGTGCCTTTGGCAAACTTTTTCCCTGGATGTAAGACCATCTAACATCCAGTTAAATGAGTACTACTTCTCACCTTTGTGCTCCTTTTGCTCAGATTCTTTCTTCCTGCAGCTTTATGTTTAAAAAAAGGCAAGGGAAAATTACTGTTACTGTTATAAGTATACACTTAATACTACACCTGCATTAAGGATAAGCCTGTGTACAAAAGAGTTATTCGCCCCCTCACTTGAGAATTCAATACGTATGATGTAATTTTACCCAGATCTGAATTTTACCTTGTGCACCTAAGCTGTACTTTCTATTCCAATGACATCAGCCTTCTATCCAAAAAATGCTGCTGCAGCATCCTGTATCTCTTCTCTCTATTTCCTGAAAGTGACAGTAATTACTACCATGATAGCTAATCAACAAAAGCTGATTGCTAGGCACTAATAGCCATGGGTAGTTAAATGGAATCAATTTCTTTTTCCTCATCCAGAAACTAAAGATATGAAAGGGAAACAGAGCTGGCAGTCTGTTTCAAGGGTATAATATGTTCACGTCCTTAATCTCCTCGGGGTTTTTATGTTGGAATGGGATATCTACATTCCATCAGAACTGGATATTTTACAAGAACAGTTCCACAATTCTTGGTAATGACTAAGACAACAGACAACACTGATTGTGGGGTTTTTCCTATAAAAATTTGCCCAAGGTCTTAAAGGTGGTAAAAAGTATGGAGTACATTTTCTGAGTGTTCATAATGTTTTAAGCATTTTAAATAAGCATCCAAAGAGAAACCATAGGCATTATATGTTCATATTTGAAACAGTGATGCCACCTTGTGGCAATACAAGAAAATCCATTTTACATTTCTTAACTTTGTTGATTAGAAATCAATTAAGCCAGATCAGTTTGAGAGTATTTATGAATGTTTGTTGGAAGGACAACAAACAGACATAAAATGGAAAAGATCTGTCAAGATTCCTATGATGATTTATTTTCTCAGTAATTGAGAGTGGAATCAATAATTTTCAATTCAACATTGGAATGGCCCCTGAGTTTTACTTCATAAGAAAGTAAAAATGGTACTAAGGAAAATAAAGTTGGAAGACCTCTTTGCATGTGAAAAGTACATTTGAGCAAACATCAACACAATTTTGAGATTGTTTGTGAATCTAATTCTCAAGATACCAATTACAATATAATTAAATAAGGATGAGTATACATACTATCTCCTCACCACTTCTTAGAACCTTTAGTTTCCTTTAAGGCTGTACTCAAGAGTGACCATTTCAACAAAGCCTTCCTTACTTCCCACTTGGTGATATCCTCTCTCCTCAAAATTACTATGTTTTTATTTTGGATAAATTGTATATGATTGATGTATAACCTGTTTCCTACATGTGAAATATAAGTTCCTGAAATCAGATTATTCCATTTTGGTCTCAGTATTCCGAGTACCTATGTGGTTCCCTACACATAGTTAGCATTTAAGTATTTATTGAATAAATTAATGAATGATCAAAAGCTATACTAATAACTATGTCCTTGTGCCTGGCTTCTCATTTATATGAAATAATAGAGAATAAAATAGACACATATTAAGAGCATTCTTAATGAAATATAAGTACATGTGAAGGGCATTACAAATGAGATATAAATAGGGAAAGGCAGTCTTTTGTAAATTATATTCTCTGAAAAGTACACCTTAGACTGAAAACTTCATAGTTTACTTGATCCCACTAAGATTGCTGATTTTTTAAAAAAATATTTTAGTTACAGCAAAATTCAATGTTCAAAAATTTCCTCTAAACAGTTTTCCATATATACATAATGTTTAAGTCATGCAAAATTCCAATATAAAAATAGATATGTCCAATAATTTTCTGATTGTTAATATTAAGCAAGACATTAGATTGTAACTCTTTAAGGGCAAATACGTTTTTTGTGAATGTGAATGTGGATGTAGATGTAGATGTAGATGCAGATGTGGAGGATGTGGCTATGTATCATGTGGATGTATATGATGTATATGTATAATGAATATATATTTGTGTATGTATATATACACACATATACACATCATATACATATATGTGTGTGTCCATCTATATCTATAGATAGATATATACACACAGTACTGAGCACATAATAAGTACTTTTAAAAATGTTTATTGATTGAGGTTGCTCAACAATGATTGTCACTGTTATGGTAGATGTCACATGGGTATTCAAATTAATGTTTTTCTAGTGATCAGGGATTCTAAATCTTTGTGGGAGGGAGGGAGGGAGAGAGAGAGAGAGAGAGAGAGAGAAAGAGAGAGACAGAGAGAAACTGGTAAAGTCTATGGAGCCTTCCTGAGAAAGTCTTGTTTCCTACATTCACAATTGAAGGAAATGTTAGATTTTACTTAGAGGTCAATAGGGTCAGGGAAAGATGCATTTTTCCCAATCCTGGTTGATAGGTCACTGAAAATCTATCAAAATACTTTTTTATCTCCATGGACTCTACATTAAATACCCCTACTACAGATGGTAAGGTCCTCCAGATTTTTCTGTTTGTGAATAACATTGTACCGACTGCTTCAATCCTGGGAATATTATAGAGCTTCCTAAATGAGATCTACAAATACTCTAAAGATGTCAGCCTAACTATACAAACTGGGAGTGGAGGGGACAGGAATGGAACTAGGTGGCACAACACCAGGCCTGGAGTCAGGAAGACTCATGTTCATTATTCAAATCTAACCCCAGACCCTGACCAAGTCATTTAACCTTGATTTCCTTAGTTTCCCCATTTGTAAAATGAGTTGGAGAAGGAAATGGTAAACCATTCTACTATCTTTGCCAAGAAAACATCAAATAGGGTCATGAAGAGTTGAACACAGCTGAAAAATGAATGACTGAACAACAACAAAAATTAATTCAAACAGGAAAAAATCAAACAAATTAAGAATGCTTATTTTTCTAGAAAATAAGTTTTATACCTTAGACAAACACTGATTTAATAGCGAACTTGGCTGATAATTAAAAAGGAGTTTAATTTGGGGGGGGGCAGGGAAATGTATAATATTTTTGTTGTGGTGAGTTTTATAAGCAGTCCATATGGTCCTTTAAGGTATACAGGATAAACTCTCACCATAAGCTTGTTTGGAAGGTAATGCAATTATCATTTCCACAGTTTTACAAATGAAACAAACTGGAAAGTTTAAGTAACTTGAGCAAGGTCATATGCCTAAAAAGCCTTTCATTCAAGAAGAATTAATTATACACTATGTGCAAAGTTAATGGTCTTCATGACAGAAGCAAGCACCTTTACCCATTTTATACTTCACATGATATTAACAGACAGTTGTCAAACAACATTATCTCTGTTATATTTTTCAAGGAATAGTACATAATTTTGATGTATGCATGGGAGACACTATTCAAGAAGAGAGCCTCTATAATAGTATTTCATTCTAACAACTTTTTTTGTAAGTTAACAAATAATAACCCAGGGGTATTATATTAACTGAATGTTCTAATGTTGGCATATAATAGAACTTTTGCAATGTGGGAATTAAGCTTAGTTGTCCTTTCCTTTTAGCAAAAAAGAGACAGTTCCCTGGCAGGGAGTAGAGGACCACAAACAATAGGGAAAAACTTGAGCATCTAAGAATTAGGTTGCTTTTAATCATTTAGTTTTGGGTAGCAAAGCATTTTAGTGAAAATTGGGAATACACTAACAACTCACACTAAATCCCAAATAGATAAATTATCTAAATATTTTAAAACACTCATAAAAATATCTAAGAACTTTTTTGGTTTTTTTCTTTGTACTTCATTTGAAAACATGCTATGTTTATTTTTGAATGTAAAGAACTGAAATATAAATTGAATGTGAAGAATCCAGTTTGAGTGAAGAAGCACAAATTTTTTATCATAAAAGTATTTTATAATTTTCCAGTTACATGTAAAGATAAGTTTTCAACATTTGTTTTCATAAGATTTTGAGTTCCAAATTTTTCTCCCTCCCCCATCCCCAAGGCAGAAAGCAATCTGATATAGATTATATATGTACACTCACATTAAACATGTTTCTGCATTAGTCATCTTGTGAAAGAAGAATCAGAACACTAGGGAAAAACCTCAAAAAAGAAAAGAAAAACAACCAAAAAGTAGAAACAGTATGGTTCAATCTGCATTCAGAATCCAGAATTATTTTTTCTGGATGTGGAGAACATTTTCCATCATGAGTTTTTTGGAATTGTCTTGGGTCATTGCACTGCTGAGAAAAGTCAAGTTTATCACGGTTGATCATCACACAATGAGAAACGCAAATTTCTTCAGAAATTAAACATAAAAATGGTACTATAACATGCATTTTTGGACTAAAGAAAAGTTTACTTAGCAGCTCAAAATGGAACAAAGGCTGAGGATTTGTATTTCAAGGTATTGCTTTGAGCTATCAGTGAATAAATTACAAAATAGGTTTATCATGAAAATACTACTATAACAAAAAAATACAGAAATCAAAAGCTAAATTTGTTAGAAGGAAATTTGGATAACTTTTTACATGTTTATAGTTTATGTTTGGACTGAAGATGAAAATAATTTTATGACATTTATGGTAATATTCCATTCAAATCTATTCAAGCCACCATGCTAGGTAGTAATGATAAGAAGATGCTTTCAAGGACTTTATAGTAAAATGTGGGGATGACCCTAAATGAATATTTATAATATAAGACAGAATGCAAAAATTACAAAGGAGAAGTCCAAACAAAGCATTGTGAGGAACCTGAGGAGAAGAGTTCACTCCCAATTGGAAGAAACCAGAAAATTCATGAAAAATGAATATGACTCTAGAATTGAGTCGTCAAGTAAAGGAGAGATTTCAGCAAGCATAGATGGGATAGAGAGGCCATAAGGGATGACATATACAGAAAAGTTATACAATTCTTTTATGTCTTACCCCAACAATTAACTCTTCTAGTTTGATACATTCTTCTGAGCTTTGTACTCCACAGGCATAGTTTTAAAGAATCAGAGGTCACTGCCACCCAACAATGAAGCATCATAATACAACTTCAATGAACAAACATATGTAAATATAACCTGTTATTAATTAATTTCAATAAATAAATAGAAATGAAGCTGATGGCAATAATTCTGGCTTTGTTTACATAAAGAAAAATAACTTTAACATTAAAATTTGCATAAGCATTATTATATTCATTATCATAGTTTTATTTGCAATTCTAAATTGTTCCATATTACTTTAAGTTGTGTACTTTTTTAGTGACAAGTTTTATTGTGAAATATGATACCACTGTGTCTTTGCCCAACAAACCAGCTTGCAGAGCTAAAGGATGAGAATTGGGTTCATTTATGCATGTAGGTTATGAACATCTGCCAGAATATATCTGGTTATTTCAATTCCCTACTTACAGCAAGCTGACCATCTGTTCTGTCATCGGAAGTGATCTTGTTCTAAAAACAGAATCAAAAGATCACCTGTCTATGGCTTGATTATAAACAGTACTTTAATGGCATCCATCTGGAGCTGTGATTGGTCATCTAAAACAGTTAAATAGTCACTGAGTGCCAAACGAGGATCTGTAGACACAGTTAGCAATTGTCATTTTTTTCCACCAGCTTATATTCAAGGAGCTACATACTAAATATCCCTTATAATTTTTTTAAAAATGATTTGTATTCTTTTTAAATTTCTCCTGCTATAGAGTAAAAATAATGCTCAAACTAACATAAAAACAGACATGATCAAATAATGAACTAGATGTGTTTCTAAAACATCCCAGAATCCGTCTGGCCAACATCTTTCACAAAAAGTTATTAACAAAACTTCCACTCCCACCAAAAAGAAAGTAAAGCTACATTAAATTTGGTTAACCAGATTGACTTTTCTCATTGGTTAGCTTTGTTTATCAGTATTAGGGACGAAATAGTCTTTGCAAAATTGAACACATAGGTCTTGTATGCAATCCAAGTGTGTTGACCATTTTATTTACCATTTTTGAGTCAATATTTTCCTTCATATTGTGGGGACCAATTCTTAATTGGGGAGTGCTAGCTAAGCAGCTCGCCGCAATATTGGGGCAAGGAAGGAGACAGGCAGCCTCCCTCAAAACAGAGCAGGTTTTATTTTAACAAGAACAAACTTTAAAAAAAAAACACAAACAGGATCAGTAGGATCAAGGGAAAGGAAATAAAATGGGGAAAGGGAAATTATACAACCTGAAAAAACACCACCGCCCAGGAATCAGCTGAGGATATACAACAGTACTCCTGTCGCCTTCCAGCTTCCAGCTAGAATGGTAAATTCTCTTCCTCCTTCCCAGCAAATCCCACACAGCCCCCAGCCGATTGGCTGGCTGCTCTGACAGTCACATGACTGCCCTCACTAGGCTTCCAATCATAATTTTGCCAGGCCCATGTAGGCATTGGCGAGTGGTGATGGCATGAGGTGCCAGCACCATGGCAACAGCTACAACCAGTGGGTGGAGAACCGTGCGATTTGCGGAGCTCCAGGCCAGTGCATGCCGAGGTGTTGTTTTTTTTTAATTCTAGCCAAAAGATGGGGTCATAAAAACCTCAAATAACAATTAATTCTTTACAATATAATGTATTTTTTGCTAGAAATGTTTAAATTCATTAATATGTTAGATATAAATCTTAAAGGAACGCAATGCAAGAAGAGTTGTTTCACGTCCGTTCTTAACAAATTTGGTCTAACTTATGTATTTCAGATCAGATACAAACCTATCCAAAGTATTCTTATCACTGGAAATAAAAGGAATGCCCATCAATGGAGGAATGGCTAAACAAGTTGTTGTATATGATGTTAATGGAATATTATTGTGCTATAAGAAATGACAAGCGGGAAGATTTATGAAAGGCCTGGAAAGACTTGTATGAACTGAACCAAGAGAACACCATGCACAGAGACAGCAATATTGTTTGATGAAGAACTGTGAATGACTTAACTATTCTCACTAATACAATGATCCAAGATAATCCCAAAGAACTAATGATGGAACATACTATCCACCTCCAAAGAAAGAACTAACATTGATTTAACATAGACTGAAGCATGCTATTTTTCACTTTCTTTCATTTTTTTTCTTTTATTCAAGTGTGCATAATTGCACATGTATAACTCATATCTGATTGCTTACCACCTCAGGGAGGGGAGAAGGGTGAGAGGGAAGGAGGAATAAAATTTGGAACTCAAAACTATAAAAAAAAGTTTATTTTGTTTAAAAAGTACTCATCACCTTCCCTTCATACTGTGGTAAAAAACAGAAGTTTTAGCTGAATTATTTGAGAGTTGAGCACATGCTACTGAAGCGGCTTTTGAAGGACCTCCCTTTTGGGGAGGAGACCTCAATGAATGGATGTCTGGGAGATATATATATATATATATATATATATATATATATATGAAAAATCAGAACATATTTAAATACAAGTTAAAACACAAAACAATCTTAAAGAAAACTCTTTTTTGAAAAAGTAAAACTTTTACAAATGTTCCTCTTCCACAACAGGATCAGATTTTATTACTTGGGAATTAATTAAACAACAAAGGTGAAATTAATAAAAGTAGGGAAAAAGAAATACACATAAATTCTCCCAGCTCTAACCTGTCTATACAATCCCCAGCTCATTTCCAATTAAGCTAATTCAAAGGAATGAAGGGCTATTGTATTCATTCACCACACCTGGGAAGTCTGCTAGTTGTTAGCCCCACCAAAAGGGCAGAAGAGAGAGGAGCGAGAGCCAGCATTCTGAAAGCAACTCAGCATCCCTTCAGCAAGCATTCAGTCTTTCTCCCCCAAAAGGGGAGGTCCTTCAAAAACTGCCTATGGAGAGGTTTCTCCTTCTGACCTCAGTAGCAGGGTGGGCCAGGTGTGGCCCCTCCCAAATGAGTCAGTTAAACTCCAATAATTTTTATCATACCAGGAAGCTTGACAGTAATAAGGGACTAAAAGCAGAAAACTGTTGTAATATGAAAGGCTAGACTTAGTCACTAAGCTTAGAATGAAGCCATGCCTATCCACCCTGTCCATACTGTCCAGGAATCTATAGGAGTGAGTTTGCCTTAAGTACAAACCTACAACCCACAAACTAAGGTTTTTCCCCCCATTAGACTGAAAGCTCCTTGAAGTCAGAGACAGTCTTTCATTCCTTTTTCGTGTCCCCAAGACTTAGCATGGTGCCTGGCACATAATAGACACTAAATAAATGTTTATTGATTTTATATATATATATATATACACATACATATATATATATATGTATATGTATATATATGAAGGAATAATAGTAATAAATGTTTATTGATATGTGTGTGTGTGTAGGAAGGATTCACTATTTACTAAAATTACTAGGAAAAGAAGAAAGCAATCTGGCAGAAATTAGGTATAGACCAACATTTCACTCCATCTACCAAGAAGATAAAGAACAAATAACTTAGAAATAAAATGTGATACCAGAAACAAATTGGAGGAGCAAGGAAGAAATTGACTTTTTGATCTATTAATAAGAGAAGTGTTCATCTCTCTCTCTCTCTCTCTCTCTCTCTCTCTCTCTCTCTCACACACACACACACACACACACACACACACACACACACACTCACACACAAAATGCATGCATGGATGCACATACACATATACATATGAGGGATAGAAATAAAATGGACAGTTTTGATTATATATGATTTAAAATATTTTGTACAGGGGTAGCTAGGTAGCACAGTGGATAGAGCACTGGCCCTGGAGTCAGGAGGACCTGAGTTCAAATCCGACCTCAGACACTTAACACATACTAGCTGTGTGACCTTGGGCAAGTCACTTAACCCCAATTGCTTCACCCCAAAAAAAATATTTTGTACAAACAAAACCATTGCTGTTAAGATTAGAAAGGAAAGAGATAAAGGGGAAAAAATATTTGTAGCATTTTTTCCACCAGAAGTCTCATATCCATAATAAATAAGGAAATGACTGATTCAATTTTATTAAACAAAAGCCATTCATTTCCCCATTGTAAAATTATATGAAAGGCATTTTTAAAGAGAAAAATCTGAGCTATCAACAACTATGTGGGATAAAAATGCTCCACTTAACTGTTAATTAGAGAAATTCAAATTAAAGCAATTCTGAGGTTCCAATTCACACTTATCAGGATTAGCAAAGATGACAAAGATGATTAGCAGAAAAAAATAACTATTACTGAAGGGACTTCCTGGGAAATGGGCATACTAATGCACTGGTGAAGATGTGAATTGGTCAAGCCATTCTGGAAAGCAATTTGAAATTATGCCCTCAAAGTTACTAAACCATGTAAATTCTTTGACCTAATGATACAACCACTAGTCAGTATTTAACATGGTGCCTGGTACATAGCATGCACTTAAAGAAAAGCTAGCTTAGAGGACGCTAGGTGGCACAGTGTATAAAACACTGGTCCTGGATTCAGGAGGACCTGAGTTCAAATCTGACTTCAAAAACTTGACACTTACTAGCTGTGTGACCCTAGGCAAGTCACTTAACCCTCATTGCCTTGCAAAATTAAATAAATAAATGGATGATAGGTAGGTAGGTAGGTAGGTAGGTAGGTAGGTAGGTAGGTAGGTAGGTAGGTAGGTAGATAGATAGATAGATAGATAGATAGATAGATAGATAGATAGATAGATAATAAAAGCTAGCTTATTGACTCCTAAAACCCAAAGAGATTCAAGAAAGAGGAAAATAACACATAAGTACAAAACAATTTAGAGTACATTTTCTTTAGGTTAGTCAGTAAACAGTTATTAAACCCACACTATGCTAAGCATTAGGTATACCAAAATACAAACAAAAAAAGGTAAAATGTAGTTTCCTCTCTCTAAGGGGGAGAGAACATGGAAATAAGATATAGACTGGATAAATTGATTCTCTATTTTAAAAGGTTTACCACAATAAGCTAGATTTTCATAATGTGAAAGGAGCAATTGATTTACATTTAACTAAGAGAAACTGTCATATCAACAGAGAAAAGGACACCTAGTTTCTGTCTTTGTCCCCTGCTATTTATTATCCTACATTTCTCCGCCTCATCAAGGTCACTTCCTTGAGAAAGTCCACTACACTCAGTGCCTCCTTCTCATCTCACTAATGTCTAAAACCTCTGCAATCTAATTTCTGACCCCAAAATTAAGCTGAAACATTCCCCAAAGTAGTCAATGACTTCTTAATTGCCAATTTTAATGGTCTTTTCTTAAACCTCCTTAATCTCTCTATAACATTTGTTACTTGTTTCTACATATTTGTTTGCTAGATTATGAGCTCCTTGAGGGCAGGGTCTATTTTTTTGCCTCTTTTTTTTTTTAAATTTCTAGAGTTTAAACCAATGCTTGACTCCTAGTAGGTGCTTAATAAATGTTATTGACTGAATAGATCACCATCTATTGGATGCTGTCTCATCTTTATGTTTTTGTGACCTAATTTTCTCCTGGTTCTTTTCCTACCTCTCTGACTATTCCTTCTAAATATTTTGTTGGATTTTATCCAAGTCATGTCCAATAAGCATAGGTCTTGCTTAAGGCTCTGTCTCAGGACTTTTCCTTCCAACAAACTTTGGGATAAGTAGGAATTTTTCTATGGATTAAGTCAGTGTGAGGTTCAAAGAGAGGAATGGAAAAATAAAACTATTTATAGAAGTGTTGCTTACTATACCCCATCCTATAAAGTAGTTCTTCAAGGGTACATAATTGTCTATTTCTCTGTACTATGTGTGATGTACAGGAAAAGGCTGATAATAGCTATGGTTCCCACAGTGTATATATCAGATCCATCACCCAGAGAAAAGTGTACCTCACTGTGTTATATTTGCTCCAAAATTCTTCTTGCCATCAGAAGTCTATGGTTCAGCAATATAGGATCATAGAGAAAAAAAGAAATCAGAGTAAGTCTAAAAGGCCAATTTGTGCATAGCTTTCTGATTTCTCCCCTCCTCAGAGGCCTGGAGCTTAGTACTCACCTCCATGCTAAGGATGCTCTGTTTCCAAGGATACTACCTCAGGCTTTCCATGGCTTCCAGTGATCCCTTGACTTGAGCCCGTAAGGAGTTTATAGGACTGTCCAGCAAGATTCTAATAAGATTCTTAAATGTTGTTTTTTTTTTAAAAAAAAAAAGTTGTTTTTTTTTTATATAGACAAAGTTTCTTTGTTTTTTAACATGGACTCTAAGTAATAGAAAATCACTTAAGATCTTGTTTTTGGCTACCTCTCACAGTCATCATCAACAGCAGCCCATGAATTGTCCTAGTCCTGTGCAATCCTGAGAGGCATCACTCAATCATGAATGTGTACTCCTGGAGCAGATAATGAGAGGACTGGGGGGTCTTTTTATCACTGGAAAAGCTATATGAAAAGCAAGGTCAAAGAAACCATTAGAAAGCAACAGAGTGGAGACTATAGATAAGCTTTCGTCTATAATGTGATATGTCCACATTCATAATCAAGGAAAATGCCCATCTTGCATATGGACTTCCTTACTTCAAAGGCTTTTTAAATTATGTAAACTCTAGAGGTAGAAACCATCTCCTATTCTGAAGCCTTGTTGGTGTACAGTGCCCTCCCTGGGTAATAGTGCAAAACTTCCATGCCTGTTAATTGATTCCTTACAGATTTCTCCCTTACCATCTACTTATGAGTTGATTTCAATAGAAGGTTTTTTTTTTTTCAGGTGCTTTACAATGCCATATGTTTGTCTGTCTTGTTGTTGTGGGTCCCATATCTTCCTGCCATTAAAATAGAAATATTGGCTCTAGTGTGCCACTAGTTTAGCCCTTTCTGTATCAGGATTGAACAAACTTACCCCAACTGCTTTTTAACTACCTTCATTTTTGTGGCCTTCCCTTGACTCTTGTCTTTACTTCATTAATTAAATTAATGAATAACTGATTCTGAAATCATCCCTAATAATTGATAATAATAGTAACTGAAATTTATATGGGTTACTTTAAAGTTTGCAAAGCACCGTATTTGTTTTCTATCATTTGATACTTACAATAACTCTCTTAGGTAAGGTACTTCTTCATCCCCATTTTACAAAAAGAAAACAAACAGAATTTGAGTGACTTATGTAAGGTCACACAGCTAGGAAATATTTAAGGTGGAATTCAAACTAAAGATCTCCTGAATCTAACTTCAGTACTCCATCTGCTACCATACAGAAGTGTTAGAGGTTCTGTCCAACTTCTCTCATATGAGTGTGAGTAAAATGCTTGCCCTTGAATAGCCATTGTCCTTCAGAAACACAATAGTTTTTTTTCCCACTTTTTGGGTAGCTCTTGTCCTTTGCATCTACCTCTTTCTAATTCACCACCTAAGAAAGGGAATAGAGATTTATTTGGCACCTGGGGAGGATGATGAAGCAAAAGTCTTACCTGGACAGACATTTAGTTAAATCTTTGGTGATGGGAATTCTATTTGTCTTAAAGAATTGTACAACCTTAAGCTTCTTTCATGCTTTTCCCCCTTCTAAAACACTTTTTTATGGTACTTCAATGAAAAGGGAATAATCAATCTTGAAATTTTGTAAATGATTTTAAAATGCCCTGGAAAATTGGGAGGGCTAGTGTTTATTTTTGTACTACTGATTAACTAGGTAATATTGGTTGCAGTGGAGAAAGTAGATAAACTTTAGAAGGGTAATGATGGCAATGTAACTAAAATGACTACTGACTTGAATCAAAAGAAATGGGGGAAGTAAACATCTAAATTCACATAATTGGCAGAAGCAAAAGTGACACTAGAACCAATCTATTCTGTTATATAATTAAAGACTCCTTTTCTCCGGGTTGATCTGAAATGTATACTTGACGTCCTTTTGCTAGTGTCCCTCTCTTTCAAATGTCTTCATCTTAAAGATAAACATATAAAAGATATTTAACTGTAAAAAAAAATATCAGAGTAAATTAGTTCTGCCACAGGAATAAGTTGAGGCAGAAAGACCCAGAAAGAGACAGAGGCAGAAAGAAAAACACCAATATCACCCAAAGAAGCATGCTGGAAATCAAGGCTATCTCTGCTGACTTCTTCAAAAGTCTTTTTCTTCTTTTTTGGTCCTTTCTATGAAGAGAGCCTAGAGAAGAAAATATTCTGTGCCAAAAGCAAGCCAGAAGAACAAGAGCTTCTTTTCTCCCAAACTCATCTCCAACTCACAGAGGTTTGGAGAATCATGTAATCATTCTCTCCACTAATGAGGACAGACTCAGGCAAATGAAGAAGGCTTGAACCCTAAGCTACAGTAGAATTTCATTACCTCTGATCCTCTACAATAGATGTTGGTATATAAGTTCTAATTATCTTCATGTCTCTCTCCTTTTTGATGTCCGTTATGGACACTGCAACATGAGATAGTCAAATATCCCATAATGTGAAGTTTCTCATTAACTTTGGATAATCAAATCAAATCAACAAGCATTTGTTAAGTTCTTACTATGTGCCAAGTATTGTTCTAAGCACTGGGGATACAAATAAAGACAAAAGTGACAACTATCATGAAGGAACACAATCTAAGGGGAGAGACACCATATAAGCAATTATGTGCCAACAATCTCAGAGGGAAGATACTAACATGGAAAACTTCTCGTGAAAGGTGGGATTGTAGCTGAAACCTGAAAGAAACCAGGAGAACCAAGAGGTAGAGGTTATAAGGGATAGAATTTCAGTGGGCATGTGCAGGAGGCAGGGCAACAACCAGTGAAGATGGAAAGAGTCAGGAGATAGAGTATTGTGAAAGTCATTTGATTATAGAGCACTCTGAGGGAATTAAGGTAGAAGAATGGGATGGAGGACAAGTAAAAGAAGTCCAGGTTGTGAAGGGTTTTAAAAGACAAAATAGAGGATTTTATATTTTATTCTGGAGGCTATAAAAAGCCACTGAATTTTTAAGAGGGAAATAACATAGGCAAACCTGTATTTTAGGAAGATCAATCTGACAGCTGAGTAGAAGATGGACTAGAGTAGGGAAATACTTGATGTAAGGGAGACAAACCAGAAGGCTATTGAAACATAATTAAGTTCTACAAACTTATTTAATTGCTTCTGTGAGAAGAATTTTGGAGGGGGCAGCTGGGTGAGATGGGGGGCAGTTAGGTGAGATGGGAGGCAGCTAGGTGGTCCAGTGGATAAAGCACCGGCCCTGAATTCAGGAGGACCTGAAATCGAGGCTCAGACACTTGTCACTTGCTAGCTGTGTGGCCCTGGGAAAGTCACTTAACCCTCATTGCCCCACAACAAATTAAATTAAATTTATAAATTAAATAATTTTTAAAAAGAACCAGCAAGGCATCCTTCCATTTAACTGGAAAGGTACAAAAATAATAAAAATTAGGACACAATGAATGGATGAAGAGCATGAAGCATTATGAAATCAGATAAAGGAAAGATCACTTCCAACTGAAGGACCAAGGAAAGTATCAAGGAAGAGGGCAACATCTGAGCTTTGTTTAAAGAAATCTTTGGGGGCAGCTAGGTGGCACAGTGGAGAGAGCACCGGCCCTGGATTCAGAAGATCCTGAGTTCAAATCCGGCCCCAGACATTTGACACTTACTAGCTGTGTGACCCTGGACAAGTCACTTAACCCTCATTGCTCCACAAAATAATAATAATAATAATAAAGTAATTTTTAAAGGGTCAATAGGCAGAAAGTTGGTGGAAGAGGGAGTAAATCCCAGGTATAAGGGTGCTTTTACATGGAACACAGGCAATTAGGATAGAAACTTCCCGTGCTAGAATGTGCCCTAAAAGTTTAGGAGAAAGAAATAGACTATATACATAAAATTTTTCAGTGCCCACTTTTTGCTTTCTAATTCTAGAACTGAGTTAACTTCCACAAAGCATCCAAGGGACAATATCCAATTCCACCTCACCAGCTCTTGATATGAGCTGTTTTCTCATTTTATTTAGTTTGCTAGCATTCTTTTTTTTAGTGAGGCAATTGGGGTTAAGTGACTTGCCCAGGGTCACACAGCTAGTAAGGGTTAAATGTCTGAGGCCAGATTTGAACTCATGTCCTCGTGACTCCAGGGCCAGTGCTCTATCCACTGCACCACCTGGCTGCCTCATTTTGCGAGCATTCTTAAAAAGTATGTGTGATCAGGGAAAGTAAGTAGTGCACTGGATAAAGCTCTGGCCCTGAATTCAGGAGGACCTGAGTTCAAATCTGACCTTAGACACTTGACACTTAGTAGCTGTGTGACCCTGGGCAAGTCACTTAACCCTCATTGCCCCCTCCCCCCCAAAAAAATGTATGTGGGATCAGTACTAGCTCCAGCTTCCCTAATTTATGCCAACAAAGAAAATTTGGTGCTCAAAATCTAGGTTTCTCTTTGGTGCTCTTTCTGGGGTATGCCCTTCATAATTCCTAACATGGAGAAAATTGAGAAACCAAGGAAGATTTCCAGTACACGTTGGAATTAGATGACTGCTTATGGCTCTTCTAACTCTAAAGTTCTGTAATATCCTAAAATTCATTCAATTTCTAACCTTTCTGCTGAGAAATGGAAACAGTACTGGATTTGGAGTCAGAATACGTGGGTTTGAATCTTTAATATGCTCTCCTTCTTCCTATTCAAACTTTGTCTCAGTCATTCACTTTTCTGGACTTTAGCTTCCTTACATATTAAATGATGGAGATGGACTATATGACCTCTTAAGTCCCTTCCTGCTCTAAATCAGTGATTCTATGATCTAGATATAAGGTCCATTTCAGTCAGCCCCTGAGTTCAAATAAATTTTCAAATATATTTTAAAGTTTAAAAAGTACTTTAATGAATATTCGTTGCCATTTTAGTATGATATCCAAAGGTTTATTTGAATACATCAGATGTTTCAATCTCTACTAACAGAGTATTTCTAGGCAAACTTATTTTCATTTCGACCAAATTTGTCCAAATAATGGCAAAAAAAGTAATTTTGAAGGTTATATTTAGTATAATTGAATGTATTCATAACTCAACTGCAGGTCTCTTCGAGTTGTTATAAACCATGCAAAACTACTTCCTCTGCAACAGTTTGTTGAGCATTTAAATGGAAATCAGAGAGCCTAACCTATCTCTTTCAATTCACCAAGTTATTCCAAAAACTTCAAAATTTAAAATACAGGGTTCAGTATAAAGTCAAACTCCCTAAAAATGTACACAATAAAATTAAAATCTAACTATATAATAGATTAGTTCCTACTATCTTTAGTATGTCAGAAATATGGATGTAGTATATGTATATGTATATATATACATATATATGTATATGTATATATATACACACACACATACACACACACACACACACACACACACACACACACTTTGTTATTCTTTTTGCCAGTTGTATCCAAATCTCTGTAACCCCATTTGGGGTTTTCTTGTCAGGGATACTGGAGTGGTCTGCCATTCCCTTCTCAAACTCATTTTACAGATGAGGAAACTGAGGCAATCAGGGTTAAATGACTTGCCTAGGGTCACAGAACTAGTAAGTGTCTAAGACCAGATTTGAATTCAGGTCCTCCTGACTCTAGGCCCAGCACTCTAGTCACTGCACCACCAAGCTACCCATGTATATGTATGTATGTATGCATGCATGTATGTATGGGTATATGTATATGTATAGATATGTGTGTGTGTATATATATGCCCATATGTATGTGTGTCTGTTTATCTATCTACTTATTAATCATTCCTTCTTATTTCGGAGTGGGCAGGCAAAGGTGGGCATAGGGGACAATGGGTTTGGGATATTAAACTATCAGATATAGTCCCTGTTTCCATTCATTTCGTTTAACTTTTTTTTTCTCCTGCATACTGAGAGGATCATTGTATGATTGGTATGGGAAGGGGTATGTTTGGAAATTATTGTAATATGAAAATAAAGGCCAGTAATTAAACCCTTTTTAAGTAATATGATGATGGTTTCTTTTATTATGCAGGGGTTTTTTTTCTATTTTGTAACATCAATAGTTTATTTGATTATCCTGGGTTAAAGTTGCCTTATTTCATGCCACACTTCAGTTTTCTACTTTATTATAATTTGGAATTTATTTGTACAGATAATTCAAAAACCGGTTTCCTTATCTGTTAAAATACAATGTTTCATTTTGGTTTTATATAATATTTTTGTTATCTTTTGGGTATTTGGTGTTCACCATTTCTACCACTACCTAGTTCTTTATGAAATATAAGGCTCTGTCCTTCAGGCAGTACTCAGTCCCTATACACTGTGATTGGTCCCATCAACTCCTATATGTTCAGTTATTATGTATAAGTAGAATGGCTTTATAATATTCATAGCCATTCCTCACATCTCTCCCAAACTCCAGTTCCACAACCCCAGTTCTCTACTAGGGATTTCAAACTGGGAGCCTGTTCTTTAGGAATATAAAACTAAATATGTCCAACATGGATTTACTCCTTCTAATTTCTCTGTTTCTGTTGAAGATACCATCTTCATTCTAATCTCTCAGGAGACTGGAAAAAAATCAACTCTTCATTCTCCCTCATTACCCATATCCAATTAGTTGTCAAATTTTGTCCATTCTATTTCCCTGATATCTCTTGCATCTATCTCCTTCTTTTCATTAACACAGTCACTGCCAAGGATAAACTGTCATCATCTTTCCCCTGAACTAGAGCAGTCACTTTATATTTGATCTTCCTTCTTCCAGTCTCTTCTCTTTCCATTTGGTCCTCCAAACTTCTCCAACTACTAACCCCACTGTCTTCCTAAGTCCAAACTTAAATCCCACCTTCTTTAGGAAGTTTTCCCCAATCTCTCTTAATTCCAGTGTTTTCCCTCTTTTTAATTATTTCCTATTTATCCTGAATATAGCTTACTTTGTAGAAATCTGTTTGCATATTATCTCTCCCATTAGATTGTAAGCTCCCTGAGAATAGGAACTATCTTTTGCTTCTTTTTGTATACCCAACACTTGACACAGTGCCTGACACATAGTGGGCCCTTAATAAATGTTGATTGATTGATTGATTGATTGATTGATTGATTGATTGAACTACCAAACAAATTCCTAAACCTCAAGTCTCTCTAAATCACAAAACAGACAAAATAGATTTTAAAAAACTATTTTATAGACTCCAGGTTAAGAACCCTTGATTTATAGTTTAAAAAAAAAACACTACAAATGATATGAATCAATTCACCCAGAAATATTTCCACTCATTGGTCATATGAGAATGATTTCACACTTCAAGTTCAAATCTCCAAGTTTATTTTTGTAGAACTGTTAAAAACTGCATCTGTTCTGTCTCTTTCTTCATCACTCTGCCACTGTTACTATGGATTAATAAGGGTTCTGCCAAGAACTATTAAGCATTTCATATTGTTTGTTTGTTTCCTGGATCTATGTCCAAAAAATTAAAAAGTGGCTTTTCTGTCCTCTCTGTTCTTAGCTATTAGCTAGGCTGGTTATCCCAAGAAGACACTAAAAGCTGGGGCAGCTAGGTGGTGCAGTGGATAGAGCACTGGCCCTGGATTCAGGAGGACCTGAGTTCAAGTCTGACCTCAGCCACTTAACACTTACAAGCTGTGTGACCCTGGGCAAGTCACTTAACCCCAATTGCCTCACAAGAAGAAGAAGAAGAAGAAGAAGAAGAAGAAGAAGAAGAAGAAGAAGAAGAAGAAGAAGAAGAAGAAGAAGAAGAAGAAGAAGACACTAAAAGCCTTTATAACATAGTAGAATATTGCCACAGTTTGGTCCTCTTTGGTATGGCCATCAAGAACCCAAGATCACTTACATGCCATTCTGAAAGCAAAGAAGGAAATTACTGAGGCATTTATATTTATCAGTCCAATATTCTCTGTCTTGTCTCTCTCTCTCTCTCTCTCTCTCTCTCTCTCTCTCTCTCTCTCTCTCTCTCTCTCTCTCCCCTCCTCCTTCTCCTTCTTCTTCTTCTTCTTCTTCTTCTTCTTCTTCTTTTTCTTCTTCTTCTTCTTCTTCTTCTTCTTCTTCTTCTTCTTCTTCTTCTTCTTCTTCTTCTTCTTCTTCTTCTTCTTCTTCTTCTCCTCCTTCTTCTTCTTATTCCTCCTCCTCCTTTTCCTTCTCCTCCTCTTTTCTCTACTTCTCTCTCTCCCTCCCCCAACACTAAACAAGTCTAGGCTCAGCTGCCCATCTTTCCCTGTTTCCTTGAAGTTTAAGTTATATGATGCTGAAATTTTTTTCTGCTGAAGGAAATATATTCTATTGACAGAGTACAACCTTCCTGAAGGTTTATTTCATTTGAATTTTAGCTATTTGCTATGAAAGAATAAAAATCATTGCAAGCATATAATGAATTAATAGGAGTGGTTAACTTAGTCTTGATTTTGTTTTCCTCTCCTGAACTCACTGGTATTTATTTTAGTTTGAGCTCATAAACAGAGTGCTCCATTTTGTTGATTATATCAGTAAATGGATATGGTGCACAGTTAAACCAGCCCTTATGCTAAAATGGTTTATATTCACATTTTCTTTTTAAAGACACATATAATGACTCTAATTCAGAGATCTAGTTCCTTCTTATACAGTGATCAAAAGGCAATTTAAGTACAGTAAACTTTTATGTTGTTGTTGGTGGAGCGCTATTCGGAAGACAATAAGGCATATAGACACGGCCATCTAAAAATGAATGTCCTGTGGAATGTTAAATTCATTCTTACTCTCTGTGTTGTTTCTTAGCTCCTGATTGTTTCTGCGGTTTGTTTGTCTTTCCTGCTTGTGTAGGCCAGTTCCATACAAAGAGTCTCAAATACCAATAAAAGTTCAACTTAATATGAATATTTTTAGGGATAACAAAGAAAGACCAAGAAATCATTTCTCAACACACTATTAACATTCCCTCAGTATGGATGACACTACCCTTATTAGTAAAAGATTCTGTGAAGTGACCTGTACAGGTCAATTTTTTAAAATTTAAGCATCACTAAAAATATGAGTGCTTTGTCTTTCCAACTGACTCATCTCTTCCTATGAAGCAACTTGGATATAGCCCTTTTCTGTTTGGAAAAATGTTCTAATCCAACAGAATCTTTCTGAAACTTATTTCTGTCATTCAGCTTTTTAGTTATCTTCCTTAGCTTTATGTCATCTGGAAATTTAAGAACATCTCTGCAAATTCTTTCTGGAGAATGTTTTTTTAAATCACATGAAGCATTTTTTCCTGGTCTCTTAGTGTATCTATGAGGATATAAATGAGGTTAGTTTGTTCGCGTGAAACATGATGCTGAGGTCAACACTGCTGGTCTGATTTCTGAAGTATCTGTTAACTTCATTCTCTTCCAAGGCCACTGATTGAATGCTTCATACTAACCAGCCATCTCACAAACACATATTGTTTGGTTTCCCAGGGCACTAGGTGAGAGAGAATGTATGGATCAGTACACATTGATTACAATAGAACAAACAACTCAAAGAACATAGGCTACGCATCAGAATTATCTATTTTAAGGAAAACCTATTGAATACATCCTACCTATCCATCAAGGCCCAATTCAAGTGCTACTGCTTCCATTAAACCTTACTGACAACTAGAGATCAGTGATTTTTTTCTACCTCTATACTCCTAAAACATGTATTTACTGTTCTAGCAATTCATTGCTTATTATCTATAGTTATATTTTATACATAGATAATTTATACTTATAAATTGAAAAATTGTTAAAATAGGTTCTTGTTATGGTGTTTCACACATTATGGATGGTTAATAAATGGTTGTTAAATGACTGAACAAATGCTTGTGTTATTTTTATACAGTCTGACCATGTCACTCCTCTACTCAGGAAATTTAGTGGTTTCCCACTGTTTCTAAGGTTTCAAACTCCTCAACTTGCCATTTAAAATTTTATACAATCTGGCTCCAACTTATTTATCTTAAGTTACTCCCCCTCATGCACTCTGTGCTCTGGCCAAACTAGTGTATTTGCTGTTCCTCAATCTTAATATTCAATCTCCTTTCTCTGTGCCCCATGTCTGGAATACACTCCCTCCTTACCTTTATCTCTTGGAATCCCTATTTTCTTTTAGTTTTCATCTCAGTTACCTTCTCCTTTTATAAACTTTCCCCCATTAGACTTAAAGCAACTTGAGGGCTTTGCTCCCCAATGGTTAGCACAGTGCCTGGCACAGTGTTGCTGTTCTGCCATTCAGTTGTGTCCAACATTTTGTGACCCCATGGACTATAACACACAAGGCCCTTCTAGCCTCCACCATCTCCCAAAGTCTGTCCAATCTCATATGCATTGCTTCAATGGCATTGTCTATCCATATCAACCTCTGCCATTTCCTTCTACTTTTGCTTCCAATCTTTTGAAATATCAGGGTCTTTTCTAATGAATCCTGTCTTCTCAATATGTGGCCAAAGTATTTAAGATTCAACATCAGTATTTGTCTTTCCAAGGAATAATCTGGATTAACTTCTTTATGTATTGACTGATTTGATCTCCTTGTTATCCAAGGGACTCTCAAAAGTCTTCTCCAGCATCACAATTTGAAAGTCAGTTCTGCAGTGCTCAATTTTCCTTATAATCCAACTCTTACAGCCAGACATTGCAACTGAAAAAACCATAGCTTTGACTATATGGATATTTGTCACCAAAGCACTTAATGAATGCTGTTATTGACTTGACAAATGCCCTTGCTATTAGTCTTTTTCCTCCTATCAAATGATCATGTATACATTTATGTACCTACACGTTGCACTTCCAAATACATAGAATCTTTGGGAACAGGGACTACTTTTTCATTATGTCTTTATTTCCTTAACAAACATTACACATAGCAGATGCTTTTTTTGTTGTTATTCAGTCATTTCAATTGTATCTGACTGTTCATGACCCCATTTGGGGTTTTCTTGGCAAAGATACTAGAGTGGTTTGCCATTTCCTTCTCCAGCTTATTTTAGAGATGAGGAACTGAGGCAAACAGGGTTAAGTGACTTGCCCAGGGTCAAATAGCATGTAAGTGTTGGAAGCCAAATTTAAACTCAGGAAGATAAGTCTTCTTGACTCCAGACCTAGCATTCTACCCACTGTGCCACCCACATGTCCCAGTAGCTACTTAACAAACCTCTATTGTACTAGATTAGAAATATCCAAATTTATTGGAATAATAACTGGGAAGAATTTGTTTAGAGAATCATTTACATGATGACCACTCTAATGTATATGAAAACAACTTTGAAAGACTCCAGAGCTATGATCAATGAAGTTACCAATTAGACCTTAAAAGCAAGAATATGAAACATACTTCTCCCTTTTTGGGGATACTGTGAGCTTAGTTCCAGACAACACTGGTGCTTCAGCTGATTCAGAGGCTCTGGGGGGGTCTCCTTCCCTGGTGAGGCCTTCCTGGGACTGGATCTGTGTCAGGGTAACTATAGGGTTGGGCTCCACTCCTGTCTCAACACAGCACCTCCCTCCTTCTGACCTTCCAAGCCGTTCTTGGTTAGAAGATGATTTCAGTACATTCTTCTATGGGTTTTGCTGCTCCAAGCATTGTCCTATGGCATTATTTCGATGTTTTTTGGAGCGATCATGTCATGAGTTTGAGAGCTCACTGCCTTTCCTCTGCCATCTTGGCTCTGCCCCAGAAGTTGGGTATATTCATTTAAATCATTTAAAATATATTTCATTTACAAAAATTCAATTTATGCATTCCATTGATAAATACACATGTACAATTCAAGGGATATCTGCACTGTAATGACATATCAAGCAACATTTTTCACTGTTTCCACTCCTACTGATGCAAGCTATGGCCTGTATCTGCTGACATTTATTAGTAACATCATTCATTGCAAGTGAGACCTCTCTCCATATACATGGCCCATCAAAAACCAGTCCAATGTTTACCAGAGAGTTTATGATGCATGTCACTGAAATGGAAGGGGAGTGAGGGAGTCTCCATTGCAAAACCCAGCACTATTTTCACACCAAAGTACTTAAGCTCAGAGTTATGCCAAAAAACATCAAGAAATTTCTCCAGGAAAATAAAATATCTATGTAATTCTGGGGGCACAGAAGTTAAGCCAAGAATACAAATATCTCTATTTGTTTTTCATGTACTCCTTGCACTTAGGTATTCAATAGCCTAAACTGGGCTTATAATTTTTTTCCAAAGCTTGTATCATATCACCTGATGCCATATCACATGGAAGTAAGTATGTGATTAAAGAAATATTGTTAATTCTCTCATTGTCTCTATGTTTTGTCTTGGATTGCTGTATAGCATTGACTGAAAAGAAGGTTGCTTTTATGTAAAGGTATATTGAGTGCATCAATGACGTTTTTATTTGCTCAAAATGAAATGCAGAACTCTCATCTTCTCCGTGAGCATGGGCAATTTCTTTATCTGTGATTTTTTCCCATAGTCCCTTGCAGAGACAGGCAGCTATTGTGTTCTATTCATGGACTAACTGTTCCAGTGAATCTCCTTTGCTTTCCTTGTTATTTACAATTCATGGAAAAGGTCTAAAAAAGGCTACATATATTCATCAGCATTCATCAAGTCTCTACTGCAAAATCAGTCATAGTGGTTGACCAAGATACTCATCCTAACTGGGGAAACACCAGCAACTCTGGGTGATGTAATGATGTACCAGAGAGAGAATGAAACAAGAACTTATCTGATATGTCCTTTTGTAAACACTGAATACAGAAACTGCTTCACCATACAGTGTCTCACTGGAGTTCCCCTAGTAAAAAGCCTAGGATTAGACAAGCCATTTTATGAATTATAAAAGATAAGTTTAAACTTATATGTAACTCCAATAATGTGTATGAAATGTGCTAAACAGTACAGAATTGGTCTAAAAGCCACTATTCCCAGCATTCTATCCTCTTTTGCCATATTGTAGTAGACTTGTAACCGGTCTCCCTACCTACGATTTTAAAGAAGAAAAAAAAAAAGAAAGAAAAGAAAACATTGGATTTGTAGTGAGAGGACTTGGATTCAGATCCCAGCTCTGTCACTTGACTATTCATGTAACTTTGTGAAAGTCCCTTAACTTCCCTGAACCTCTCTGGTTTCCTCCTGTGTAAAATTAATTCATCAATAAACATTTATCAAGCACCTACTAGATGAGTTCTAATGGCTGTCAGCTCTAAATCTCTGAACCTATCTGGGAGACAGAGGAAAGAGGGATATTTTGAGAAATGTAGTTGATATCAATGGGCAGCTAGGTGGTGCAGTGGATAGAGCACTGGCCCTAAAGTTGGGAAGACCTGAGTTCAAATCTCACTTCAGATACTTACTGGCTTTGTGACTCTGGGCAAGTCACTCAATCCCAAATTGCCTTAAACATCCATAGCCATCTCCAATCTTCCTGATGTATATCTTGCCACTAGACCCAGATAGCTCTAGAGGAGAGAGTGAGGTTGGTGGCTTTGCACAGCCCTCCCTCACTTAAATCCAATTCATGGCAAGTCATGACATCACCTAGATTTCATGGTCATCTTTGAGAACAAGGGCAAACAAGTTGATATCAAAACAAAAGGTATCAATATATATATTTTTTAAATGTATGATATTGTGATATCCTATCCTACACTCCAATGTCTCAGTAATCTTCTGAATGAACAAATCTAATCATGTTATTCCCCACTTAATGGCTCTCTATTGCTTATAGAAAAAAAGAGCTTAAATTTATTAAACTTGTATTTCAAGTAGAAGTACAATTTGGCTCCAATCTACCTTCATATTCTTATGTGGTACTGTTCCCTATGACTTACTCTATCCTCCAACTAAACTAGATTTCTCCCTATGCCCCAGTCACACTGCATTTTGCCTTTTCTTATGCTTATTTGTTTATTCTCTGTCTCCTTTGCTGGCTCATCATCAATGTCATGAACTCTAAATATGGATGTTCCCCAAGGCTCTGGTTTGTTGGGGTTTTTTTGGAGGGGAGGGAGCCCTCCACTCCTCTTTTTTCTATATTCTCAGTGTCCTTTTCAGGTCTCATGGATTTAATTATCATCTCTGTGTAGGTGACTCACAGATCTATATATTCAGCCCATGTTTCTCCTAAGCTTCAAGACTTCTTGCCTAGATTATTACAACAGCCTTCTAATTGGATTCCTTGCCTTCAAATGTCTCCACACTCCAGTACATCCTACACACTACTGCCAAAGTGATTTTCCTTAAGCTCAGAATTAACCATTCTACTCCACTATTCAATCAAGTACATTGGTTTCCTATGCCACTAGGATAAACTTCTCTGTTTAGTTTTTAGTTTTTGTTTTTTGGGGCAATGGGGGTGAAGTGACTTGCCCAGGGTCACAGAGCTAGTAAATATCAAGTGTCTGAGGGCAGATTTGAACTCAGGTCCTCCTGAATCCAGGGCCACTGATTTATCCACTGTGCCACCTAGCTGCCCCCTCTTTTTAGCTTTTAAAGCCCTTCATAATATGACCCTAGTTGATCTTTCCAACTCCATTGGTTATACCCACTTCTATTTACTTTGATTCAATCAAACTGGCCTCTCTGTTCTTCATTCATGATACTCTATTTCCAGTCTCCATGCCTTTACACTAGACATTCCCCAATGCTTAGAATGCTCTCCCTTTTGACTCCCACTTCATAGAATCCTCTAAGACAAAGCTCAAAAACAATCTTCTACATGAAGCCTTTCCTGATCTTCCCACTGCTAGTGTGCTCCCTCCCAAACTACCTAGTATATATTTAGTGTTTCTATATGTATTTACTCTACAACATTTATATAAATAAAATAAATTAAAATTTACAATAAATATATTTATATACTGTTAATATGAACATATGGATCACCTGGATTTGATGGAGGTACCTTATTATCCAAGGGGAGTTTTATAAAACCCTGGATTAATAGGATTAATAGGAGCAAAATGTCCTTCACCTGAACTCCAAACCTGAACCCAGATAGCTAGCAGATAAAAGACCCTACCTAGAGACTTCTTTTCCCTCAGGATAGTAAGTTCCTATCTTATGGTAACATCTGAGCTTCCTCATCCTTGCCAAACCCTTTTTTGGAATCCTATAGCCTTATCATGATGCTTCTGTATTTCCTCCATACTTGTAATAACTTAAATTGTTAAACTACTTTTTGCTTCTGGGTTGATTTTTGTATCATACTACTGAAACTGACAACACCCTGTAATCAGTGGACTAAAACCATATATACCCTCAGAAATGGGGAGTCCTCTGAGCTTCTCTCTTAGGAGGGAAGTCTCCACATGATCATGTTTTGTTAACTTCTCAGGACAATAAAATATTAAATTGATATTTATGGTTTTTTCTGTCTGTCTCTGATTTGTTTTCATAGGAGGACAGGTGTTTTTTCTGTCTGTCTCTTATTTATTTTCATAGGAGAAATTAAACATTATTTCTCTGATCTGTTTGTAGGAGATAGACAGATATATCATGTTCTCTGATTTGGTTCATTGTAGGAGATATAAGATGTAATTTCTATGATCTGTTTATTGATTTGTAGGAGAGATTAAACATTATTTCTCTTATTTCTCTGTAGGAGGCAGGCAGATACAAAAGCTATATTTTAATATTTGACAATACATATATGTAATAAGTACAAAATATATTATACCATGTATAATATAAGCATACATTTATAATAAATATACAAAATGCAAGAATAAATGTAAATACAATATAAAGACTTCCCCAATACAATGCAAATTCCATGAGTAGAAGGATTGTTTCTTTCTTTGTCTTTATATCCCTAGTTCCTAACACACTGTTTAGCACATAGCAGGTGCTTAGTAAATGCATGTTGATGGATGCTGCCATTTATACATGAGATGAATTTTCAGCTGCCAGGAACCAATAATCTACCTCTGAAAAGCTTATCCATCTTCCAAGACACAACTGAAATATGCCTTATGTGTGAATCTCTCTTATCTTTCTACCAAAAGTGATCTAGTTTCCTCCTTGGATTTTTCAAAGTGCTTTGTATTTCTGTATGCATTTACATCAATATGCCAATAAGTATACTCCTTGGACTAAGCATTTCAATGATATTGAATTCCCTCCACCAATGCAGATTACAAATTGTCTTAATATATAGTCTTATTGAGCTGCCTTATCCTTAACCTCGTTGATTGGCTTTCCCATGATCAATCAGATTTTTTACTTTCAGAGGCAGGAATAGAACTCATTCCCCAATTGATAAATGGTTAAAGGTTATGAACAGGAAGTTTTCAGACAAAGAATAAAAGCTATCTGTAGTAAAATGAAAAAATACTCTAGATCATTATTGATCAGAGTAATGCAAATTAAAACAACTCTGAGGTATCACCTCATACCAATCAGAGTGACAAATACAACAAAAGAAAAATAAAAATTTTGAATGTTGGAAGGGATGTGGGAAAAGTGGGATGCTATCCACTGTTAGAGTTGTGAATGACCCAACCATTCTGGAAAGCAATTTGGAATTATGCCTCAAGGACTATCAAACAGCATAACCTTTGAGCCATCAATATCACTGCTCATTTATATCCCAGAAAATACCTATTTGTACAAAAATATTTATAACAGCCCTTTTTGTAGTGGCTAAATCAAAGGAATGGCCATCAACTAAAGAATGTCTAAACAAGCTGTGATAAATTATTATGGTGGAATATTACTGTGCTATAAGAAATGACAAGCATGATGATTTCAGAAAAGTGTGGAAAGACTTATATAAACTGGTATATAGTAAAGTGAAAAGAACCAGGAAAATGTTGTGCACAGTGACATCAATATTGTTTGATGAACTGATGAACTGTGAATGACCCACCTATTCTCAGCCACCCAGTGGTCAAACAATCTCAAAGAAATAATGATAAAGCATACTATCCACCTTCAAATAAAGAGCTGATATTGATTGAACAGAGACTGAAGCATGCTATTTTCACTTTCATTTTTTCTTATATTCAAGTTTTCTTATACAAAATGACTGATATGTGTGGTAAAAAATGAAAGCTTTTAACTAACATTTAAGAGTTGGTTAACAATAACTGAAGGATACCAGTTTTTGAAGGACTGCCCTTTCGGGGAGGAGACCGTGATGAACAGCCGTGTGTCTGCTAATGCTCGGGAGAGAGTGACCAAGCACACCACTTCTGGGGTGTGAGCTTAAAAATGAGGAGAGAATGGAAGTGGTCTCTCTTGCTCTGCACACACACTCTGACTCAGGTTTGATGGCGTGGTCTGGTGATTGGCCTGGTCCTCAGTAATAGCACATGCTTGACGCGGTTCTCAGCCTCAGAGGTAGTCTTGGGATTTGGTGAGTTTTATAAGGAATATAGACTAAGCTTAGATCTAAGACTATTTATTTGTATTTCTACTTTCCTATTTCTCTAATCAGCATCACCTTGTTTGTTGGCTAATTAATTCCCAAACAATAAAAGCTAAGTAATCCATCTCTAACTAAAGCTCAGAGGCTTCTTTCTCTTACTGGTCTGGGAGATATATAAGGGAAAGGTTAAAGGGGAGTTTAATGCTCTTATATCCAATTTTAAATCTCACATATGGTAATGTTTTAGATAATTGCACATGTATAATCTATATATGATTGCTGCCCTGAGAAATGAGATAATTTGGAACTCAAAATTTTAAATAAAAATATTTAATGTTATTTTAATAAATAAAAGAGTAAATGATAAGAGATGGACAGTATTAGTGCTGCATTCATTCCCACATATTGTCAAAAGCATTTAAAGAAAGCTTCCATCCACCTTGCAAGTTTCCAGTCATCTGTGTTTACAATTTTGGTGTCATGCAAGATTCTTTTTACTCACTCATCCTACATTCCCAGTTAGTTGTTGAATCTGGTTATTTTGGGGGCACCTAAGTGGTACAGCAGATAGAGCACTGGTCCTAGAGTCAGGAGAACTTGAGTTCAAATTTGGCCTCAGACACTTACTAGCTGTGTGACCCTGGCAAGTCAATTTCCTCCAAAAAAAGCAAAAAAGTGAGCAAGGAAGCAAGCAAGAAAGCAAAAAAACAAGAAAGCAAGAAAAAGATAAATCTGGTCATTTCACACAGTCATCACCCTTGTTCAGGCCCAAGCATTTCTCCTCCACACTTGCAGTAGTTTCCTATTTGGTCTCTCTACCTTAAATCTCTCCTCACTCTAATTCATCCTCTACACTACACAGCCCCAAAGCCATTTCCATGGCATCTTCCTACTCAACTAACTCCAGTGACTTCCTACTAACTCTAGGGTCAAATATAACATACTCTTTTGTCATTTAAACTCCTCACATCCTATATACTTTTTACCTTTCTAGTCTTACACACTAATCTCCTCCATACATTTCATGATCAAGTCATAATGAACTACTTGTAATTCTTCACACATCTATTATTTCTGTGCCATTTCACTGGCTATATCCCACATTATTGGAATTCTTTCCCTCTTCACCTCTTTCTCACAAACACCACTTCTATGAAAAGCCTTTTCTCATTCACACAACAAGCTACTTTGTGTTTATTTCATGTGTCTGACATATGTATATACATAAACATACATATGTGTGTATATATAATCTATCTTACTGATTTAGAATGTAAGCTCCTTGAGGGTAAGGACAATTTCACTTTTATCTTTTTTTCTGACCCTTGGTCTAATGCTTGACATACCATAAGCACTTGTTGATTGACTACAGGATATTGAGTTAGCTACTAAATGAACTATTTCTCTTCGAGTTACACAGGACTGGAAAGTCTTTTTGTACAGAAGAGATCATATACCTGTGAAGGTATTAGGGGGCAAATTTAGTTTAAGTTTAAATACTCTAAAATTAATTATATTTTTTTAAAAAATTAAATTAATTATGTTTCCAAGGTTATATGTAAGATCGTAGCATCACAGATTTAGAGATTTAGCGATACTTTATTGTCTTGCAAAAGTGGAAACTGAAATTCAGAGAGGTTAAGTGATGTGTTCAAGATTACACAAGTAGAAAGTATCAGCATTAGGATTTAAGTCTAGATTCTATGTTTGGGACCTAAAATAATTTAATGAAATGAATAACGAGTTTAGAGTCAGATGACCTAGATTCAAATCCAAGTTCTACCTCTTACTACAGGCTTGTTCTTTGGCAAGTTATTTAACTTCCCTGGACCTTCATTTCCTCCTCTTAAAATGAATGGGTTGGATTAGATGTTCTTTAGCTTTCAATCTATACATCTATTATTTCATACCCAGTTCCCTTTCTACTGCATGTTCATTATGCCATGTTGTATTAATATGAATGTTTTCTACAAATAAGTTGTGTTATTGATTCTCCTCCAAATTTAAGTTCCTATACTAAGGATTTCTAGACATTCAAGACATCTGAGAAATTACATTTTGAAATAGCTAAGTATTCTGAGTACATTATACAATTCGATTAACCCCCTCTCTCTTCAAAGCTCCCATATGCTACTTGGTCTTGTAAAGACACAAATTAAAATTACATGGTTAAGAATTGAATCAGGACCAGGTTGTAAATAATGATATTTCTGTAGGTGCCCACAAATATCCTGAGGCTTGAAAGTCTCCAGGAACACATTCTGTGATTTTACATGTCAGTCCACCCGAAGTAAACATTCCCTTTCACTCTCCTGATCACTCTGAGATCTGTCATACCGACAGAAAAGTCCTGGAAGGTATGTTTAAATCCCTTTATATATAATTGCACAGCCCATTACACTGGTAATTTCCTTCAACATTTCTACACCTGATGATTTCTGGTTTTCATTTTGACAGGTTCCAAGAGTTTCATTTTTATCACATTTAAACTTCTGTCATTCTTTGAAACTTTAACTCCTTCTGCCTCCTGTCTCTGTCTCTCTGTCTATCTCTGTCTGTCTGTCTGTCTATCTCTGTCTCTACCCCTCCTCTATCTTTATCTCTCTCATCCAATTCATTCCTGAATATTACTGCTTCCCCAATAATCTTCTATTCTTTTTTTTTTTTTTTTTGGGCAGGCCAACAGGGCCGGTGTTCTATGCACTGCGCCACCTAGCTGCCCTGATCTTCTATTCTTATGCTTGAAGAATGTCTATGAGAGGGAAACCCCTACCTTCTTAGGCAACTCATTAGACTTTGATAGTGCCAAATGTTAGAAAGATTTTACATCTATATAGTCCTGAAAAATGATTGACCCTAAACAAGCCCCTTTTGTTCTACATATAACGTTCGTCCTGATGAACAACCACTACTCCAAAAGGAGGTTTAAAAAGGACTATCTACTGATAAATTTTATGCCTTTACAAAGGGATTCAGGGAGGGTAGTGGGAGGCAAGATAATAGAGAAGAATTAAACTGTAACTACAAGATATGCTTGAATATTATTTTTTCAACTTCTTTTTCAAAGCAATCAACTGACTTCAACTTTCTTAAATATCCAAGAAAATCTTCTTAATTATAGTGCTAGTCTGTATACTCTAGAAAGAAATGAATGATTATAAAAATCTGATTTGAAAATTTAATTTAGATGCCAGAAAGTGACCTAACCCACCAAAGAGTAAGGAAGAGCACACTAAAGGGAAGTTAACCATGAGATAAAGGAAATATTTCACTAATCCACAGCATTATTTTCACAAATTTGAAAATAAGAATTTAGGTCTAGCTGTGCTCATAATTCAAATGCATCTATGGTCTCACTGAAATGAGTATTTTTTCCAGTGAGGCAGATTACAAGCCATCCATGCCTACCCATCTTGTGCATCTTTTATCCATCCTCCCATAATTTTACCATAGCATTTCTATCATTAGGGGCTTTTCTCACTTTCTCTTGACATCAAAAAGATGTCAATAGAACACAAATATAAAATCTCGTGAGATTTGTAAGTTGTCCATCCAAGTGCATTACACAATCTGGACAATAGTCATTTTTACTCTAGTTGTTCCTTTTCCTCTTCCTTGGGTAAATGGTCAGGCCAATGACTCTCAAGTGGTTATGAATCTTATCTAGTAGGTCCTGCAATATTACAGGATTTGATATAATCATCCCAAATTCATCTTCAAAAAGGGAGCATATGGAGGATCCCAGCATCTATAGAGAATCCCTCTTAGATTTGGACATCACACTGAATCTCCTCCATGACAGTGGTAGATATCTTTGGCAAATATTCCTCACCCAATTTTAAGTCTCAGCAAACCAGGAGCAGGCCTTGGGAGTCACAGAATAAGCAGCAACAGAAGCTGCTTCTAGAGCTCTCAGCCCACAACTGGTAAAGGGGTAGAAGAACTGATGATGAGGAGATTACAGGGGTTTCTTCACCAGCACTGGGGACAGGACTATGTTGCTTTGTCCATACATGGATCTAGGTCACAGTCCTAAGTGGAAGTCCCAGGACAAGGAGGAGCATTAGAACACCAGAACTTGCCTGGGATTCTCCTCATGATTCCAGAGAAGAAAAGATGGTTTGTGGTTGCTCATAGACCAGAGCACAGACCAGGAGAATAGTAACAACACCTCTTCTTATATCATACCACCTTGAAAGAACTAAAAACTTAAAGGTCCGTAGAAGTATCTCAGAAAACAACTTCAAAAAACCCTGAAGCTTGGGACAGTGTCTACCCTCCACCCTGGAACTAGAGCCCTACTATAATAAAGAGTTAAAAGTCAAGCAATAGTCTAGGAAAATGAGCAAACAGAAAAAATGCTGACCATAGAAATTTACTACAGTGACAAGGACATACCCTCAGAAAAAGATAACACAGTCAAAGCTCAACATCCAAAGCCTACAAGAAAAATATGAATTGGTCTCAGGTCATGGAAGAGTTCAAAAAGGATTTTGGAAATTAAGTAAGAGAGGTATAAGAAAAAAAAGGAAGAGAAATGAGAGTAATGCAAGAAAATCATGAAAAATTAGTCAACAGCTTTGTAAAGGAGAACCAAAAAAAATTGAAGAAAATAATACCTTAAAACACGACAGCCAAATTATGAAAGTACAAAAAGCCAATGAAGGGAAGAATGCCATGAAAAGCAAAACTGGCCAAATGGAAAATGAGGCAAATGAAAAAGGAAGTACAAAAGCTCACTTATGAAAATAAGTTCTTAAAAATTGGAAGTGAGCAAATGGAAGTTCATGACTTTATGAGAAATAATGAAACAATAAGACAAAACCAAAAGAATAAGAAAATAGAAGACAATGAAACATATCTCACTGGACAAACAACTACCCTGGAAAATAGATCCAGGAAAAATAATTTTAAAATTATTGGACTACTTGAAATCCATGATCAAAACAAAGAGCCTAAACATTATCTTTCAAAAAGTATCAAGGAAAACTGCCCTGACATTCTAGGACCAGAGGATAAAGTAGAAATTCAAAAATCACCTCCTAAAAGAGATTCCAAAATGAAAATTCCCAGGAATATTACAGTCAATTCCCAGAGCTTCCATGTCAAGGAGAAAATATTGTAAACAGCTAGAAAGAAACAATTCAAGTATCATACAGCCACAGTCAAGATAATACAGGATTTAGCAGCTTCAACATTAAAAGATCAGAGAGCTTGGAATATGATGTTCCAGAAGGCAAAAGAGCTAGGATTACAATAAAGAATGACTACCCAGCAAAACTGAATATAATTCTTGAGATGAAAAAGTAGATATTCAATGAAATAAAGGGATTTAAAACATTAATTTTTTTCCAATCACAAGTAAAGATCTTTTTTGAGTTCCAAATTTTTCTTCCACCCTCCTTTCTCTCTCTTACTCTCTAAGCCAGCCAGCATATAGGATATAGGCTATACATTATAATCATGTTAAACATATTTCCACATTTGTCATGTTATAAGAGAAGAATCAGAACAAAAGGGAAAAAATGCAAGAAAGAACAAACAACAACAACAAAAAAAGCAACAACAAAAATGAAAATTGTATTCTTCAATCTGCAATGAGACTTCATAGTTCTTTTTCTGAATGTGGAGAGCATTTTCCATCATGAGTCTTTTGGAATTGTTTTGGATCATTGTATTGCTGAGAAGAGTTAAGTCTATCACAGTTGATCTTCGCACAATGTTGCTGTTACTGTGTATAATATTCTCTTCATTTTGTTCATTTCACTCAGCATCAATCCGTGTAAGTCCAGGTTTTTCAGAAATCCATCTGCTTATCATTTCTTACAACACAATAGCATTCCATTACATTCATATACCACAACTTGTTTAGACATTCTCCAATTGATGGGCATCCCTTGAATTTCCAATTCTTTGTTACCACAAAAAGAGCAGCTGTAAATATTTTTGTATATATGGATCTTTTCCCCTTTTTATGATCTCTTTGGAATATAGACCTCATAGTAGTATTGCTAGGTCAAAGGCTATGAATAGTTTTACAGCCTTTGGGGCATGGTTCCAAATTGTTCTCCAAAATATTTGGATCAGTTCAGAGCTCTACCAACAGTGCATTAGTGTTCCAATTTTCTTACATCTTCTCCAACATTTATCATTTTCCTTTCTTATCATATTAGCCAACTGAATAGGTGTGAGATGTTACCTCTAAGTAGTTTTAATTTGAATTTCTCTAATCGGTAAAGATTGAGAAGATTTTTTTCATATGGCTGTAGATAGCTTTAATTTCTTCATCTGAAAACTTCCTGTTCATATCCTTTGACCATTTCTTTGAAACATTCTTGATGAAATGACAAGAACCGAAAAGAAGGCTCAAGAGAAACATTAAAAAAGTAAACAGGAAAGGGAAATCATAAAGGATTTAATAAGGTTAAACTTTATATTTCTACATGGGAAGGTGATACATGTAACTAATAAAATCTCATTATTAGCATAGTGAGAAGAAGAAGAAAAAAACACACACAGCGGGCACCAGGATGAGTTGAATGTGAAGGGATATTTTAAAAATTAGATTAAGAAGTGAGCATGATAAATACACTGGGAGAAAGAGAATGAGAAGGGTAGAATGGGGTAAATTATCTCACATAAAAGAAAAAAAGAGCTTTTACAGTGAAGGGGAAGTTGGGGAGGCAAAAGGAAGTGAGTGAACTTTCATCAGAATTGGCTCAAAAAGGGAATAACACACACTCAAATGGGTATAGAAATCTGTCTTACTCTATAGGAAAGTAGAATCAGAAGCGGGTAAGAGAATGCGGTGCTGATAGAAGGGAGGGCAGATTCAAGGAGGCCGTAGTTAGAAGCAAAACCCTTTTGGGGAGGAATAGCATGAAAGAAGAGAGAGAATAGAATAAACTGGGGGAAATGGGGAGAAATACAGTTAACAGTTCTAACTGAAAAAAAATTGAAGCAAGTTTCTCTGATAAAGGCCTCATTTCTTAAATATATAGAGAACTGAGTCAAATTTATAAAAATAAGAGCCATTACTGAATTGATAAATGATAAAAATATACAAACTGTTTTAAGATGAAGTAATCAAAGGTATTTATAGATAGATGGAAAAAATGCTCTAAATCACTATTGATTGAAGAAATGCACATTAAAGTAATTCTTAGGTACTACCTCATACCTAGTAGATTGGTTAATAGGACTATAAATAAAGGAAAATGACAAATGTTAGAATGGTTATTGGAAAAATGAGACATTCATGCACTGTTGGTGGAGTTGTGAACTGATTCAACCATTCTGGAGAGCAATTTGGAAGTATACCCACATTCCTTAGCAATGACACCACCAGGTCTATATCCAGAAAGAGGTTTTTAAAAGGAAAAAAGATCTATATATACAAAAATATTTATAGCAGTTCTTTTCTGGTGGCAAAAAAATTGGAAATTGATGGGATACCCATCAATTGAGGGATGGCTGAACAAATTCTAGTGTATGATTGTGATAGAATATTATTGTGCTATAAGAAATGATAAGCAGGATGTCTTCAGAAAAATCTAGAAAGACATATATGAGCTGATGTAAAGTGAAATGTACTGTGCACAAAGAAATAGCAATATTTTAAGATGATCAGCTGTGAATTGCTTAGCTATTCTCAGCAATATAATTCTAAAAGACTTATGATGAAAGATGCAATCCATCTCCAGAGAAAGAACTGATGGTGTCTGAGTTGAGTCTTTGGGATTTTCAAAGTATATCATCATATCATCTGCAAAAAGAGATAGGGTGTTTTTAACCTCATTGCTTATTCTGCCTGATTCCTTCTATTTCTTTTTCTTCTTTTATTGCTATTACTAGGATTTCCAATACAATATTGAATAATATTAGTGACAGTGGACATCCTTTTTCACACATGATCTTACTGGTTTATCCCCAATATAAATGGTGCTTGCTGATGGCCTTAGATAAATGCTTTTTATCAATGTAAGGACAATCCATTTATACTTATACTTTCAAATGAACATATAGAGATTCAAATACATAAGACAATATTTGAAGTGAATGTACTCTCACATCAGTTGCAAGATATGTCAGCTTGACCAAAATTTAATTCCCAATCTGGCCCTCTGGGAAATTTTAAAATAATTGTTCTCTCAATAAATGAAGAGAATCTTATACAAAAGCCAGGTTTCATCCTCTGTTACATTTAGCCTGATATGAATGTAAAATTAATCAGTTTTTCTAAAGCTGTCATGAGAGAGCTAATCTGTGTTCATCTTGACCAGATCCCCACATATAAGTTAAACGTCTTCCAACCTGGAATTGTGCAGTTGACCCATGTGTAGGACATTACATTTATACCTATTAAATGTCAATTCCTGCATCTGCACCTGAAAGTAGCTAGTGGCTCAGTGGATAGAGTACTAGACCTGGAACCAGAAGTACTTGAGCTCAAACTTTATGTGATTCTAGGCAAGTCACCTAACCTCTGTTTGCCTTAATACACTGGAGAAGTAAATGGCAAAGAACTCCATTATCTTTGCCAAGAAAACAACATGTACAATATTCATTTGCTATGGCTTAGAGTCATGAAGAGTCAGACACACCTGAACAACATCAGCACTTGACTCTCTGACCTCTTCCACCTCTATCCAACAGCCATATAACTCTAAAGATTCTTCTCACTCATGAGTTCCTGCAGGGCATGACTGTTTCATCAAGAGTCCAGGCCATCCATACTCTCTTCCCACCAGAGTCCACTCCTAATATTCTGAACATTTCCATTATGCTCCTACGAAGTGGCACCTCCCTTTTCCCTATTTTTCAGCTCCTTTTACATACTATCTTCTCTTGTTAGAATGCAGACTCCTTGAAAGCAGGGACTGTCTTCCTTTGCTTATATTTGTATTCCTAGTACTTAGCACAATGCCTGGTGAATAGAAAATGCCTAATAATTATTCTATTGATCTGTCTCCCTATTTATCTATTATCTGTCCTGGCAGGTTCATACCATTGCTTTAGCATATCAAGATTGTTTTAAACTTGTTTCTGACATACAAAGTGTTAGTTATACCTGCCAGATCTGTGTTATCCTAAGTAAAATAGGATCTTATATGTAATGAATATTGTGCTGTAAGAAATGATGAGCAGGTGGATTTCAGAAAAACCTGGAAAGACTTACGTGAATTGATGCTGAGTGAAATGAGCAGAACCAAGAGCACACTGTACACAGTATCAGTAGCATTGTGTGCTGATAAACTGTGATAGACTTAGTTCTTCTCGGCAATATAATAATCCAAGATGATGCCAAAAGACTCATGATCCAAAATGCTCTCCAAATCCAGAAAAAGAACTGAGTCCGAATGCAGATTGAAGCATACTATTCTCACTTTTGTTCTTGTTGTTTCTTCTTTCTTGTGTTTTTTTCCTTTTGTTCTGATTCTTCTCTCACAACCTGATTAATGTAGAAATATGTTTAACATGATTATAATGTATAACCTATATCAGATTGCTTGCAGCTTCAGGAGGGGTGAAGGGGAGAGAGACGCAGAAAAATTGGAACTCAAAGTCTTACAAAAATGAATGTTGAGAACTATCTTTACATGTAATTGAAAAAACAAAATACTATTAAAAATAGAGTCTTATGTGAGGATGTCATCTAAAGTAAGTATTGTATATGAGACCTTCAAAAAGCAAAACATAATTCACATAATCAAAATGAACCATAAAAAGCCATTAATTGTTCAGAAAGCACCTTTAATCAATTTTAACTTTTTATTGTATAAAGCATTCATATTTAATGTTACAGTTTTAAGGCTTGTATTTTTCTTTCCTTTTTTTTAGCTCTTTTAAATCCTTTTCCTCTCTTAAGTCTCTACTTTTTCCTTGAAATTAATTTCACTTAAACTGCTTTGATTCTATTCTCTACACAGACTCTCTCCAACTCCTGCTACTGTTTGCCTACCCTTTTTAAATACTTTGATTTTACTTAAATTATTAATTGCTTTTCTTTCATTAATTTATTTGGTTATCTACTTCTCTGGTTCTTTTGTCCTTTTGCTTTCCCACTTCAGCTAAGAAATTAGTTCAAAATTTCCCCTTTACTCTTTTCTCTAACCTCTTATTATTAGTAATTTTCTTTTTCAAAAAGATTTACTTTGCTTCTCTTCTGGTCTATTATGAATTTTGCATTCTGATTCATACCTTTATTCGTTCTTTATTTATTATCTGTGTTCTTCATGAGGTTAAGTTTCTGAAATATTGAGTCTGAGCTCCCTAAACAGTAAAAATGAAAAATGGGGGGGGGGGGTAAGAAAAAAATTTCTATGCTACTGTGTTAGCAAATTTTGCCCAATCCTCTCTTTTTTATTCTATGCCTTATTCTTAAAAATATCTGTGCTTTAGGGAAACAATGTTGAACTTAAGCAATGTTTCATGGTAGAAATTAATGTGGATCAGAGAGATAAAGTCACAGGGCTAGGAAGTATAAGGATCAGGCTTAGATCTCAGGTCTTTCCTGATTCCAGGTCCAGTACCCTTTCCAATAGATGATAATCACTTTAGAGGATGGAAACCTTCTATTTGTTATGATCCTAAATTCATATCTCTTGGGAGAAAATATAATGTACATTCAAAGTTTACCTTACTGTATCTGGTACCTTGCCAGATGAATTTTTCTTACTTCAGTTGTTTATTTTCTAATGCTGTTTTCATATTCTTTTCAAATTAAAACAAAACCTAAAATTTTCAATTTCTCCTACCAAGCCCTCAGCATTTCTGACAACATGGCTGCCTGGTATATTATGGGATTTTGTTTAATTTTAGAATGTTCCTGAGCTGTCACTAGACAGACGGTTCGATCAAGGGATAGTATCATTATTTCTATGACTGTTAATATAAAAATAGCATCCAGGAACCAGGCTGTCAGTCAAAACCTATCATTTTAAACCATGATAATCCAAATCTAGAAGGAAGAGTTGACAAATACAAGTTCATGCAAATCTAAATAGCTTAAAAGATTGGCAGGAGTGCTAGTGCTGTGCAAAGAAATACACCATATTTATTTTACCTGAAGCTTTGAAAAGTGTCATTAGCAAAGGAATTAATTTGGAAAAAAGACAATTAATAAAGAAAATGTGATGGACACTAAAAAATAATGAACATGTGTATGTCCCGTGCATTGCACTAAGTACTAGGGATCCAAATACAGGGAAAAACCCAGTTCCTGACCTCAGGAAGCTTAAATTCTAAAGCAGAATTACAACATATGAAAGAGGGAAGGAAAAATAAACACAGAATAAAAAGGAAACACTCATGTTAGGGGCATATGGTCAAGTCCAGAGAATCAGGAATGACTAGTCTGGATGCTTCCCCAAAATGGAAGTTCCAAGGAGAACTCACCAATGGAATAAAGGGTCTTTAGGAGTGGAATGAGGAGATAAGTAAGTCATGGTGGTATAATTCAGAGTACCAGGCTTATGGCAGGATGAAGTTGTACTCTAATTTAATGGATATCTATCACTGAAAAGTACTTCTATGTTATCATAAATGATAGTAGCACTTGATAAAATAATGAGTCCATTGGTGTACACTACCAATTACCTTTTCAGACTTAGTTCATGGAGTAGTAGACTTGGGGACTTCCTAAATCTCCCTAAAGCACTTACTAGCTGTTTGACCCTAGGAAAGTTACCTAACTTCTCTGTGTCTCAGTTTCCTTGTCTGTAAATTCAGAAACTTGGGCTCTAAGATGTCAATGGTCCCTTCCAGTTCTAAATCTATGATTCCATGAGTTGTTCTATGATCTCTCCTTATGCTGCTGAATAAGCCCTGTATATACCCAACTGACTTACTCACTGATTTCAAAGCATGATTTGAACTTCTCCAACTGCTATTCCTTTGCTCAAGCACTTCCCTTTTGGAGGAATTCTACTGTCTTTTTGGCTTAATCCAATTCTTTACATGTTTCAAGCTCTAGCTTATGTCCTTCCTCTTCCTTGAAATTGTCCCACAGTGATCTTGTCTTCCTCTCAATTCAAAATAATCATTATCTGCACCAATTATTTTGTTTGTTTGTTTGTTTTTCTTTTTCTTCTTCAGGGAAATGAGGGTTAAGTGACTTGACCGGGGTCACACAGCTAGCAAGTGTCAAGTGTCTGAGCCCAGATTTGAACTCAGGTCTTCCTGAATCTAGGACTGCTGCTTTATCCACTGAGTCATCTAGCTGCCCCCTGCACAAATTACTTTATTTCTTTTGGTGAGGCAATGAGAGTTAAGTGACATGCCCAGGGTCACACAGCTAGTAAGTGTTAAGTGACTGAGGCTGGCTTTGAACTCAGGTCCTCCTGAATCCAAGACCAGTGCTTTATCCACTGCACCACCTAGCTGCCCCCCAAATAGAGGGCAATTGCTTTGTTTTGTTTTGTTTTGTTTTGTTGCAGGGCAATGAGTGTTAAATGACTTCCCCAGGGTCACATGGCTAGTAAGTGTCAAGTGTCTGAGGTCAGATTTGAACTCAGGTCCTCTTGAATCCAAGGCTCATGCTTTGTCTTAAATTCCACTCTTAAAAGATTAATTTTGCTGTGAGGGTTGAATATAAAATACCTCTGAGAGGGATATATGTATACATGGTTATCATATTCTAGGTGTTTAAGTGAACTGTCATATTCACTATTTATCTGGGATTCTGGAATGTAAATAGTTTTCTTCATTTCTAGAGAAATTATTAAAGACAAAGAAAAGAAAACAATATTGAACAAATTTTTTGTAGTCCTAGTAAACTGTTATCTTGACTATTGTCAAAGGTTGAGGTAGGATTCTCCTGACTTAGTTTTGCCAACATAACATTTCTTGAAGTAGAAATTATCCCTCCTGGCTAACTGTAAGCCTGGCTCAATGCAATTGGCTATGTGTATAACTTTTGCCTGGAATTGGAATAGTTACGTAAAATGTATTCCCTTCCAGTATAATTATGTCCATATTCTTTTATGGTAAATTCTTACGTTCATGTCAGATGTCATGTGATGAACAAAATATTGGATCCTTATCTCTTACATTAATGCTGAACTACATCTGTGTGAACATAGTGAGATTCAGGTATAAGATTTGAGCTATTTAGCCTGGACCTTTGATCCTTTTTATATTCCAAATAACTAACAATTAAGTGTTTAGCCTTAACATCTCTTACTAGCTATATATTTATGTGTAAGATAAGGTATTTTAAATTCTTATAATGGAATGGGGATAATTAGGCAAATGATTCAAAGATTTATGAAGATAGGATATGATTTTGTTATTTGGTGAATATCACAATTATCTTAGTTCTATGTTAAGGAAAGCAATATAAACATGTCTTGTGGTATATTTTGCCTTAAAGAGATAACTCCATTTTCTTAGGAGTTATTCATTTAATCTTGGCTAAAAGTTAAAAATGTTTTACTATAAATAATTTATTTGATATGCACTGTTGTAAAATTACTTTTTCAATGTATTTTTTATATCTTCCCTGAAATTTTTGTTACCAGTGAAATTAATCTGGAAACTTTTACATGAATTCATATTTTGTATTAGGAAAAATAAAAAGCATTCTGAGATTCCTTGATGGAATCTTATCCTCCTAATAGGGGAATGAATAATGCCAAGTATAAAAATTGGGTTCTTATTTTCTGTTTGTATCTGAGTGTCATAGGTAATAATTGGACCACCTAAAATTGTGGAGACAAGTAGTCTAAAAGTTTCCAAATTTCATTTTATAATAATAGAAACATAGGTGGGGCAGCTAAGTGGCACAGTGGATAGAGCACCAGCCCTGGAGTCAGGAGGACCTGAGTTCAAATCCGGACTCAGACACTTTACACACTTACTAGCTGTGTGACCCTGGGCAAGTCACTTAACCCCAATTGCCTCACCAAAAAAAAAAATAGAGACATAGGGATAATAAATGTCTCTTTAATGACACCTTAAATGTTTCATTCTCTGACAGTTATTTACAAAATAATTTAAAGTTCAGTTCAGATTAATTTTGCAGGAGATTTTTAATAAAGGAAGATGATCACAACAAGTGATCAGAGAAGTAAGAAAACCAGCCTGGGGAAAAAATGCTCTGGAACCACATTCAAACCACAAGACTGAATCAGATGTTTACAGAGGAACAGAAGAAGACACAGCCATGAATTTCATTTTGCTGTTTACTTTTCCCCTTTGTGTACTTTATCTTTAAAGTCTAGTTAGTAAAGGGGACTCCCCACTTTGGTTTTGTCAAGCATCACCAAATTTCTCCCCTTTTGACCCTCACTTTGTTACCCATCATAAGACCCATAGTTAAGAACCTTTGATGAAATGTTTGTAATATTAGTTAGTGATTCATTGAGGGGACAATGAAGAATTGTGAGAAATGATTATTTGTAACCAATATCTTGGAGTTTCACACATAACTTCCCTGCCACACCTCCATTCTTTCACAGTTCTGACTTCCCCTGTTTCAAAGTCCATCTTGATGAAATAGAATTGAATCTCCCTAATCCTGGTCAAGTCCATAAACCTCTAGGAATGTGGTCTGGGTTAGAAAGACCCATTGTATCCTGCTATGGAGACATCTTTAGTCTAAATTGGAAGGCCTCTCCTCCAATGAGGGGATATTCAGCCTAGCTATTGAAGAGGATATGCATTCTTTGAATAGTTAGCCCAAAGTTGAGGGTGGTCTGGTGTAGCCCTTCATTTTAATATAGGTCACCTCCAAATTAAGTTGTTAAATCAGATTTGAAGGCTGCTCAATGGACCACCTCTTGCCCCCAAACCATAAAAACCTGAATAAGTAGCCATGTAGTCTCATTTTTTTTCTTTTGTAACTACAAGAGGTAAAAGAGCCATCCTAGTCAATCTCTTACCAGTCATGATTGATAACCATGATTATAACTTACTCAGAATTCTGTCTCTCATAATTATTTTATTCATCAAAACATGTGACCTATGGCAAGTTACTTAACTACTCGGGGCCTCAGTTTTCTTACCTGTTAAATAAGAGGATTGTACTAGATGTTCAACAAGGATACCTCATCCCGATAATATAATTTCCTTTAAATGATAAGATTGTTATCATTCTTCTGTAGTTATTATTTATTTTAATGCCTTTAGGTTTACAAAGTACTTTCCTCCCAACAATTATCTGAGGTGTTGAAAATAGTATCCCTGATTTACAAGTGATAAGACTTAGAATAAGAGAGATGGTAACTTGACTAGGACTAGACAATAATTAAATGATGAAGCCATTGCATTGAACCTCCTAAGGTGTATGTCTAATAGTGGGAATCTTTAGAAAAAAGGGTATGGCTGTTCTACTAACCTTTAAAAAAAAACATTCTTTTTGGAATTGTATCAATTCACAGTTACATCAAGCAGTGTGTTAGTGTACCTGTCTTTAGAGAGACACTTCATCACTGACTGTTTTCATCTTTTGTCACCTTGACCGATTTGATGGATGTGATATGTAACCTTAGTCATTGTGATTCATGCTTCTCTTAGTGATTTGGAAAAATCTTTCATGGGGATGTTAATAGTTGGCAATTTGTCTTTTGAGAACTATTTCTATCTACTCAACCATTCTCCATTTACATCACTAAACTCTTAGATACTTTTTTCATAAAACCCTACAACAAAGGATATGTTTACAAGTATAGAGAGAAATAAATGGCCAGATTACTTCTAAGATTTGGTCTAAGATTAAAAGGAACTATTAACATAGATATCTGTGTTATGAATTTGAAATAAAAAAGAGTATAATCTTTTCATCCAATTCATATGTGTTCAACTCTGGAAAGATTTTAGAGATTTGGATGGAGAATATTAAATGAGTTAAATAAGTTCTTGTAAATAATAAATGATTGAATTGTTTATTTTCTCAGTGGAAGAATCATGATTTCAGCATTTATTAATAAAGGTATAATATTCTCAATTTACATTGAATATTATTTTTCCTCTGTGAGTGAATTATTTTAGAGATAAGATCTATTCTTAAGTAAGCAGCAGCTGTATCAATATTTTCAGCATAAATATTAACTTTCCAATGCTTGATATGCCTAGGATTCTCTGAAAAAGAAAAGCACTAAGTCCTTAAAGGTTATCTGTGATTTGGGGACTGGGAAATTTACAGACTATTTTCACCTGTGGAGTTTGCATTACTTGTAATCTTTTTTTCAGAATACAAATAAAGCTATGGTCCAAGTAGGTATCCATTCAAATTAATATTTTCCATGTTTGCTTCTTATAGGAGTATAAATAGTAGCTGAAAAGAGTGCTAACCACTTCAAAGCAGAATGAGGCTCTTGCTGTTGCTTTCAGTCCTTGGGGGATGCTGGGCACAGTATGATCCCCATACCCAGTATGGTCGAACATCTATTGTCCACTTATTTGAATGGCGCTGGGATGACATTGCTCTTGAATGTGAGCGCTACCTAGCTCCTAATGGCTATGGGGGTGTTCAGGTATGTGCACTTCAAAATTCATTTGATATTCATATTCTAAGCACAATGAATACTTTTAATTTATGCACATAACTACAAAGAAAAGAAGATATATTGAAGGGGTTGGAAAAGATGATCTCAAGAAATCCCTTTAGTTGTAAGAACCAGGCAGTACAGTGTATACAGTCTGATACCTGGAGTCAGGAAGACCTGAGTTCAAATCCAGCTGCAGACACTAAGTATGTGATTATGGGAAAATTCTTTAATCTCTGTCTGCCTCGGTTTCCTCATCTGTAGAATGGGGATACTAATAGCAGTTTTTATTATTACCTATCTCCCAGGGTTGTTGTGAGCATAAAAAGAGTTAATATTTGTGATTTGCAAACTTTAAAAAGCTATATAAATGCTAGCTATAATTATTCTTATCTTAACAAGCAGTGTTGTACAGACTACAAAATCATTGCTTGTTGTTCTTCAGTCAGGTATATACCTTCATAACCCTATTTGATTTTTTGTTGTGTTATGTTGTGTTTTTTTTTGTTTTGGGTTTTTTTTTTTTCACAAAGGTACTAAAGTGGTTTACCATTTTCTTCTCCAGTTCATTTTACAGAGGAGGAACTGAGTCAAACAAGTGACTTGCCAAAGGGTCATATAGCTAGCAAATGTTAAGGCCAGACTGAATTCAGGGATATGAGTCTTCTTGATTTCAGTCACAGTGCTCTATCTATATGCCACCTAAATGTCCTAAAAGCACTGGGTCTGAGTTCAAATTCTGTTTCTTCTATTTACTATCTCTATAACTCTGGCCAAGTCACCTTAAAGCTTTGTGTCTCTAGTTCTTCATCTGTAGGTGGTTGTATAGGATGACCTTTCTTCTCCCTTCTAGTTCTAAAGCTATGATTGTTCAAGTTAATGAATGTGAAAGAATCTTTAAGAACAGTTATGGTGCTATGCAAATAAGGGTTTCTAGCAAAGTAACTCAAAAATCCATTCTTTAAATCTTTAATACTACATCAAAACTCATTCTGTCAATGCATTTTGAAACATTTTAAAATATAACACAAAATATGATCTGTGTGTTACTAAACTCTTCTCCTTCCCCAAATGTAGATCTCACCTCCAAATGAGAATGTAGTGATCAGTAACCCTTCAAGACCTTGGTGGGAAAGATACCAGCCTATTAGCTACAAGATATGCACAAGGTCCGGAAATGAAGATCAATTCAGAGACATGGTGAAGAGATGCAACAATGTGGGAGTAAGTGGATAATAAGATACTTAAGTCAAGGGTTCTTATTCTGGGATCCACAAATTCCCAAGAGTTCTGTGGATAAATTTCAGTGGGGTCCCTGAAGTTGGATGTCATAAAATTATATCTTTATTTTCACTAAAATCTAACTGAAATATAGAATTTCCTTTCATTACTTAAAAATATCATTCAGAGAAAGGTCCATTGATTTCACCATACTGTCTAAGGGCTCAATGACACAAAATAGTTTAAGAACCTCTGTTTGATGGTTCAGGAGATTACATTGTTATCTTTTCCTGCCTCATGCATGCTGCTTCCATTTAGATTGTGCTTACTCTTATGGTATTTTGATTGATGTGCCTCTGATCTCATGCTATTGCAGATTTACTCCAATAGAACAGATCTGAACTCATGTATGCCTCCCTGAAAAACTTTTGTCTCTGTCCTGAAACTCTTCTTCCCATTAAAAATACTCATACAGAGGGCGGGGGTGGGGGGTGGGGTGCATACCTGCTAGGTAAACCTTAGTAGCTATCTAAAAGTCACATTTTAAAAATTATCTTTTAGAAATCAATTATGTATCAGAGAGACTGTAAACCAAAGAAACATGATGTTAATAGAGTTTATCTGTGCTTTTCTGAGGATAAAAGAGTTAATTAAGTTAGCGGGAAATACATAATTTCAAAGTTTACCCCCATTCCCAACTAAAACTGTATGTTGCCTATCAGTCCTCCAAGTCTGATTCACCTCTTATAACGTATGTGGTATACTAATGAAAACATTATGTGTTTGTGTACAAGGGATATATTATTCACCAGAATCCATAATCTAACCTTTGGTGAATAACTTGTTTCATGTACAGTTGAGACAGCAAAGGATTTATTCCCTAAGTCTGTCCACTTTGAAACCTTTTACTCTCTTAACCAACCTGGTAATAGACAGCTTATGGGACTGTAATAATGTGTTAAAGATGCTCCTTTGAGTGGTAGCCTCTAATGGGCAGCAAACCCACTTAAACTATGTGCATAGCAAACATAATCAATTTAGTCAGTTTAGGTAAACTGATTTCATGGAGTAACTGGTTTATTTCAATTGACCTGTGAGTTCAGTTAAAACATATGGATCAGTTGTACGGGGGTATAAATATATACTTCTGAAAGAAAAAGAAAATATATCTAAACTCTTCTCTTGGGAAATACTTCTGGGAAAAAAGTAATGAGTGAAAAAAGGAGATTAGTACCTTGAAGTCAGAATTTAAGATTGTTTTTGTCTTTTCAGGTCCAGTGCCTTGCATTGAAATGTGCCTGTGGGGATATTTGTTATATCATAAGTGGCAGGAGAAAAAATATATTAAATTAGGTTCACTGCCCCATTTAATATTGTAGCTTCAGATATTCACTGACTATGTGACCCTGGGCAAGTCACTTAACTTGTGTCTGCCTCAGTTTCCTTATATACAAAATTGGACTAATAATATCCCCAACCTTCCAGGGTTGTAGGGTTGTCAGGATCAGATGAGATAATAATTGTAAAGCATTTAGGGCATAATAAGTGCTATATAATTGTTAGTTTCAATTTTTATATTTTAATAAAACTATTTTATTATTTTCCAGTTATATGTAAGACTAGTTTTCAACAATTGTTTTCATAGGATTTTTAGTTCCAAATTTCTCTCCCATTCTCCCTTCCTCCCTACTCCCCTAGATATTAAGCATTCTGATATAGGTTTTATATATATTTATGTATGTATGCATGTATGTATGTATATGTATATATATGTACAATCACATTAAACATATTTCTGCATTAGTCATATTGTGAAAGAAGAAGCAGAGCCTTAATTATATAACACTAAGAAGACAGATTTAGAAACTAATTGAAAGAGTTGTCTAACTGCATTAACATTCACTGTAATTCATTCAATGATAATGAGAAGTAGCATCCTGAGGTAGAAAGAGGGCAGAACTTGGAGTCAGAAGATGAGAGTTCAAATCCTTTCATTGATTCTCAATCTGCCAAGTTCAAACACAATTTGTGCTTTTTTTCAGGTGCGTATTTATGTGGATGCTGTAGTGAATCATATGTGTGGGAATGGTGTGAGTGCTGGAACAAGTAGCACTTGTGGGAGTTACTTTAATCCTGGATCAAGAGAATTTTCTGCTGTGCCATACTCTGCCTGGGATTTTAATGATGGTAAATGTAAAACCAGCAGTGGGGAAATTGAAAGCTACAATGATATCTATCAGGTAAATTTTTCAATGGTTAATAACTAACCACATATGGTTTATCTGAACCCAATTTTTATCCCCAGTCTACATTCCCTAACTGACTTGCATAATCACGCATTCCTAAACTCTATTGCCTAGATGATTTGTATACATAAATATCAATGCTCTCCTCTTCTGGACTATTACAATAATCTCTCTCAATTGGTCCCCCTGTTTCCAGCCTCTCCACTATTTTATTCATATTCCATACAGCTGCCAAATTTAAATTTCTCTATCACAGGTCGGACCATGATCCATGAACATGGATCTAATACAAATCTTCTTTCTTTTGTTTTTAGCATGTAAAACCCTTTCCCATTTGGCTCCAGTCTAGCATTCCAAATTGATTACATATTCCTTATGCTCACCCACCTATGTTTCACCTGCTCACTATATACATGATATTCTCTTCCCAAATACTGCCTCTTTCTGGAATGCTTTCCCTCTTAAGTCCACATCTTGTGCCTCCTAGTTCTTTTCTAGATTGAACTCAGATAGTATCTCTTACATAAATCCTTTCCTGGTCCTTCCAGCTTTTAGTGTTTTCACACTGTCTTCCCTCCCCCAATTAATTTGTATGTATTCATATATGTACATGTTATGTATGTATTTGTTTTATTACTCCAATAAAATCTAAGTTCCTTCAGGACTGTTTTGTCTTTGTATCATTAGCTGGCAGCATAATATCACCCACATAGATACTTTATTTTTTTTTGGTTGAGCAATGAGGGTTAAGTGACTTGCCCAGGGTCACACAGCTAGTAAGTTTCAAGTTTCTGATGCCGGATTTGAACTCGGGTCCTCCTGAATCCAGGGCTGGTGCTTTATCCACTGTACCACCTAACTGCCCCCTGACATAGATTCTTTTTTTTTTTTTTAGCAGGGCAGTGGGGGTTAAGTGACTTTCCCAAGGTCACACAGCTAGTAAGTGTCAAGTGTCTGAGGCCGGATTTGAACTCAGGAACTCCTGAATCCAGGGCCGGTGCTTTATCCACTGCGCCACCTAGTCGCCCCCCTGACATAGATTCTTAAGGAATGCTTATTGGCTGCAACTGGGTGGCATGCTGGAAAGAGCATGGACTCTGGAATCAGGAGAATCCAAGTTCAAATCCAGCCTCAGATGCTTATTTGCTGTTTAACCCTGGAAAAGTCACTGAACCCCAACTACTCTGAAAAGAAAAGCTGATTGAATTGAACTTCAACAGCATAGGGAGCCCCCTAGAAAAACTGCATCCCTCTATGCTTTAGAGGAGTTCCATAAAGGACATAGAAGTTATATGACTTGCTCAGGATCAGGATTTGAATGTATCTCTTCCTGACTCCAAACCCCAAATTCTATCCACAGTAGCAAGCTACCTCTAGACACACATGAAACTACAGGATCATAAAATCTAGAGCTGGAAGGAACCAATAGAATCATGTGATCCAACCTTCTCTCATTTTACAAATCAGGAAACAAACTTGACCCTAGAGTCAGGGCTCTTTTCCTTATATCACACTAAAGAGAATTTTTAAGATTACTCTAGACCCTGGTTCTTAAAATGTGGGTTGGGACCCCATATGGATCATTTGAATGTTGAGTTCACAAAAAATTAGCAGTAACTGTTTGATTTGCATACTAATTTAATATGCCTATATACCTGGAGTCCCATAAAAATTTTTAGGTAAAAAAAGGGTTGCTAGTAGAAAAACTTAAGAAGGCCTACCTTAGCCAAAATGTTAAAGTGCATTGTATCTTAGGTGTTTACAATGAGCACTTCAAAGTGAGGAGGCAAAAGGTGATGCTGCCTATGTATCACACATGTCAATATTGTTTTTACAGGTTAGAGACTGTCGTTTGGTTGGTCTTCTTGATCTTGCCCTGGAGAAAGATTATGTGCGAACCAAGATTGCTGAGTATTTGAACCACTTGATTGACATTGGGGTGGCTGGATTCAGAATTGATGCTTCCAAACATATGTGGCCTGGAGACATGAAGGCATTTCTGGATAAACTGAACAACTTAAATACAAACTGGTTCCCTGAAGGAGCCAGACCATTCATTTACCAGGAGGTACTAAGATAAAATGTGTGTAAAGGCTGGGGACAGGGGTTGAGTGACAGATTATGCATGCAATGGTTTTATTTATTATGGAAAAATGAAAATTTTGATTAAATATGTGTTTTCTCTAGGCATGCCCAATTTTGAAGTAATCCTGGTTATGCAAACTAGCATTGGGTCAGCATCTTCAAAGGATAAAGATAAAAATTGCCTAGATAAAATTTGATGTTTTTTAATAGTACCCCTCCAGACTGGAAAAAGTCATCTCTTAGAAAAAGAAAATTATTTTGAATATTTTAATAGCATATAGAATTAATATTGTTGGCACAAAATACTAATATGATGATTAAAGTATTTTTAGAATTTCCATGCAAAATCATCTTCTTTTCTGATTTCTACTAGGTAATCGATCTAGGTGGTGAGTCAATTCAAAGCAGTGACTACTTTGGAAATGGTCGGGTTACAGAATTCAAATATGGTGCAAAACTGGGCACAGTTATACGCAAGTGGAATGGAGAAAAGATGGCTTATTTGAAGTAAATAAAAAAGTGGTGTTCACCTTTGGACCAGTACTCAATGAAACTTTTCCCTGACTGTGAAACAATTTTTAGGCTTTGGTCCCAATGTTAACTAGGATAGTTCTTCATTGATGTCAAATAATCATTTATATTACACATAAATGTCTATTTGAAAACATTTTCAGAAAGCTAAGGCAGAATCACTAGGTTTAATTCAAACACAATAGAATGGAAATATATTTGGCAAATGCTTATTTCTATGATGTACTAAAACCACATAAATACGAGAATTTAAAAATCACTACAACATAAAAATAACATGTTGGAGCCTTACTATGACAGCCTTTGCTTTAATGCAGATTCTATAATACTCCTTTTTTATCTCTACAGATTCTCATATAGAGTATAAGTTTGATAAAAGTACCTACCATATATGGGGCCTTCTAGGGTTTTATCTTTATCCTGGAATGTTAGAGCTGAAAAAATCCTTAGGGAGCCAAAATCCTTTTAACTGATATGGATATTAAGATCTAAAATAATTAGGTGATTCATTCTAGATTAAATTATTAGTAAGTATTTAATTCAGAATTTGATCTTAGTTCTGACTCTCAATCCAGTTCTCTTTCCAGTATACTACTGCCATTCTGGAGAAAGGTTCCTATTTATTTATAATAAGGAATACCCAGAGCATGAGAAAACCAAGAAAAGTCTATAAGCCATAAGCAAAACACTCTCTATTTCTTGGTACAGGAACTGGGGAGAAGGTTGGGCCTTCATGCCTTCTAACAGAGCACTTGTCTTTGTGGATAATCATGACAACCAAAGGGGCCATGGAGCTGGAGGAGCTTCCATTCTTACCTTCTGGGATGCCAGGTATGTGGTAGAGTCCTCTACCTTTGTTTGTAATCCTCCTAATACTCTCCAAAATGTTCTTCTTTTCTGTGATGGCCATGCTTTCTACCTTCCAGACTCTATAAAATGGCAGTTGGATTTATGCTTGCTCATCCTTATGGAGTAACAAGAGTGATGTCAAGCTTCAGGTGGCCAAGATACTTTGAGAATGGAAAGGTATATTTAATTGCAACATTGAAAAAGTGTATAATATATAAAGAGTCCTGTGGGGAGGCACCAGGGAAAGATATGATTAATCAAAAACCAACTGATCTACAAGCATTTGTTTACTACATGCCTATTATGTTAGGATCCAGGGACATGAAGCAATATAAAAAAAATTAATAAGGCATACTCCTTTCTCCTTACTGAGCACTCAGTCATTTGGAAGAAATGGTATATCCATGGTAACTACGAAATTAAATTATACTCAACTAGTGGGGGTGGGGTGGAAAGGGGAGGAAGGGAGGGAGGTATAGCGAGCACTAAATTGAGTTCTTTGTGAGGTGTGAGGCAGATTAAAGATTGTAGACAACTGGAAGAACCTGGGAAGGTTCATGATGGAAGTGACAATTGAGCTGCGCTTCAAATTTGGATGGAGATAGGATTGGATTCTAGGTGTAGTAATTACCATTGAATTCTCTGCCTAAGACACAATATTGAAAGTATTCAGGGGATAGCGATTACTGCAGCTTATGGCTAAACATAAAATATGTGGTAGGGAATACTAGGAGATAAGACTGGAAAGTTATAATGGACTCAGATTGTAAAGTTTTTGAAAGTCAGACAGAAGTTTACATTTGGTTCTCTGAGAAAATTATTCATAATAGGGGTTTGGGGGTTTCCAGAGGCCCCTGCTGATTCTTTTATTTGTAATATCCACCTTGTAAAGAGGACTGACCCCTTTAGTTTTGTCAATTTATCGCTAAATTTTTTTCTCTCTTTTTATTCCCCTTATATTGTTAGTCACCATAGAATTCCTTTATAAATATTTTGTCATATTCATTGCTTCATTTAAGAAAACCCTGGTTTTTAATGAAGCAGAGGGGGGATTGTGAGAAAATTATTAATAATAGGTGTTCTGGGATTTCCAAAGGCACACACTAACAGATCCAGGCCTGGCCTTTCTTAAGTTTAGCCCAGAGTCAGGAAATTACCTCATTCAAAACCACACATACCTGAAAGCCTTGTTCCCACCAGAGGATCTGTTCTCTGAGCTCTGACCTCAGCATGACTGCACAGAACCACCCTCAAATCCAGTGAACCAATAGATTTGAGTGATGCTAGCCAATTAGCTTTGAACAATGTGTATAGGTGGGCTCTGCTCCTGCCCACAGGGAGCTTGCACAGACACTCACTTTTTTTGGCTAAGGAACAGTTTGAGAACAGACGTAGCCCACTAGGGTTCCCCATTTTCTCTCTTCTATCTCTTCTATTTCCTAGCTAAGCTTCATATCTTTCAGAGCCATGTGAGCTCTCTTTACTACTGCTTAACATGCTTTAATAAATGCTTAATGCCCCAAAACTGGTGCCTCTAATTTCTAAGTAACAAATATATGATAAACCCCAGCTAATTCTCCCTACACTTGGGACAGAAACAGGGTCACCACTTATAGTTTTACTCACTACAATTTAATAAGCAATGAGTAGTTACTGAGGAATTTTGAGCAGAAGAGAGACACAATTTGTAAATAAGATCACAGATTTAGACCCAGAAGAGACTTTACAGGTCATCTGATTTTCAGATGAGGAAATTGTGTCAAAGAGTGATTTCCCCAGGTTTACATGAGTAGGAAAGAACAGAAGCAGGACTCAGATTCAGTAATAGGATAAGGGAGAGGGAAGAACCAAATAAATGAAATCACTTATACTCATGTCTATGTTTTAAAAAATTAAGGATGTTAATGATTGGGTTGGACCACCCAATGACAATGGAGCAATTAAACGAGTAACTATCAATGAAGACACTACTTGTGGCAATGACTGGGTTTGTGAACACAGATGGCGTCAAATAAGGTAGGAAAACTTGGTTGTACCTGCCTGAGAGCTTTCTCTTAACAACTGATATTACAGGCATCCCATTGTTTTTTAGTGTAGTATTAAACTTTTATATCTTAAAACTGCTCTAAAACTTTTGGTCTGTATGCAACTATAAACAAACACACACACACACACACAAAACACAACACATAAAAAAGAGGGAAGAAAGAGGAGGAGGATATGTAAATCAAATATATTTACCAATACTTTGTATATTTTGTTTATAGGAATATGGTTATTTTCCGTAATGTTGTTGATGGACAGTCTTTTACAAATTGGTGGGATAATGGAAGTAACCAGGTGGCTTTTGGTAGAGGGAATAAAGGATTCATCATATTTAACAATGATGACTGGTGAGTAGCAGTGATTTTTTTTTTTTGTTTCTTTTCAATATATTCTTGACTGATCATTTCATTCAAATATATTCTTGATTGATCATGTTTTTCTTTTATTTCTTTTATTGATATTCAAAAGGATATATGTGTGTGTATGTATACATGTAGATATAGATAGAGAGATAGAGATACATAGATACATAGGCATTGGAATAGGTTATGCCAAGTAAAAACAAAGAGGAAAGAAGAAAAGATCTAGAGAAAAAAATGTCTACATTCAAGACTACATGATGTACAAGGTGGGTCAAAAGTCATGACTATTTAATAATGCCTATATTTTTTGTTTTAAATTTATAATACCATAGCATCATATACAGCATATGTAGAAAATTAATTTACATTTTACATTATATGGAAAAAACAAAGCTTGCAAATAGTAAAAAATAAAGAAAAAATAATTTCCAAAAAGTTATTTAAACATCAGACCTCTTCTTCAATTTTGGCACTCTCTATACCTTCTCAGATCACTTCTACCTTGAAGGAATTCCCTCATTTAGCCTTTCTCGATACTTCACATTATATTTGAAATAAAAAGAATAATAAAGAAGATATTGCTACTGATAATAAAGATGTTACTATCCATCTTCTATTCCCCCTATCAAAACAACTCCCGTACACTTTTTAGCAGGTTTTGAACTTCATATTTATTCTTAAAACTTTAAACTCACTATTTATTTTTATATAAAAGTTTTATTGATGGCTCTTATTTTTACATGTCTTTTCCTAATATGGCCATTCCATAGAACCATCCTTTGTATCAATAACAGCCACAACCACAACAGCCACAATACACAGTAAAGAATAACTAACAGCCTTAGTGACCAAGACAGGGAATGGACACTTACAAACTGTAAAAAATGAGGAGGAAGGGGTTAAAAAAGGGAAATTGTAATGGTTACCATGGGAGTTGTGATAAGACCAGTTAGGGTTGGAAAGTTCCATGTTTCTGATTTAAACTTTGGGAAATATTGCCTGAGTAAAAATGTCTTCCAACTTAACTTCTCACATCTCTTGTTAAGAGTGAGTAGCTTGGCATCAGTAATTTACAAAGGTCATGTCAAGATTTTATGACCTTGTGGCCATGTAGTTATACCTTAGCATTTTAGAACCTTTCACAAACCTGTATTCATGAATCTGCCATACCTGGAAATGAATCTGATACTTCCAACACTTAGTCTCCCATTCTACTTACTGAAATAACAATAGAAAAATGTGGACCAAGTGTACTGTCTTGTAAAAAATTATAGCTGTTTGTCTTTTTAATTCATATTTCCATGATCAGTGACATAAAAGTATATCGACGGGGGCAGCTAGATGGCGCAGTGGTTAAAGCACCGGCCCTGGATTCAGTAGTACCTGAGTTCAAATCCGGCCTCAGACACTTGACACTTACTAGCTGTGTGACCCTGGGCAAGTCACTTAACCCCCCTATTGCCTGCAAAAAAAAAAAAAGTATATCGACACTGGATGGCTTAACATCCTGATCACTGAAACGCCATCTGACTTTTTTAGCCTACAGTCCAAAACAATTTTTGCTTCCTCAAGGAACAGATTAAAAGTTAAATTTAAATTATTGAAAGTAAAGAACAGTCTTTCCTGAATGGAAGTAATTTGTGCTTAGATTTGAAATCTTTCCTTTTATTGAAAAGATCATAATGAAAGGCTTTTGTCAATACTAATTTTCTGAAGTATCCACCCTGGTCATTCAAATCTTCATCTTCTAACATTCTATGGAGTTCTGTCCTATCCATACGGTTTCTTTAGCTCACTTAAGAGATTTCCCTAGACTCATTAGAGACATTTCTCAATCTAGAGCCCCTATATTTATAGAGTTTTTACTTATGGCACAGGCATACTCATAATCTAAACATCTAGGACAACCAGGTTTGTATGTTTTTCAAAACACATTTCATATTCTTGCTTTATAGTGATGATTTGCCTTTTCTTTTACAGGGCATTGTCAGTAACTCTGCAAACTGGACTTCCTGCTGGAACCTATTGTGACGTCATTTCTGGAGATAAAATCGATAACCACTGTACAGGAAATCAAATTTATGTTTCTAGTGATGGTCGTGCTTCCTTCAGTATTAGCAACACTGCTGAAGATCCATTCATTGCCATCCATGTAGATGCTAAATTGTAAATTGCATTTCCATAAATAACAAGCAAAAAAAAAATATGATGGCCAATTCCCTCCTGATAAGAATATAGTTGTATTAAAAATCATGAAATTCTATGCTAAATTATATAAAAACTACTATCAAAATAATCCCAACAGCTTAACATTTGAAGCACATCTTTATGCAATAATTAGAATGTAATGATTACATCCTCTATTAGATCCAATTAAATATGACATGGAAAGAATAGAAAAAAGTGTATTTGTATGTTTATTATGAATCTTACATTATTCTTCCATTTTAATTCCTCATTAATGAAAATCATAGGACTTTTACTTGTTTCTTTTATTTCATGGACCAGTTTAATGGGGGCAAAATGCATCAAACTTGTTCCCATTCCTATTTTCAAAGAAACATTACTACATTTAACAGGCAGAATGGTTCTGCTTTTGATGAAACAGAACATGGGCTTGTGAATAGCATCTCAAATGGAAGAGTAAGGGTGTTCCGGTCCCAATGCCTCCCCAACACATTAATTTCTCTGAAGTGGTCATTTAGTTTCTGCTTATTTCTTTCAGTGACGTATTAGATCTCACTTTCAGATTTGAGTCATATGTAAGTTTAATAAATATGCCTTCCATGTCTACATCTAAATCATTAATAACAGTAGCTAGCATTTATTTAGTGCTTTAAGGTTTACAAAGCCTTTTGCTAATTTTATCCTCAAAACAGCCCTTGAGTTAGATGGTATTATTATCATCCACATTTTATAGATAAGGAAAATGATACAAATAGAAGTTAAGTGACTTGCCTAAAATCACACAGTTAGTCATTATCTGAAATCAAATTTGAACTCATTCCTTCTTGACTTTAAACAAAGAGCTCTATATAGTATGCCACCTAACTCCTAATCCACATTATTGGTTAAGACATGGTCTAAAAGAGTCAAAAATATAAAATATATCCCTCAAGTGTGACATCAACAATCAACCAACAGACACTTATTGATGATCTATTATGCATCAGATGTTAAGCAATATTTCCAGGGACTAGTTAGTATTTGACTATATGTATATACCTACCCATTCTGTCTGTCATTCAGCCTACAGCTAACCACCCTATCTGCAGGCTTATCATAAGTAAATTATTAATTCATACCAGATAGAAAATAATTTCCATATTATAAATAATCATCCTAGAAAACAAATAGACAGCCTGGAAAGAACAATTTGAGAACTACTGCTCAGAATTATATAATATCAATAGATTTTAGAAGTATAAATAATAACACCTTTTAGGTATATGGATGTAAGCATATTATTTCCTTTTAGCTCACAAGCTAGTGAGGTAATTGTAGTGAAGATATTAAATCCTCTATTTTACAAATGAGGCAAATGAGATTTTTAGAGGCAATCAATTTGCAAGGAAGGCCAGCTAAGTTGCACAGTGAATAGAGTGTCAGGCCTGGAGTCAGGAAGACTCATCTTCCTGAGTTCAAATCCAGACTCACACGTGCTAGCTGTGTGATCCTGGGCAAGTCATTTAACCCTGTTTACCTCAGTTTCCTCATCTGTAAAATGAGTTGGAGAAGGAAATGGCAATGCACTCCAGTATCTCTGCCAAAAACATGAGTCACAATGAGTCAGACATGTGACTGAAACCACTAAAAAAGAAGTTACAAGGAAAAAGATTTACTGAAATTCAAGAAAGCTGGTTAAATGACAGAGCATAAAATCCTATGATCATAGATTTAGAGTTGCAAGAGATATTAGAGGTCATACAAACTGAAACCACCTCATTTAATTTTAAGTGAAATTTTTTCCCATTATGCCATACTGCCTCTTTTAACCCTTTCATTTCTGTGGGTCAACATTAATAACCCTTGGAAACAAACCAATTGGTAAATCTAGATAGGGTCTCCTAAATCAGTAATTTCCAAATTTGTATCATGTTCCATTAGTAATTTTTCTTCTTCTGAGAACACAACCAAATAAGTATTTAATAAATTATATTTGCAAATATATATATATATATATATGTATGTATGCCTATATGAACTATTATGTATACTATAAAATGTATGCAGAAATAGACATTGAAAAAAGGTGAGAAAAAATGAAATCATATTTGATCTTAAGAGTTTATAGAAGGGCAGGTAGGTGGCACAGTGGATAAAGCACTGGCCCTAGATTCAGGAGGACCCGAGTTCCATTCTGGCCTCAGACACTTGACACTTACTAGCTGTGTGACCTTGGACAAGTCACTTAACCTTCATTGCCCCCCCCCCCGCCAAAAAAAGAGTTTATAGGGAGCAACTGGAACTTTTTTTTTTTTTAGTGAGGCAATTGGGGTTAAGTGACTTGCCCAGGGTCACACAGCAAGTAAGTATTAAGTGTCTGAAGCCAGATTTGAACTCAGGTACTCCTGACTCCAGGGCCGGTGCTCTATCCACTGCGCCACCTAGCTGCCCCACAACTGGAACTTTTTGAGTAGAAGCAGGGTTTGAAGCTTTCTTCCAGACTCTAAATTTAGCACTCTATGCACTACACTGTTACCAGATCATTGTTATTTTTAAAATATATTTTTCAATTTATTGATAAATTTTGTTCTGCCATTACATTTACAAATTGCTCTCACATTGTGAGAGATCTCTTGTAACAAAGTAAAACAGTTAAGTAAAATTAATAATGTAAACATTTCATCTGAAAATACATGAAATGCTTCACATCTGTAGTACCAACCCTCCACTTCTCTATTTTGTTAAATTTATAACAATCTATTTTCTCTCTCCCACCTGCCACCACATAAAACAAAAAATAAAATAAATTTTCATATGACAATTATTTGTAGTCAAAGCAAATTCCCTTAATGACTATATATAAATATATGACATTAATATGTAATACTAATATATAAGATGTAAGACATAAAATATGTGTCTCATTTTGCAACCTAAATCCAGCATCTCTCCTCTGGAATCTTAGAAGGTCATTATATTAACCATTATTATTTCAGTTTTTAAAGTTTGTTCTTACAATATTTTTGTTACTGCATAAAATTATCCTCCTAGTCCACACATTTAATTCTTCAGTCATTTATAAAAGTCCTAAGGATTGTTCACATTTATAATATTGATATTTTGGTATAAATTGTGATGGTTCTACCTTGTTCACTCTGCATCAATTCATATGTCTTTCTAAAGCTTTATAGAATCATCAATTTATTTTCTCTTGTACTTTATTTCTTATACTTGATCACATTCACATACCACAATTCATTCAGCCATCCCTCAGTTGATAGGCATCCCTTTTGTTTACAGTTTTTTGCCATTATCACAAAAAACTGCTTTAAATATTTTTGTATATCAAGCATCTTTTCCTTTTTCTTTAATCTCTTCTGGGTATAGGCCTAGAACTGTTACAGCTGGTTCAGAGGGCATGCACTATTTAGTAAATTTTTTTCTGCTTATTTCCAAATTACTTTAAAGAATCATTATACCCATTCACAGGACTACCAATAGTACAGTAATTTGTCTATTTTCTCAAAGCCCCTCCAACATCTATCATTTTCATTTTCTGTCATCTTTGCCACTCTGATGTATGTGAGGTAAAATCTTAGTATTGTTTGACTTTGAATTTCTCTAATTTGTAGCAATTTTAATTATTTTTTTCCATATGGCTATAAATAGCATGTGTTCCTGCTATTGAGAACTGATTATTCAAATCTGTCATCTGATTATCAATTGGGTAATGGTTGTTTCTCTTATAAATTTTGATCAATGTTTATATATCTTGGAAATGAGAGCTGTGTCAGAAAAATTTGCTGCAAGATTTTCCCCACTTGTTTCCCTTTTAATTTTTGCTGTATTAGATTTCTTTGTACAATTTTTTTAAAGCTACAAAAAAATAACCATTTAATCTCATATGAATCTCTCTTTTCCTTACTTGGCCATGAATGCATATGGAGGAAACAAAAGTCAAGAATCCCATGAGAAATAACTAAAAGAAATGGGAATGAAGGTGGCATAACGATGCCATAATATACTAAAAAGTAGTGATTATTAAAATATTTGATATTGGTAAAAAAAATAGAGATCAATCACTGTAACAAAATATTATGTCGGTACTTAACATCCTAATATATTTGCATTTGATCAACACAAAGATCCCCATTACTGAGAGGCCTCACTTTTTGTAAAAAACTTGCTGAGACAACTGGGCTGTAGTATGGAAGAAACTAGATTTAGACCAACACCTCATACTCTACACAAAGACAAGCTCCAAATGGATACATGACGTAGATATAAAAGGCCATATCATAAACAATTAGAATATATGGAATATTAACTGGTCAATGTAGAGGAGAAAAAATTCATGACCTGTGACTTTGAGTGAGTTGCTTCACTTTTCAGTGCTCAATGTAACTCTCTAACATGATAAATTGCAAAAAAAAAAAAAAAAAAAAAAAAAAAAAAAGGTGATGACCTCCATTGGTAGAGGACTTTTCCTCACATGAGATTTCCTCATACCAATGAAATCATAATTCCTGGCCCTAATTAAAGTGATTAGCCTTTTACTAACAAGTGAAAATAGTCATTTTTCATTGCACATAGAGATTAGAGATAGATGTCTGAGGACAGGAACTAGTCCCTTGGTACAACTATCAGGTAAGTTACAGGTAGGCTGTAAACCTATAGAAGACCTATATAATAACCTGTATAATAAATTTGTTAAGGAGCAGAACTACTTAATGATCCACACTGATAAAAAAAATTATTTCTTGAGTTATAAAGAAACAGAAATGCCATTGGGTATGCTCCAACAAAAAATAGGATCACCCTTAAATAACTAAAAGGTGCAGAGAATTTTTGGTGGTGGTGTACGTGACTTGACCAAACACACCTTTTTGATTTTTGGAAATTTCCAAGAAATAATCAAACCTGTAACAAAATCCCAGAATTGGGAAGGACTGTATAAGCCAACTATTTGAGTGCTCAATTTTCTCATTTCACAGATGAATAAACCAAGAACTAAAGAGATAAAGGGAACTTCCCAGATCACTTGGTGGCAGACTTGAAACTACAAATGAATGACCACTACCATGCTCTGTCTCTCTTGGCTTTCATTGAACCTCAGTTTTTCTTTTCCTTTTTTTCTATACTTCAAGTCAGTTTACAGGGACAACAGAAGTTTTAAGTATAACAGATGCCATTTCCACTTTGGCATTAAAAAAGGGGGGGAGGGCAAGGATAGAGTTTAAAGAAAAATAGCATAAGAGCTCCAATTAAAGAAATAAAACAATAACTTCTTTTTTTAGCTGAAGGGAAAAGTGGTTTAAAGGTCTTTTCATCAGAAACTGAACAGATGGACAAATACACTTTCTGTTTGCTCTATTTGCCCTTGCATATAAACTCAGGGTTTATATGGGTGGGGGGGGATGTCTCTAAATTTGTGCATCTCACATTTCCTTTGAGTTACTGCAATTCTGCTTCACTCATAGAGCACAGCACCTTCTTTGATGTAGGGACAGCATGTAGGGTGGTTCTTTGCCAGCATCTCCCATGGCATACAATTGATTCCAAATTTCTTCAGGGTGATCTTGAGAATGTCCTTATATTGCTTTTTCTGACCACCATGTGAGTACCTGCCTTGCATGGCTTTTCCATAAAATAAGAGTCTTTGAGGCAAACATGTGCTTGGCATTTTTTTTTTAGTGAGGCAATTGGGGTTAAGTGACTTTCCCAGAGTCACACAGCTAGTAAGTGTTAAGTGTCTGAGGCCGGATTTGAACTCAGGTACTCCTGACTCCAGGGCCGGTGCTCTATCCACTGCACCACCTAGCTGCCCCTTGTGCTTGGTATTCTAACAACCTGACCAGTCCATTGGAGTTGCACTCTCTGCAGTAGTTTGGATACTTGATAGTTTAGCTTGATAAAGGACCTCAGTGCCAGCAACTTGTCTTGTCAGACTTTCAGAATCTTCCTAAGACAATTCAAATGTAAGTGATTCAGTTTCCTGGCATGATTCTGCTAGACTGTCCGGGTTTTACAGGCATAAAATGAAGTCAGCACCACGGTTCTGTAGTCCTTCAAATTGGTGGACAATCTAATACCTCTTCTATTCCATACTTTCCTTCAGAGCATCCCAAACACTGAGCTAATTCTAACAATATGTGGAACAACCTCATAATCTTTCTGTACATCACTGGAAACTATCCTGTCATGTGAACTTATCTACAGGATTCAGTTTCTACATTTGTCATAACTAATGGTTCTATATATGGGCAGTATGGTGCTAGCAGGTGGAGAACCTGTGTTTTCTTTGTGTTAATTGTTGGGCCAAAATTAGCACAAGCAGCAGAGAATTGATATTTGTTGCATCTCAGCTTCAGAAGGTGCATTGAGTGCACAATCATCTTTGAACAAAAAATCATACACTCTCTCTCCCTCCACTTTTGTCTTGCTGATAGCCTTTTAAGTTAAATAATTTACTATCAGTGAAGAAGCTAATCATGATGCATTGTTGGTCCTCATTGAAAGCATCTGACAACATTGCTGAAAACATCATGCTACAAAAGATGGAAAAGATGGAGGCAAGTACATGGCCTTGTTTCACTCCATTGGTGACTGGGAAAATGCAAGAAATGGGAAAATCCATTATCCAGAACCTGAGCAAGAATGCCATCATGTACTTCTAACTCATGAGAACTTTCTCATTACTAGTGCAGCTGAATGGAGTATACTCAGACAGAGGGCACAGGTGTGATTTGAATATGAAAGGATGATATATTTAAAGCATTTATTTTTTATGATTTTTTTGTGCAGCAGTAGGGGTTGGGTGGTTTGCACAGGGTCATGTAGTTGGTGAGTGTTGGGTGTCTGAGGATGGATTTGAGTTTGGGCCCTCCTGGGTCCAGGGCTAGTGCTTTGTCTGTTGCACCACCTAAATCCCCCATTACGATATCTTTAAAAAAATAAAATTAAGGGGTGAGAGGAATGCACTGGGAGAAAGGGAAAGGGAAAGGTGGAATGGGGTAAAGTATCTCACATAAAAGACATGAGACAAAGCTTATGAAGTGGAGGGGAAAAATGGGGAAGTACGGGGGAGTGAGTGAACCTTACTCTCATAAGAATTGCCTCAAAGAGGGAATAAAATCCACACTCAATTGGGTATAGTAATATACCTTGCCCTGAGGGAAAGTGGGAGGGGAAGGGAATAAGGGGGAGGGGTGAAGGAAGGGAGAGAACATTGGGGGAGGGGGCAGTTGGAAGCAAAACACTTTTGAGGAGGGATAGGGTGAAAAAAGATAAAAAATAGAGTAAATATCAAGGGGAGGGAATTAGGATGGAGGGAAGTACAGTTAGCAATAGTTACTGTAAAAAGATTTGAAGCAGAGATTAGAATGGAACAATATTGTGCTGTGAGAAATGAGGAACAGGATGTTATCAGAAGGACTTATGAAAAATGCAATCCATCTAGAGAGAAAGAACTGATGATACCTGAATACATATTGAAGTATAATTATTTTGTTTGCTTGGTTTTGTTAAGTTCCTTTTTCTAAAGTTTTTTTGTTCTGTTATCTTTTGCATGATTGTACATGTATAACTTATATTGAATTGCTTAACTTCTTAAGGGGGTGGGGAGGGAGGGAGGAAGAGAATTTGGGATGCAAAGTTTTAAAAATAGATGTGAAAATTTGTTTTTACGTGTAACTTGGGGAAATAAAAAAAATCAAAAATGCTGTCATATAATTGATGTGCAATACTGATGAACTTCTCCAGTTTTGTTGATAAACTTCTCCAAATTTTGAGCTAATTGACTATAAGCCCTCATGACTAACAGTATCAAAGCATTAGTCAAATCAATGAGCATTATGTACAGATCTCTCTTCTGCTCCTTTCATTTCTTTTGAAGTTGTTGGGTAGCAAACAGTTATTGTTCAGTCATTTTTCAGTTGTGTCCAACTCTTTATGACCCCATTTGGAGTTTTCTTGGCAGATACAAGAATGGTTTGCTACTTCCTTCTCCAGCTCACTTTACAGATAGAAACTGAGGCAAGAAGGGTCAAGTGACTTTCCCTGGGCCACACAGCTAGTAATGTCTAAGACAAGATTTGAGCATAGAAAGGCACTCTATCCACTATGTACCTTAGCTGCTCCAGAAGTCAAGAAATTTAAGTTGCAATTTTGGTTCTGATACTTACCAGGTGTGTGACTATGGTCAAGCCAATTCATATTTTGACTTCATGGAGAGTTAAGAAGTTTTTCCTTAAATCAACTCTAAATATGTCCCTTTACAACTTTCACCCCTTGTTCCTCAATCTGACCTACGATTTTTTCACTATCTTGAGGTTAACTAGGATAGTAGTTAGAGAGTTTGTTTATTATCTCATTCTCCCTCCCAGCACCTAGTGTAGTGCCAATCACATGGTAACTACTTAAATGCTTGTTGACTGACCAACTGATGACTAATGACTACTGAACAACCTTTTATAGTCAGTATTCATGTCCTAAATGATAAATGCATAACTATGTTAGGTAGGTCATCACATATGATGAGAGCATCTTAAAGATCCAGGATTTTGAAGGCAATAGAATTTTATATAGTCTTTACTTATGAAGTACCCAGTGGCTCCCTCCCTTCCCAATATTCCTATTTGGGAAATTCTTGGTCAAACTTTTTCAAATTACTACAAGGCAAAGAAGGGAGGAGAGTAAGGAATAGGATGAAAGAAACAGATCTCTTTTGATAAGTACATCTCCTAAGTAATCTTAAATAATTATAATCCTGAAAGGCTCATTTTTTCCTTCTCTTCCTCCCTTCCTTCCTTCCTTTTCCTCTTTCTTCTTTTCTTTTTTCCTTTCTTCCTTTTTTTTTTGCTTTATTTATTCTCCAATTGCTTCCCTGACACTGAAGATTAGTTTCTCAAAGGTCTGATAATTTCTAATCTACATCATATAGATTAAGGATTTAAAAGTCAAAATACCAAAATAACCACCATGGGTAAGAATATAAGGAAAAAAATGCATTCTTCACAGGGAAAAGAAGTGCCCACACTAAAAATCCCCACAGCATTATTTAAGTATTAATGTCATGTCTCAAAAACAAGATTGTTGCTGCATGAGGTCAGGAACTATTTCTCATGCTTCTTTCAAATGCTTCACGGTGCTAACATGGTACACTGGCTATGCTAGATAATCTATAAATATTCATTACACCATCTGAATTTACTTAACCTTCACACTTGGCCCAACATCACAAGTAATAGGATCACCCACAGAATACATGAGAGATGTGTGGCGAGGTCTAATTCTCCCAGTAGAAATAACTCTACAAATTGTAGAGTTTAGAACATGTTTTGAGAAAAAATTCAGAAATAAGAGGGAAAGAATCTTATTCACTTACTACCCAATTTTTCTTGGAAGTGACTGAAAGAAGGAAGAGCAAGAAAATTAACCTAATTTTAATACACTGTTACTGATGGTTTGTGATTAATGATTTTTGATGTTTGGAGTCCTGGTATAGTCACTTTCAGAATGTAGCATAGGGAAAAATGTATTCAATATAGATATAGGGATGGGTGGAGGTCATCATGGTACAGTAGAAAAAGTACTTGACTTGGAGCTAGGAGTCCAGGATTACAGTCCCAGTTCTGCTGCTTGCTACCTTATATGACCATATGAAAGTCAGTAAACCTCTCTGTTTCCCCATTTGTAAAATGGGCATCAAAAGACCAATGAAATTAATTTCTCAGTACTTGTGAAGAAAACCTATTGTAAGTCTTAAAACAGAATATAAAAAATAATTTTATATATACATACATATACACAAACACACACACACACACACACACACACACATATATATATATATATATATATATATATATATATATATATATATATATATATTGCAAATAGAGAGTGATCATCAATATCTTTTCTTAATGGCATCATTCACATGGGATTAGAAATAAATATCCCCCATGCAACATCTTGAAGTGAAGGTCTTTGAGTACTGCTCTCCATAAGTCTCAGAAAAACAGCTCCTTAGTTTCTATTCTAATGCCTTTTAACCTGATCCTTTCTGTGAGTGAAATGGGAATAGGAAAGAGGAGAAAAAAAGAGTGAGTTTTCTCTAGAGTGACTATGTGAAAAATAGAATTAATACTAGATCTATTCAAATTCTCTTCTAGTTCTAACATGCTACATATCTTATAGACTTCAAAACATGGGTTTAGGTGGGGTAAGGTAAGGAACAACAGATGTCCTTCTTCTGTGTAGCATAATACCAAACTAAAAACCAAGGCCCATGACTTAAACTAGTTATTCAACTAAACTAGAAGGTTATAAGGATGTGAAATGTAAAAATGTCCCTAAAAAAGTCAAAAAACACAAAGTTAGTTGCAAATGTCGGGTTTCCAGTTCAGTGAGATGAGAGGGGGTGGGAGTGGGTGGAAATTCCAGTTTTCATTCCAATTTGAGTCTAGCGCACTTTGTACCTCTTCTATAAACCCATTTCAACTTAAAAACTAATTCTGCCAGTGGCCCTGTGCCATATTAAATCTCCTCCCCCCCACCCCAAGATTATATTCAAGGGCAAATAGAACAAACAGATTGTGTATTTGCCCATCTGTTCAATTTCTGATGAAAGACCTTTAAAAGTTTTTTTCTTTAAACCACTTTTCCCTTTAGCTAAAAAAAAGAAATTATTTTTAATTAGAGCTCTAGTTATTTTTCTTTAAACTCAATCCTCCTACCCCCCCTTTTTATATCAAAATGGATTGTATGTAGAAATTATGTCATCACTATAAAGTGACTTGAAGTATAGAAAAAAATAAGGAAAAACTGAGGTTCAACTTAAGCCAAGAGTCAGGGTGGTCCAGTGGACAGAGCAATGGTAATGGCCATTCAGTTGTAGTCTCAAGTCTGCCATCCTCAGAGTGAACTTGGAAGTTGCCTTTTTCTCTTTAGTTCTTTGTTTATTCAGGTGTGAAATGAGAAAACTGAGCACTCAAGAGTTGGCCACTACAGTCCCTCCCAATTCTAGGCTTTTATTAAAGGTTCAGTAATTTCTTAGAACTTCCTGAAAATCAAAGAGGTATGTTTAGTCAAGTCACATAGACCACCACCAAAAGTTCTCTTCAAATTTTTGTTATTTAGGGAGATCCTATTTTTCATTGAAGCATTCCCAGTGGTATTTTTGTCTCAACAAGAAATTATATTCTTATCAGTGTGGTTCATTAAGTACCTCTGCTCCTCAACAAACCTCTGTCTTATATAGGTCTACAAGCCAACTGCAACTTAACTGAGAGTTTCACCAAGGGATAGGGGTTTGTCCTAAGACATCTATCTCTAATCTCTATGTGCAGTGAAAAATAACTGTTTTGACCTGTTAATAAAAGGCTTATCATTTTAATAAGGAGCGGGAATTATGATTTCAGTGCTATGAAAAAAATCCAAGGTGAGGCAAAGCCCTGTAGCAATGAAGGTCATTACTCTTTTTTTTGTTTTTGTTTTTGTTTTTTTTGCAATTTATCATGTTAGAGAAATGCGTAGAGTACTGAAAAGTGAGGCAACTCACTCAAAATCACAAATCATGGATTTTTCTCCTATCCATTGATCATAGAGTTAATTTTTTCCATATTATCCAATTTGTTTATTATGCAGTATTACATATTTAGGTCTTATATCCATTTGGAGCTTGTCTTTGTGTAAAGTATGAGGTGTCAGTGGCAGAGCCAAGATGGAGGAGAGAAGCTAGGAAGTTGCATAAGCTCTCTCATTTCCCTCAAAAACAACATTCAAGTAAACCTCTAAATGGATTCTGGAACTACAGAACATACAAAAAGACACAATCTTCAAACTAGAGATAATTTAGATGACTTCAGAAAAGGTCTGTCTCACTTGGGCATAAGGGGAGTACAGCACAACTCAGTGAAGTGTGGAGGGTGTCTGGGCAAGTCAGCAGGAAGCTCCTGGCCACAGCACAGATCATCAGCTGAGGCCCCTTGGTCCTGGCTCAGTGGACTGGTGGTATAGCAGAGCAATTGTGAAACACTCCCCCCCCCCAAAAAAAAAAAAACAACCTCTGGCTGAGAGGGAAAACTGTCAGCTAGAGAACCACCTACAGGAAAGGTGCAACTAGACTAAGCCATTTCAGAACAGGGAGCAATCCCAGAATGGTAAGGAATCCACAAGACCCAGAGGCCTCAGAGCAGAAAGCCAGTGAACAGGCCCCTATCCCCCAGCAGAAGAAGCTTGCAATAGTGACCCCTGTACCCCAGGAGCAGACCTTAATTTTAAAAGTCACAAAATATGCTAAAATATGAATAAGAAACAGAAATGGACCCTTATCATAGAGAGCTTCTATGATGACAGGGAAGACCAAAATACACACTCAGATGAGGACAACACTATCATAATGCCTACATGTGAAGCCTCAAAACAGAAGATGAATTGTTCTCAAGACCAAAAAGCTGGGGGCAGCTAGGTGGCATAGTGGATAAAGCACCAGCCCTGGATTCAGGAGGACCTGAATTCAAATCTGGCCTCATAAATGTGACACTTACTAGCTGTGCTACCCTGGACAAGTCACTTAGCCTTTATTGTCCTGAAAAAAAACAAACAGCCTTCTTTGAAGAGCGCAAAATGGATATTAAAAATCAGAGAGGTAGAAGAAAAATGGGAAAAGAAATGAAAGTTATGCAAGAAAATTATGGAAAGAGAGCCAGCAGTTTGGGAAAGGAAGCACAAAAATTTACTGAAGAAAACAATTCCTTAAAAAATACAATTGGCCAAATGGGGGGAAAAAAATCAATTCCTTCAAAAGTAAAATTGGCCAAATAGAAAAGGAGGTACAAAAGCTTACTGAAGCAAATAATACCTTAAAAATTAGAATTGGGCAGATGGAAGCTAATGACTCCATGAGACAGGAGGAATCATTCAAACAGAATAAAAAGAATGAAAAAATAGACGAAAATGTGAAATATCTCATCAGAAAGACAACTGACCTGAAAAATAGAACCAGGAAAAATAATTTAAGAATTATTGGACTACCTGAAAGCCATGATCAAAAAAAAAAAAAGTCTGGACAAAATATTCTAGGAAATTATCATGGAGAACTGTACTGATATGATAGAATCACAGGTTAAATAATCATTGAAAGAATAGACAATGGCCTCCTGAAAGAGAACCCAAAAGGAAAACTCCAAGGAATATTGTAACCAAATTCCATAACTATCAGGTGAAAGAGAAAATACTGCAAACAGATTAAAAGAAACAATGTAAATATCATTGAGCCACAGCCAGGATTACACAGAAATTGGCAGGTTCAACATTAAAGGATTGGAAAGCTTGGAATGTAATGTTCCAGAAGGCAACGGAGCTTGGATTGCAACCAAGAATCAACTAACCAGCAAAATTGAGCATTATCTTTCAGGGGAAATGATGTACCTTTAATGAAATAGGGAACTTTCAAGCTTTCCTGATGAAAATATCAGAACTGTACAGAAAATTTGATCTTCAAATATAAAACTCAAGACAAGTATAAAAAGGTAAACAGGAAAAAAATTTTATTTAATAAGGTTAAGCTATTTACATCCGTATGAGAGAAGATAATACTTGTAACACTTCTGTTTTTTAAAGAAAAAAAATAATTTTATTTCTATTTTTGATTCCAATTTTTATCCATCCTTCCCTCTGTCCCCTTCCCCCTCCCTGAGGTGGTAAGCAATCAGATATAGGTTATACATTTACGATATTAGATATAGGTTATACATATTACCACATTAGTCATTTTGTACAAGAAAACTTGAATTAAAGAAAAAATGAAAGAAAGTAAAAAATAGCATGCTTCAGTCTGTGTTCCATCAAGATCAGTTCTTTCTTTGGAGGTTCACAGTATATTTCATCAATAATCCTTTGGTGTTGTTTTGGGTCATTGTATTGTTGAGAATAGTTAAGTCTTTCACAGTTCATCAAACATTACTGCTGTCTCAGTGTTCTCTTGGTTCTGCTCTCTTCATTATACATCAATTCACACAAGTCTTCCCAGGCCTTTCTGAAATCATCATGCATGTCATTTCTTATAGCACAATAATATTCCAATACCATCATATACCATAGCTTGTTTAGTCATTCCCCAATTAATAGGCATTCCTTTGATTTCCAATTCTTTTTATTTTTATTTTTTGCTGGGCAATGGGGGGTTAAGTGACTTGCCCAGGGTCACACAGCTAGTAAGTCAAGTGTCTGAGACTGGATTTGAACTCAGGTACTCCTGAATCCAAGGCCGGTGCTTTATCCACTGTGCCACCTAGCCGCCCCCCTGATTTCCAATTCTTAACCACCACAAAAAAGATCTGCTATAGATATTTTTGTACAAATAGGTCTTTTTCTCTTTTGGGGGATGTCTTTGGGATATATACCTAGCAATGGTATTGCTGGATCAAAGGGTATGCACACTTCTACAGCCCTTTGGGAATAGTTCCAAATTGCTCTCCAGAATAGTTGGTTCTTTTCACACTTCCACCAACAGTGGATTAGTGTCCCAGCTTTCCCACATCTGTTCCAACATCTATCATTTCTCTTATCTATCATATTAGCCAATCTGATAGGTGTGAAGTGATGGCACAGAGTTGTTTTAATTTGCATTTCTCTGATCAATAGTGATCTTAAGCATTTTTATATGACTATATATAGCTTTGATTTCTTTGTCTGAAAACTGCCTGTTCATATCCTCTGACCATTTATCAAAAATACAACTTCTGTTTTTTATAAATTTGACTTAGTTCTCTACATATTTAAAAATGATGCCTTTATCAGAGATATTTCTCTTAATATTTTCCCAGTTTTATGCTTCTCCTGTAATTTTATTTACATTAGTTTTGTTTGTGCAAAAACTTTTTAAATTTTGTATAATCAAAATGATCTATTTAACATTTTGTTTTACTCTTTATGTCTTCTTTGGTCCTAAATTCTTCCTCTGTCTTTAAGTCTGACAGATAATGCTCTCTTAATTTGCTGATGGTATCACCCTTCATGTATAAATCATGTACCCATTTTGACCTTATTTTAGTATATGGTGTGAGATGTTTTTTTATATTCCTGCCATACTGTTTTCCAGTTTTCCCAGCAGTTTTTGTCAAATAATGAGTTTTTGTTCCAAAAGCTTGGATCTTTGGGTTTATCATACACTGATTACTATAGTCATTTACTTATAGTGTAATTTGTACCTATTCTATTCCACTGATCCACCCCCTCTATTTCTTAGTCAGTACCAGATTGTTTTGATAATTACCACTATAATACAGTTTGAGATCTAATACTGCTATAACACCTTTTGTAATTTTTTCATTGATTCCCATGATATCCTTGAACTTTTGTTTTTCCAGATGAACTTTGCTATTATTTTTTCTAGATCTATAAAAATATTTTTAATAGTTTGATTGGTATAGCACTAAATAAATAAATTAACATAGGTAGTATTATCAATTTTATTATATTAGCTCAGCATACCCATAAGCAATTGATATTTTTCCAATTATTTAGGTCTGATTTTATTCCTTTATAGTTCCTGGGTTTATCCTGGCAGATAGACTCCTAAGTATTTTTATATTGGCCACAGTTATTTTAAATGGAATTTCTCTTTCTATCTGCTGTTGCTGGACTTTGTTGGTAATATCTAGAAATGCTGATGATTTACGTGGGTTTATTTCGTATCCCGCAACTTTACTAAAGTTGTTAATAATTTCAATGAGCTTTTTAGTTGATTCTCTAGGATTTTCTAAGTATAACATCATATCATCTGCAAAGAGTGATAGTTTTGTTTACTCATTACCTATTCTAATTCATTTAATTTCTTTTTCTTCTCATATTGCTATAGCTAACATTTCTAGTACAATATTAAATAATAGAGGTGATAATAGGCATCCTTGCTTCACCCCCGATTGTACTGGGAAGGCTTGTAGCTTGTCTCCATTATAGATAGTGCTTGCTAATAGTTTTAGATAAACAGTACTTACCATTTTAAGGTAAGTTTCTTTTACTCCTGTGCTCTTTAGTGTTTTAATATAAATAGGTGCTGTATTTTGTCAAATGTCTTTTCTGCGTTTATTAAGATAATCATATGATTTCTGTTGGTTTTGTTATTGATATCATCAATTATGATGATAGCTTTCCTAATATTCCTGGTATATATCCCACCTGGTCATCATGTATGATCCTAGTGATGTATTTATGTAATCTTTTTGCTAATATTTTATTTAAAATTTTTGCATCAATATTCATTAGTGAGATTTGTTTATAATTTTCTTTCTCTGTTTTGACTCTTCCTGGTTTAGGTATCAGCACCATATTTGTCTCATAAAAGGACTCTTTCTTCACTTTTTTTTAAAATAATTTATATACTATTAGGATTAATTGTTCTTTAAATGTCTGGTAGAATTCTCTTGTGAATCCATCTGGTCCTGGGGAATTTTTTTCTTACAAAGTTCATTGATAGCTTGTTCAATTTCTTTTTCTAAAATTGGGTTATTTAAATATTTTATTTCTTATTCTGCTAATCAGATAATTTATATTTTTGTAGATATCCATCCATGACATTTTTATTGTCAAATTTGTTGGTATATAATTGGGCAAAATAGTTCCTAATAATTGTCTTAATTTCATCTTTATTGGTGGTGAGTTCACCCCTTTCGTTTTTGATGCTAGTAATTTGGTTTTCTTCTTCCCTTTTTTTGATCAAATTAACCAATGATTTATCTATTTTGTTGGGGTTTTTTTCTTAAAACCAGCTTCTAGTTTTGTTTATTAATTCAACAGTTTTCTTACTTTCAATTTTAGTAATCTCTCCCTTGATTTTCAGGATTTCCAATTTGGTGTTTGGTTGGGGATTTTCAATTTGTTCATTTTCTGGGGTTTTTTTAGTTGCATGCCCAATTCATTGATCTGCTTTTTTTCTATTTTATTGATGTAAGCAGAGTTATAAATTTTACCCTATCACTTTGCTTGCATGCCATAAATTTTGATATGTTGTCTCATCACTGTTATTTTCTTTAATGAAATCATTGATTGTTTCTATGATTTGTTCTTTGACCCACTTGCTTGGAATGTAATGTTCCAGAAGGCAAATGAGTGTATATATTATTCCCTCTTTGAGTCAAATTCAATGAGAGTAAGATTGAAACAATGCTCACCCCTCCCTTTTTCCCCTCTATTGTAATATGTCTTTTGTGCATTTTCATTTGATATAATTTGTGCATTTTCATTTGATGTAATTTGTGCATTTTCATTTGATGTAATTTAATTTCCAATTGATTTTATTTTGGTGAGGCAATTGGGGTAAAGTGACTTGCCCAGGGTCACACAGCTAGTAAGTGTCAAGGGTCTGAGGCTGGATTTGAACTCAGGTCCTCCTGAATCCAGGGCCAGTGCTCTATCCACTGCGCTACCTATCTGTCCCTCCAATTGATTTTTAATCTCTCTTTTAATTGTGCATTACTAAATATAATTTTTATTGCATTCTGATCTGAAAAGGATGTGCTTACTATTTCTGCTTTTTTGCATCTGGTTGTAAGGTTTTTATGCCCTAACACATGGTCAATTTTCATGTGGGTTCCATGTACTTCTGAGGGTAAGTATAAATCCTTTCTATTCCCATTCAGTTTTCTCCAGATATCTATCATGTTTAACTTTTCAAGAATTTTATTCATTTCCTTAACTTCTTTCTTGATTATTTTTTGGTTAGATTTATGCAGTTCTGAGAGGGGAAGGTTAAGGTCCCTACTAGCAGAGTTTTATTATCTATTTCCTCCTGTAACTCATCCGACTTCTCCTTTCAAAAAATTAGATGGTATACCATTTGGTGCATATATATTAAGTATTGATAGGACCTCATTGTCTATGGTACCTTTCAGCAAGATATGGTTTCCTTCCTTATCTCTTTTAACTAGATCTATTTTTGCTTTTGTTTTGTCTGAAATCATGATTGCTAGCCCAGCTTTCTTTGCTTCAGCTGAAGCATAATAGATTCTGTTCCAGCCCCTTACATGTACCGTGTCTGTGTCTTTCTGCTTCAAGTGTGTTTCTTGTAAACAACATATTGTAGGATTTGGGCTTTTAATCCACTCTGCTATCTGCTTCTGTTTAATGGGTGAGTTTATCCCATTCACATTTATAGTTATGATGACTAACTTTATTTCTCTCCTTGCTGTTTTTCACCTGTTCCCCCCCCCCACACACACACACACTCTACAATTCACCCCATTCAGTTTCCCCCTCCTTCTTCCACGGAATTTATTTCTTACCCTTTATTTTGTTTTTTGGGGTTTCATTCAATCAATGTCACCTTGTAACCACATCCTCTGTCTACATATACTCTTTAATTATTCTGATAATAAAGTTAAGACTTATAAATATTATCTTGTCATATAGAATTATAAACAATTTAACCTTATTTAATTTCTCACAGTTTTGTTCTTATTTTTTACCTTTTTATGTTTCTCTTGAGTGAAATTCAGATGTCAAATTTTTTATTCAACTCTGGTCTTTTAATCAGAAATGCTGGAAAGTCTTCTATTTCATTAAATGTCCTTTTTTCCCTGAAAAAATATATTCAGTTTTGCCAGGTAGGCAGTTTTGGTTGTAAATCTAACTCCTTTGCCATCCAGTCTATTATTCTGTGATTCTTTAATGTGGAAGGTTCCAAACCCCATTTAATTTTGACTGTAGCGTCACAGTATTTGAATGGGCTTTTTTTTTTTTTTTTTTTGGCTGCTGGCAATACTTTTTCCTTTATCTGTGAACTTTGAAATTTTGTTATGACATTCTGGGGAGTTTTAATTTTGGGATTTGTAAGGGGCTAAAATTCTAGCTAGTCTGTCTAAAATATCTAATTAGTGGTCGCCAATAAATTATAAGCTTTAGAAAGAGTTAGACTTTTAAGCATTTATTAAGAATAAGAATTTGGTAAAGAGAGAGAAAAAGGCCTATATTCATCTATCTATTAAAGGGAGAGAGCATTCCTAGCTCCACTCTCAACCAGAGTCCTGACAAAAGAGAGCAAGAGCGCCAACCTCGCTCCCTCTTCCTCCCACAAGCAAACGTCACTTCCTTATGCCAAAGAGGTACATGTCTTGCCCTCAGAAACCTTCTCTTCATGTGGAGCCCTCCCACAGTAAGTCTCTAGCAGGTGGCATCATTCCAATCATTACAGATCTCTTTCAGGCAGTGATTTATGTATTCTTTCAATTTCTATTTTTCCCTCTGATTCTAATATATCAGGGAAATTTTCTTTGATAATTTCTTGAAAGATATTGTCCAGGCATTTTTTTGATCATGGCTTTCAGCTAGTTCAGTAATTCTTATATTATCTCTTCTGAATCTATTTTCTAGGTCAGTTGTTTTTCCAATGAGAAATTTGACATTTCCTTCATGCTTCTCTTACATTACTTTTATTTCTTTACCCAATTTTTCTTTTACTTCTATAATTTGCTTTTTAAAGTCCTTTGTAAGCTCTTCCAGGAATTCTTTTTTGGGCCTGTGACCAATTTACATTTTTCTTTGAAGCTTCACGTGTAGCTATTTTATTACTATATACCTCCTCTATGTTTATGCCTGATTTTACCTATCACTGAAGTAACTGTCAATAGTCAAACTTTGTTTTTTGGAGGGGGGAGGGGGGAGGGGTTTGCTAATTTTTATACCTTTTTTTGTGACTTGATGTTTTTATTTGAGTTGGGCTCTATTCCTAAACTGCCCCCTGTTGTGAGCCCAGAAGCTGCTGCTACTAATGTTGCTGTAGCTGCTAGGGCAGCTGCTTCTGGACCTCACTTCCCTCTCACCCAAATAAAACAGACCTTTCCTGCCAGGCTGGCAGGCTCCTGGAATTATTCAGAGGCCATTTTCTATTGGTTTGGAGAGAAAATTTGGGAGAGCTCCAGAGGTTTGCTTCCTCACTCTGCCATCTTGGCACAGGAATTCTACTTGTAACTCTTGAGAACTCTATCTCTATTTGGGCATATAGATGGAGTATATATATATATATATATATATATATATATATATATATATATATATATAGAGGGTATACATTTAAATTGACTTTGATGTGATGATATAAAATAAGTTAAGGTGTAAACAAAAATAAGTATATGGGGAGAAAAGGAAAGAGGAGGTAGAATGAAGTAAATTACATCAAATGAAAATGTACAAAAGACATATTACTATAGAGGGGGGAAAGGGAGGAGTGAGCATTGTTTCAATCTTAGTCTCATTGAATTTGACTCAAAGAGGAAATAATATATACACTCATTTGAATAAAGAACTTTGACTTAGCCTATAGGGAAGTAGAAGAGCAAAGGAAAAGGGAGGAGGGGCACTGATAGAAGACAGAAGCATGAGAGAAAAGGGGAAAGAAAAAGTAGGGAGGCTGACAAAAGGGAAGATAGTTTGATGGAGGCAAGGCAAATAATCTCATCCTAAGTAATGAGTGAGTCAAACAAGAAGTCATAGAAACAATCAATAACTTCATCAAAGAGAATGACAACAATGAGACAACATTCCACAACTTATGGGATGCAACCAAAGCAGTTCTATGGGGAAGTTTTATATCTCTAAATGCTTCCATAAATAAAATAGAGAAGAGACAGATGAATTGGGAATACAACTAAAAAAGCTAGAAAAAGCACAAGTTAAAAATCCCCAATTAAATACCAAATTAGAAATTCTGAAAATCAAAGGAGAGATTAATATAATTGAAGGTAAGAAAACTAGAATTAATCAATAAAACTAAGAGCTGGTTTTATGAAAAAATAAATAAAATAGATAAACCTTTATATAATTTGATTTTAAAAAAGAAAGCAGAAAACCAAATTACCAATATCAAAAATTAAAGGGGTAAATTCACCATCAATGAAGTGGAAATTAAAGCAATAATTAGGAGCTATTTTGTCCAACTGTATGTCAATAAGTTTGACAGAGGAGGAAATAAAAGACTTGAATAGCACCATTTTAGAAAAAGAAATCGAACAAACCATCAATGAACTCCCTAAGAAAAAATCTCCAGGGACATATGGGTTTACACGTGAATTCTACCAAACATTTAAAGAGCAATTAATTCCAATATTATATAAATTATTCGACAAAATAGGTGTTCTACAAAATTCCTTTTATGACAAAAATATGGTGTCAATAATGTAATGAAATTTATTAATTTGATCATTAACAATGCTATGCTAAGGTTTAGTAAAAATCCAGCAATTCAAACAGTTAAATTCTTTAATTTCCACTTTGGTGAAATTAATATGAGATTTAGGAAACTTATCATTTCAGAGACTAATTTACTGTGAACTTTAATGCAGGCCCTGGAGAGAATATATGTGCAACAAAAGGAGAGACAGGTATATGTAAGTCCATGGTTTGCTTATGATGGCGACTGAGTCCAGTTTCATCCTCTCTCCCTCCTAATATAACCTAATTTAACTGAACTTGTTTTCTTTTTGTCTCACTCAGTCTAATCACCTGTGGCCTAGCACAACCACTGGCTGTCTCGAACCATGAGATATGGTATGATAATCTTTCCATAACATTTTTCAGGTGTCATGAACACATACTAAATTTGGCTTTGATGCAGACACATCATGGTAAGAAGTGTTATAGATTGTAAAACTACCTCAACCCTCTATTATATAAAGGAGAGAATCTAATGAAATTTGTTAATTTGATCATTGACAATGCTATGCTAAGATTTAGTAAAAATCCAGCAATTCAAACAGTTAAAGAAGAGAATTCAGCTTTCTAGACCAGAGTCCAGAATCTAGTTTTCCAGATCAGAGTCCAGAGTCCAGAGCCCCGTTTTCCAGACCAGAATCCAACTTCCTCCTGATGAGATCTTACCACTTCAAGAAGAAAAGAGAACTCAGAGACTTTATATGAACAGTTTTGTTTTGTTAGTTTTTGTTATATCCTTCTGTTATTATATACCATCTGTAACATGTACTCTCTGCAGAGGCCCTCCCTCTTCAAGACCAATGTCAAAGCATCACGTTCATGAGGGCCTGCCCCTCTGGACAAAATTTTTCTCTCTCCCTTTTTCTATATTGATATTAACATATTATTAGTTAGCATAGGATATTATTTTTGGCTGTTTCATTAAGCAAACTCATTCATTTTTCAAATGAAACAAAGGGGGGAATTTGGTAAAAAACAGAAATTTTAGCTGAATCATTTGAGAGTTGAGCACATGCTACTGAAGCAGCTTTTGAAGGGCCTCCCTTTTGGGGAGGAGACCGCAATGAACTTCCGGCATGCCAGCTTAAAACTGAGGGAGGAACGGAAGTTCACTCTCTCTCTGGCTTTTCAACTTAGCCATGGTGGCTTTGGGTGTGGTGGTTCTTGGCCTGGCGGGCAGTTTGGGATTCAGTGAATTTTATAAAGGAAAATAGACTAAGCTTAGATCGAAGATTATTCATTTGTATTTCTACTTTCCTATTTCCCTAAGTGGTATCACCTTTTGTTGTCTAATTAATTCCCAAGCCATCAAAACTAATCCCTCACTGATTAAAGCTCAGAGGCTTCTTTTTCTTAGTGGTTTGGGAGATATATATATATATATGGGAAAAGTTAAAAGGGGGAGTTTAGTGCTTGTATATCCAATTTTGAATCTCACAATACCTAAACCAGGCAAAGCCAAAATAGAGAAATAAATTATAGACCAATTTCCCTAATGAACATCGATGTAAAAATTTAAATAAAAGAATAGCAAAACTACAGCAATTTATCACCAGGATAATATACTATGACTAGGTGGGATTTATACCAGCATGCAGGGCTGGTTCAACATTAGGAAAACTATCAACATAATCAACCACATCAATAACAAAACTAACCAAAACCATATGATTATCTCAATACATGCAGAAAAAGCTTTTGATAAAATACAGCACTCATTCATATTAAAAACACTAGAGAGAGGGGCGGCTAGGTGGTGCAGTGGATAAAGCACTGGCCCTGGATTCAGGAGTACCTGAGTTCAAATCCGGCCTCAGACACTTGACACTCACTAGCTGTGTGACCCTGGGCAAGTCACTTAACCCCCATTGCCCTGCAAAAAACAAACAAACAAACAAACAAACAAACAAAAACAAAACAAAACAAAACAAAAAGGGGGCAGCTAGATGGCGCAGTGGTTAAGCACCGGCCCTGGATTCAGGAGTACCTGAGTTCAAATCCGGCCTCAGACACTTGATACTTACTAGCTGTGTGACCGTGGGCAAGTCACTTTACCCCCATTGCCTGCAAAAAAAAAAAAAAATTAAAAAAAAAAACACTAGAGAGCATAGGAATAAATGGAACTTTCCTTAAAATGATAAGCAGTATCTATCTAAAACCATCAGGAAGCAATATATATCATGGGGATAAGTTAGAGGTATTCCCAATGTGATCAGGGGTAAAACAGGGATGTCTATTATCACCTCTATTATTCAATATAGAAATGGTACCTTTAGCAATAAGAAAAGAAAAATGAACTGAAGAAATTAGAATAGACAAGGAGGAAACAAAACTATCACTCTTTGAAAATGATATGATGATATATTTAGAGAATTCTAGAGAATCAACTAAAAAATACTTGAAACAATTAATTTTTGCAAAGTTGTAAGATATAAAATAAACCCACATAATTCATCAGCATTTCTATATATGACCAACAAAGCTTAGCAGCAAAAGTTAGAAAGAGAAATTCCATTTAAAATATATTTAGATAATATAAAATATTTGTGAGTCTGACTGCCAAGATAAACTTAGGAACTACATGAACACAATTACAAAACACTTTTCACGCAAATAAAATCATATCTAAATAATTGGAAAAATATCAATTGCTCATGGATAGGCCAAGCTAAAGTAATATAAATGACAATTCAACCTAAATTAATTTACTTATTCAGTTTTATACCAATCAGACTACCTAAAAATTATTATATAGATCTAGAAAAAATAATAACAAAATTCATCTGGAAGAACAAAAGGTCAAGAATATCGAGGGAACTAATGAAAAATGCACAGGAACGTGGGCTAGTTGTACCAAATCTAAAGTTATACTATAAAGAGACAGTAATCAAAACTATTGGGGGGGGGGGGGGAGACAGGCAGCTAGGTGTAGGTGGCGCAGTGGATAAAGCACCGGCCCTGGATTCAGGAGAACCTGAGTTCAAATTTGGCTTCAGATGCTCAACACTTACTAGCTGTGTGACTCTGGGCAAGTCACTTAACCCTCATTTCCCCGCAAAAACAAACAAACAAAAAACAAAAAACAAAACAAAACAAAAAAACCTATTTTATATTGGTTAAGGAATAGAGTAGTGGATCAGTGAAATAGGTTAGGCACAGGAGACATAGTAGTAAATGACTATAGTAATCTACTACTTGATAAACCCAAAGACTCCAGATTCTGGGATAAGAAGTCACTATTTGACAAAAACTGCTGAGCAAACTGGAAGGTAATATGGCAAAAAATAGGCATAGACCAACATCTTACACCATATACCAAAATAAGATCAAAATAGGTGCATGATTTAGACATAAAGGGTGAAACAATAGGCAAATTAGGGGAGAAAGGAAGAGTTTAACAATCATATCTATGGAGAGGAGAATAATGTATGACCAAACAAGAAATAGAGAATATTATGAAATGCAAAATGGATGATTTTGGTTACATTAAATTAAAAAGATTTTGTACAAACAGAAGCAATGCAGCCAAGATTAGAAGGAAAGCAGAAAGATGGAAAACAATTTTTACAGCCAGTATTTCTGATAAAAGCTTTATTTCTAAAATATATAGAGAACTAAACCAAATTTATAAAAATGCAAATCATTCCTCTATTGAGAAATGGTTAAAGGATATGAACAGGGGCAGCTAGATGGTACAGTGGATAAAGCAGCGGCCCTGGATTCAGGAGTACCTGAGTTCAAATCTGGCCTCAGACACTTGACACTTAATAGCTGTGTGACTCTGGGCAAGTCACTTAACTCTCATTGCCCTACCAAAAAAAAAAAAAAAGGATATGAACAGGCAGTTTTCAGATGAAGAAATTAAAGCTATTTATTGCCTTATGAAAAAATTCTCTAAATCACTATTGATTAAAGAAATGCAAATTAAAACAATGCTTAAGTACCACCTCACACCTATTAGAATGGCTAATATGGCAAAAAAGAAAAATAATAAATGTTGAAGATGTGGAAAATAATGCCTTGTTGATGGAGCTGTGAACTGATCCAACCATTCTGAAGAGCAGTTTAAAACTATGCCCAGAGGGCTACAAAACTGTGTATAACCACTGACCCAGTAATACCAGTACTAGATCTGGTAAAAAAAAAAGTAATTATTATCTAGCTAATCCAATCTGAAACAATTTTTATAATCGTGCGCTATATGAAAAATTATAAGCTTAGAAAAATTATAATTGGGCCGTAAGTCCCTTTGTGGTTGCCATTCAAATGTAGAAATATTTTGGCTAACTAGCCTAATTTAGGCGTTAACTTGGCTGGAGGACTAATCTGGGGACTTTTGACTAACTGGCTATCTGACTGCTATTAATTTATTATGGGCTGTTTATAAAGTTCTGCCACACTGCTCCCAAATTGATAAGCAAAATATTAAGAAGCCTCTTAGTAAATAAACAAAGCAGAGTTTATTTATGAGATACTATTTAAAATTAAGAATACAGGGCAATAAAATGTACAACCTGACTGTATTGTGGTGCCTCTCTTTCCACTCCATCTCTTTCCCACCTGCTATGCCTGGAACCTTTTTTTTAATACAATAAGGGCCGTATCCACCTCTTGCCTTAGGGTACGTTCTACTTTCCCTGCTCAGCTACTTTCTAACTCTGAGCCCCTTTCACTTTGTAAATCCCCCTGCTTCTAACTTTCCTCTCCTTAGTGAACCGCTGAACCCCTGTGTTTCTCTCTCCCCAACCTCTCCTTCCGTTCTCCTAGTGCTCCAGTGTCCTTCTGTTCTCTTAATCTTCGCTTTCTCCAACCTGTACCCTGTGCTGACCACTTCTGTGTTCTCCGCTGCCTCCTGTTCTGTCTGCTCTGTCAGTCTGCCCTCTGCCGACTTTGCCGCCCCGACCTTCTCCATTCTTCTAATTTTTTCAGCCTCCTTTAATCTTGTCCACCAGCCTCCCTGAGTCTAACTCCAAGGTCTATATATATATATCTTATATCTTTCTTTTCTCCACTCAAATCTCAAGGCTTTTTGCTCCCCCACTGACCTGGTGTCTTGTACAGCTGAAGCGGAGGGGGAGGGGCACCAGCACCTCCCACACAGAAGAGACCCTGAGGGCCTAAGGCTTTCTAATCTCAGCCCAAAGGTAGGGTCCCCAAATCAAAATAAATTTCCACAGTCTGTATCCCAAAGAGATCATAAACAAGGGGAAAGGACTCACATGTACAAAAATAATATAGCCACTTTCTTTGTGGCGGTGAAGAATTGGAAACCAAGGGGATGCCCCTTAGTTGGGGAATGGCTGAACAAGTTGTGGTATATGAATGTAATGGAACACTATTGTGCTATAAGAAACGACAAGGAGGCAGATTTCAGAAAAACCTGGAAAGACACATAAGTGGACTAATGCTGAGTGAAGTGAGCAGAAGCAGGAAAATATTGTATAGAGTAATAGCAACATTGTGTGATGATCAACTGTGATAGACAGCTCTTCTCAGCAATACAATGATCCAAGACATTTCCAAAGGATTCATGATAGAAAATGCTCTCCACATCCAGAAAAAAGAACTGTGGAATCTGAATGCAGATTGAACCATACTATTTCTACTTCTTTTTGTTTTTTTTTCTTTTTTGAGGTTTTTCCCTTTTGTTCTGATTCTTCTTTCACAATATGACTAATGCAGAAATATGTTTAATGTGATTGTACATATATAACATATCAGATTGCTTTCTGTTTGGGGGAGGGGGGAGGGAAGAGGAGGGAGAAAAATTTGAACACTAGATTTACATGTAACTGTGAAAAAATAAAATACTATTAAGTTGGGGGGGTGGAGTATGAGGTGTTGGTTTAAGTTTAATTTCTTCCATACTACAATCCAGTTTTCCCAGCAAATGTTATCAAAAAGTGAGTCCTCTTAGTAATGGGGATCTTTGTGTTCATCAAATACAAAGGTATTAGAATGTTCAGTAGCTACATAATATAATTTTGTTCAAGTAAATTGTATCTATTTTTGGCCAATATAAAATATTTTAATAATTACTACTCTTTAGTACATTTTGAATTATGGAATTTCTAGGCCACCTTCATTCCTCCATTTCCATTTCTTTTAGTTTTTTTCTCATGAGATTCTCCACTTTTGTTTCCCCCATATGAGTTCATGGCAAAACAAGGAATAGAGAGGATAATAGAAGATTAAATGGATAATTTTTATCACTATTTTTTAAATTGTACAAAAAAATTTAATTACGGCAAAAATTCAAAGGGAAACAACTGGAGAAAATCTTTGCAACAAGTTTCTCTGATATAGGTCTCATTTCCAAGATATATAAAAAAACTAGTTCAAATTTATAATAAAAGCAATCATTACCCATTTGATAAATAGTTTAAGAATATGAACACACAATTCTCAATAGAAGAAACATGCTATCTATACTCATGTGAAAAAAAATAATTCAAATTGCTACGAATTAGAGAAATGCAAAGTAAAACAATTCTAAGATTCCAATTCACACCCTTCAGAGTGGCAAGGATGACAAAAATGGAAATGATAAATATTGGAGGGACTATGGAAAAACAGATACATTACTGTACTATTGGCAGACCTGTGGATGGGCATAAACATTCAGTAAAGCAATTTAGAAATAAACAGAAAAAATTACTAAATAGTGCATGCCCAGCTATACCACTTCTAGACCTATACCCAAAAGAGATTAAAGAAAGAGAAAAATATTCCTTATAAACAAAAATGTTTATAGCAGCTTTTTTGGGGGGAAGATGGCAAAAAATATGGAAACTAAGGAGATGCCTATCAATTGAGAGATGGCTGAATAAGTTGGGGTATGTGAATGTGATGGAATATAAAAAATAAGATGTAAGAAATAATAAATTGTTGCAATAAATAATAAATTGTTATAATAATAAAAAATATGTGAAAAGACATAAGAATTGATTCAGAGTAAAAGAACTAGTACCATTAAAATATCAATATTATAAATGTGAACACTCGAGGATTTTTATAAAGGTCTGAAGAAAGAAATGAGTGGAAGTAGGAGGATAATTTTATACAATAACAACAACGTTGTAAAAACAACCTTTAAAAGTTGAAAGAATTATGATCAATACACTGACCATTCAAGATTCTAGAGGAGAGATGATGGATTTAGGATGCAAAATAAGGCATGTGTAAGTTATTATATATATATATATAACATATTATATATTAGTATTATATATTAATATCACACATTTGTATATAACCAAAGAGAGAATTTGCTTTAACTACCCATAATTGTCATGCAAGGTTTGATTTTATTTTTTCTTTTATGTAGTGGTAGATGGGAGAGAAAAAAGATTTATGTAAATTTAACAAAATAGAGAATTGGAGGTTAGGTGCTACAGATGTGAAATGTTTCATACATTTTCAGATGAAAGTATCACATTATTAATTTTACTTAACTGTTTTACTTTGTTACAAGAGACCTCTCATAAGGTGGAGCAATCTGTAAATGTTTGTAATGTAAAAATACAATTCACCAATAACTTTGAAAAATATACTTTAAAAATAACGATGGAGAAGCAACATAGTGTGGGGCAGAGAGTACTAAATTTAGAGTCAAAAAGAAATCTTCAAATCCTTCTTCTACTCAATTCCAGTGGATCCCTATAAAATCTTAAGATCAAATATTATTTCATCTTTTACCAATCCTTTTGCAATTTGTATTTCTGCATAAGTTTTATAGCATACGTAATTGTTTATATAGTAATACCTACATGTTTACATATGCATATGTAAATAGAATTTATTAAACAAGTAGTTATTTAATGGGTTGTGGGTGGGGTTTTTTGGGGGGGGAGAATTACAAATAGAACATGATCAAAAACTTGGAAATTACTGATTTAGGAGATTTGATCTGGATTTCCCAATGGGTTTGTTTCCAAGGGTTATTAATGGTGGTCCTCAGAAATGTAAGGGATAAGAAAGAGTACTTTGAGAGGCAGTATGACATAATGGAAAAATAATTGCACTTAGAAGCAAATGAGCTGGTTTCAGATTAAATCACCTCTGACATCTCTTTCAACTCTAAATCTAAGATAATAAGATTTTATGCTATCATTTTCTCAATTTTGATGAATTTGGGTGAATCTTTTTCCTTTCAACTGCTTGTTCTTGTTCATTGGTTTCAGTCACATGTCTGACCCATGGTGACCCCATATGGGCTACTTTTGGCAAAAGTACTGGAGTAGGTTGCCATTTCCTTCTACAACTCATTTTACAGAGGAGGAAAATGAGGCAAACAAGATTAAGTGACTTGCCCAGGATCACACAGCTAGTAAATGTGAGGCTGAATTTGAACTCAGGAAGATTTGACTCCAGGCATGATGCTCTCTTCACTGTGCAACTTAGCTGGTCTTCTTTGCAAATAGATTCCCTCCAAAAACCTCACTTCTCTCACTTGTAAAGTAGAGGAAATAATATCTGCACTACTATCCACCACACTGGTTTGTGAGGCTAAAGTGAAATAATGTGTTAACATACACACATATAAACTATTATTATTTATACCTCTAAAATTTATTGCTATATATAAAACTCTTCAGTGGTTCTCAAATTGTTCTTTCCAGACAGGCCATTTGTTCTCCAGGGAGATTATTTATAATATGGAAATAATTTTGTGTCTGGTGTGAATTGATAATATACATATGATAAACTTGGGCACAAGATATCTGTAGGCTGCATGACAGACAGTATGGGGAGGTATATGCATGTAGTCAAATGCTGGACTCTAAAATATTTTTAACATATGCTATATAATAGGCCATTAATAAATGGTTGTTGATTGATTATTGTTGTCACACTTAAGGGATATATTTTATATTTTTGACTCTTCTCCTATGTACTACTCAATGATGTGTATCGGGCAATTAAATGGCACAATAGATAAAGCTCTGGTCTTAAAATTAAGAAGGATGAGTTCAAATTTGACTTCAGATAATTACTACCTGTGTAACTGGGCAAGTTCCTTAACTTCTTTTGGTACAGCTTCCTCATCTAGAAAATGGGAATAATAATACCATCTAACTTAAGAACTGCTGTGAGGATAAAATTTGCAAAATGCTTCGTAAACCTTAAAGCATTAAATAAATGCTAGAGATTATTGTTAATGACTTAGATTTAGACACGGAAGGCATATTTATTACATTTAATATGACGAATCTAGAAGTGAGATCTAATATGTGACTGAAAGAATTAAGCAGAATCTAAAAGACCACTTGGGAAAAATCTATGTGTTGGCTAGGGATTAGGATTAGATAACCTTTAGACTTCTATTTCAGATGCCATTCATAAGTTTATATACTGTTTCATCAAAAGTAGAGCTTGTCTGTTAATTGCAATAATCTTCCTTTGTAGCTAAAAATGAGAACAAGTCTGATTTTTTTTTTGCCCCCATTAAAGTGGTCCATGAAATAAAAGAAAGTCCTATGTTTTCCATTAATGAGGAATAAAAACAGAAAAATAACCTAGGATTTGTAATAAACACACAAATATTTTTGCTATTCTTTCCATGTCACTTTTATTGGATCAAATAGAAGATATAATAATTACAGTCTAATTATTACTTGAAAATGTTTTAAAGGTCAAGCTATTAGGTTTATTTTGACAGTGTTCTTTTACATCACGTAGCAGAGAATGTTTTGATTTTTACTACAACTACATATCTATGAAAAGAGAATTGGTCATTATGGATATTTTTTGCTTATTGCTTCTGGAAATGCTATTCATCTGTCTTTAATTTCGCATCTACATGGATGGCAATGAATGGATCTTCAGCAGTGTTGCTTATACTGAAGGAAGCAAGACCCTTACTACAAACATTGATTTTAATTCCTGTACAATTGTTATTGATTTTATCTCCAGAAATTATATCACAGTAGATTCCAGCAGGAAGACCAGTTTGTAGGGTTACTGATAATGTCCTGTAAAACAAAAGGCAAACTATCAGTATAAAGCAAGAATGAGGTGTGATTTGAAAAACAAACATGGCTGCCCCAGATGCTTAGATTATGAGTGTGTCTGTGCATGTAAAGAATTAATTGTTATTTGAGGATTTTATGCCTCGGTGCACACTGGCCTGGGGCTCCGCAAACCGCACGGTGCTCCACCCACTGGTTGTAGTCATTTCAAGGGCTCTGGCACCTCACATCATCACCACTCCCCAATGCCTACATGGGCCTGGCAAAATTATAATGATTGGAAGCCTAGTGAGGGCAGTCATGTGACTGTCAGAGCGGCCATCCCATTGGCTGGGGCTGTGTGGGGTGTCTTTAGGTTTGGGGGAGGAGAATTGGGCATTCTATGTGGAAGCTGGAAAGTGACAGGCATTCTGCTGTGTATTTTCAGCTGATTCCTGGGCAGTGGTATTTTTTCAGATATTATAATTTCCCTTTCCCCATTTTATTTCCTTTCCCTTGATCCTACTGATCCTGTTTGTGTTTTTTTTTTTTTAAAGTTCTTTCTTGTTAAAATAAATCTTGTTCTGTTTTGAGGGAGGCTGCCGGTCTCCTTCCTTGCCCCAATATTGCGGCGAGCTGCTTAGCTAGCACAATTAAAAATTGGTCCCCACAGCCATAAATGAAAATCCTATAAATGGAGAGGCTCTAGACAAAGAAATGTCTCTAATGAATCTAGGCAGCATTCAAATGAGCTAAAGAAACCTTATGGATGGGACAGAACTCATTAAAATGTTAGAAGATTATTGTATTATGTTAATAGATTTGATTAACAAGGGTGGAGACTTCAGAAAATGTATATCTACAAAAGGCTTTCATTATCTTTTTGATAAAGGGAAACTTTTCAAATCTATGCATTAGTTACTTCAATTTCAGGAAAGACTAAATGATTTCAATGATTTAAATTTTATAATTTTTAATCTTTTCCTTGAGGAAGCAAAAAATATTTTGAACTGAATGTTAAAAACAAAAAATCCTCTGGTGCTCCAGTGATTGATGTGTAAAGTCATACAGTGTCAATGTACTTTGATGTCACTGAGCATGGAAGATATGAATTAGAAAAACAAATAGCTGCAATTTTTGACAAGACAGTACACTTAGTTAACTTTTTCTTCTGTTATTTCAGTAAGTATACTGTAAGACTAAGTGTTGGAGGTGAAAGATTCAGTCCCAGGTAGAGCAGGGTTCAACCAGACAGACAAACTACTTCAGGCAAGTTAAATGTGAACTGCTGGAGAAATTGGAACAAATCTTAATCAAAAATAAGTTTAGACAAGGAGCTAATACCATAGGTTTCAAAGGATGGGTAAAAAAGGCAAGTCAGAAAAGAAAAGAAAAAGAATCACAGAATTTGAGAATGGAGAATTCCAGTGGTCGTTTAGTCTAATTGATATACTTAAGGAATCCCCACTATCATTATAATTGAAGTTTTCTTTTTGTTTTAAATGGAAGAGAATTTCAGAAGCAAATACCTTTCAAAACTATGGTTAGGGAGAAAATTTCTAATCAAACAAGAGATAGGAGAGAACACAAAAGCCAAAACAATTTAAATTACATGAAATTGACAAGCTTTTGCACAAATAAAACCAATGCAACCAAATCTAAGAAAGAGAAACCATGAACTGGGGGAAAATCTTTGTCAGTTGTCCCTAAGAGAAATATGCTATCTTATGTGTTTAGGGAATTTTAAAATGAGTCATTCTACAGTGGATATGTAGGGAAAGGATATAAACAAATCATTTTCAAAAGAAGTGCTGTAAACTGAGCAAAGGTTGCTCCAAATTACTGATAAAAAGAAAAACTACAAAATAAAACAAGTTAGGTTTCACTTGACATCCAAAGAATTATCACAAAGGTAACAAAAACCAGAAAAATTCAATGTTGGAGACAAGTATGCTAATATTTTTGGTGGAACTAGAAATTTTTCTGACCTTCCTAGAAAACAATTTGGAATTATTTTTTTAAAAAGTGACTAAACTGAGGGAGCAGCTATATGGCACAGTGGATAAAGCACAGGCCCTGGATTCAGGAGGACCTGAGTTCAATTCCAGCCTCAGACATATGACACTTACTAGCTGTGTGACCCTGGGCAAGTCACTTAACCCTCATTGCCCCGCAAAAAAAAAAAAAATTTAAAAAAGTGACTAAACTGTTTATACCTTTTGATTCTGACACTCCACCCATGAGTATATGCCCCAAAGAGGTCAAAGAACAAAAAGAAAGATTTTATATATGTCAAAATATTCATGGAAGCACTTTGTGTGGTAGCAAAAACACTGAAAACAAAGTAAATTCACATGCACTGGAGAATAGCTGAACAAACTGTACTTTATAGGTAAAATTTAGTAAAAAAGGTCCATAAGTAATGACATGTTTGAGGAATTTCAAGAATCATGGGAAACTTACATGAAGTAATATAAAGTGAGGAAAAAAATAATCATTAACATAATGAGTATAATCATGTAAATGAAAAAATTCTAAAAGCAAGACACACTATGAATAATTTTAATGAGCAATCTGAGTCTGGGAAATGAAACACATTTCCCACCTCTATGTAGAGAGGTATGTGATTCTGCATCTACTGTCCAACACATTTACTGTATTGGTCCTGGAGGCAGTTTGTTTTTCTTAATTATGCATTGTGGTTGTTGTGAATATGGTTGTTATTGACACAAGGGATGGTTCTACAGGGTGGGAATATTAAGAAATGATTATGATGTAAAAACAAGAGGAATCAATAAAACATAATCAAAAGATAAATAGTTTAGAAATTTTAAGAATAAATATGAAGTTTAAAATCTGTAAAAAAAAGTATGGGAGTTTTTTGGTAGGTAGAATAGAAGATGAATAGTAATATTTTCCTTATTAATACACCTTTTGTTGTTTTCAAATAGAGAGACTAAAAGAGGGAATTCCTTCAAGTTAGAAGTAACCCAAGAATATACTTCATGAACTCTTGATTTTAGAGAAATTTTTTTTCTCTCACTTCACCTTCTTTTTACTTGTCAGAACATATTTGAATCCCTACAGGTATCCTTCAGAATATCAATAAAAGCATCAGGGATCAGGGAAAAAAAATGATCAGTCAAGAATATATTAAAAATATATATATTAAAAAAAAAAAAAGAAAAGAGGGGCAGCTAGGTGGCGCAGTGGATAGAGCACTGGCCCTGGAGTCAGGAGTACCTGAGTTCAAATCCAGCCTCAGACACTTAACACTTACTAGCTATGTGACCCTGGGCAAGTCACTTAACCCCATTTGCCTCACTAAAAAATAATAATACATTTAAATGAAACTTTAAAAAAATTCACTGTTACTTACCAGTCATCATTGTTAAATACAATGAATCCTCGATTCCCTCTACCAAAAGCTACCTGGTTCCTTTCATTATCCCACCAATTTTTAAAAGGCTGTCCATCAACTACATTACGGAAAATAACCATATTCCTGGAAACAAAATAGACAAAGGTATTGGTAAATATATTTAATTTGAGTATCCACCTCCCTCCCTTTTTCACCTCTTTTTGAGTTTTTATGCATGATGTGTTTATGCAATTGCATACAGACCAAAAGTCTTAGTATAGTTTTAAGATATTAAAGTTTAATACTTCACTAAAAAATGTTGGGATACCTGTAACATCAGTTGTTTTGTGGGAAAACTGGGATGCTAATCTCCTGTTGGTGGAATTGTAAAAAAATTCAACCATTCTGAAGAGCAATTGGGAACCATGCCCAAAGGGCTATAGAATTGTGCATACCCTTTGATCCAGCAATACCACTACATAGTTTATATCACAAAGACATCTCCAAAAAGAGAAAAAGACTTATTTGTACAAAAATATTTATAGCAGCTCTTTTTGTGGTGGCTAAAAATTGGAAATCAAGGGAATGCCCCTCAATTGGGGAATGGCTAAACAAACTGTGGTTTGTGATGGTAATGGAATATTACTGTGCAGTAAGAAATGACAAACAGGATGACTTTTAAAAAGCTTGGAAAGACATGTATGAAATGATGTATTGGGAAGTGAGCAGAACCAAGAGGACACTGTACACAGAGACAGCAATATTGTATGATGAAGAACTGGGAATGACTTGAATATTCTCAACAATATGATAATCCAAAACAATCCCAAAAGAATATTGATGACACATACTATCCACCTCCAAAGAAAGAACTGATGTTGATGGAACAGACTCAAGCATGCTATTTTTCACAATCTTTCATTAAATGACAAATATGGTAATGCTTTGCATGAATATATATGTATAACCCATATCAGATTGTTTTCCACCTTGGGAAGGGAGGAGGGGAGGGAGGGAAGAAGGGATAGAGATTGGAACAGAAAAATATAAATAAAAATGTTTAACCTGAAGAGAGAGAGAGAGAGAGAGAGAGAGAGAGAGAGAGAGAAGGCTGTCAGGCAGGAACAACCAAGGTTTCCTACCTTATTTGACGCCATCGGTGTTCACAAACCCAGTCATTGCCACAAGTACTGTCTGGATTGATGATTACTCGTTTAATCACTTCATTTTCACTGGGTGGTCCAACCCAATCATTAATATCCTTAATTTTTCAAAACATAAACATGAATATCAATTATTTAATTTATTTAGTTCTTCCCTATCCCTTAACCTATTGCTTGATTTGAGGCCTATTCCTGCTATTTCCTACTCATGCAAACCTGGATAAATTACTCTGGGACACAATCTCTTCATCTGAAAATCAGATGACCTGTAAAGTCTCTTCTGGGTCTAAATCTATGCTCCTCTTCACAGATTGTTATCACTCTTCTACTCAAAACTCCTCAGTAACTGTAACTATCTCAGTAACTCCCTATTGCCTATTGAACAAAATGTAAATTTCTCAGTCTGGCATTCAGAATCTTAACAATCTTTCTACCTTTCCAGTATTATCTCCTACTACTCTCTACCATACACTCTGCTCTAGCCAAGCTGCACTCTGCCATCCCCTTAATACTTTCAATACTCTCTGCCTTGGGCAGAGAATTCAAAGGTAATCACAGAATTCAATCATGCCTCCACCCAACTTTGAGGGACAACTCAAATGTCACCTCTATCATGAAACCTTCCCTGGTTCTTCAAGTTGGTTACAGTTTTTCTTCTGCCTCAAACCTCACAAAGAACCTGATTTGCTGCTCTCATTTTCTCTCTCTCTCTCTCTCTCTCTCTCTCTCCCTCTCTCTCTCTCCCTCTCTCTCTCTCTCTCTCTCTCTCTCTCTCTCTCTCTCTCTCTCTCTCTCTCTCTCTCTCTCTCTCTCTCTCTCTCCCTCTCCCACCCTTACCACTTGCTGAATATAATTTCATTTTGCAGTTATCTGGGTATGTGCTATATCTTCCAAACTCATTGTGAACTCAGTAAGAGGAAGGACTATGTCTTGTTTAGTTTTTGATAGTGTTTCATGTCCCTGGAACCTGGTAGAGTAGCCATATTGTAAACAAAATAAATGCTTATAGATCAACTGATTATTGATGGAGTATATCTTTCTCCAATGCATCCCTAAAGGATTCTTTACATAGTACATACTTTATAAATGTTGAAATTAAAAATACCTTTCCAGGGGAAGCTAGGTGGCACAGTGGATAGAGCACCGGCTCTGGAGTCAGGAGTACCTGAGTTCAAATCCAGCCTCAGACACTTAACACTTACTAGCTGTGTGACCATGGGCAAGTCACTTAACCCCAATTGCCTCACTAAAAAAAAAAAAATACCTTTCCATTATCAAAGTATCTTGGCCACCTGAAGCTTGACATCACTCTTGTTACTCCATAAGGATGAGCAAGCATAAATCCAACTGCCATTTTGTAGAGTCTGGAAGGTATAAAGCATGGCCATCACAGAACAGAAGAACATTTTGGAGACCATTAGGAAGATTTAAAAAATAAATAGAGGACTCTACCACATACCTGGCATCCCAGAAGGTGAGAATAGAAGCTCCTCCAGCTCCATGGCCCCTCTGGTTGTCATGATTATCCACAAAGACAAGTGCTTTGTCAGAAGGCATGAAGGCCCAACCTTCTCCCCAGTTCCTGTACAAAGAAACAGAGAATGTTTTACTTATGTTTCCTGGTCTTCTCTCCCAGGAGGGTATTCCTTAACAAAAATAAACAGGAACCTTTATCCATAATGGCCATAGTGTACTGGAAAGAGAACTGAATGGAGAGCCAGAAGAACTGGGATCAAATTCTGAATTAACCACTTACTAATAATTTAACCTCCAATGAGTCACCTCACCATTCTGGGTCTTTAATTTCCATATCAGTGAGATGAATTAGGCTCCCAAAGGTTTCTTTCAGCTCTAATATTCTAGGGTTAAGTTGAAACTCTAGGGCCCTAACATACTCTATATATAGTTAGGTATTTGTGTAGTATTTATATACTCTGTGTAAGACTCTATAAAGGAAAAAGTAAGTATTATAGAATCTGCATTAAAGCAAGGGATGTTATAGTGAGGCTCCAACATGCTATTTTTATATTGCAGTGATTTTTCAATGCTTGTTTTTATGTGGCCTTAGTATATTATAAAAATAATCATTAACCAAATATAATTTCATTCTATCTTGCTTGAATTAAAACCTAGTTATTCTATCTTGGGGTTTTGAAAATGCATGTTTTCAAATGGACATCTATGTGTAATAGAAATCATTAATTGATATCCATGCAAAACTATCCCCATTAACATTGGAAACATATGAATAAATGCCTAGAAATTGTGGTACACTCAGGCAAAGGTTTCATTGAGCAGTAGTACAAAGATGAACCCCCTTTTTCATTTACTTCAAATAAGCCATCTTTTCTCCATTCCACTTGCGCAGAACTGTGCCTAGTTTTATACCATATTTGAATTCTGTAACCCGACCATTTCCAAAGTAGTCACTGCTCTGAATTGCCTCACCACCTAGATCGATTACCTAGTAGAAAGCAAAAAAAAAAAAAGAATATGATTTTGCCTAGAAATTCTAAAAATACTTTATCATATTAGCATTTTGTGTCAGTTATTGACAGTTATTATAGTGTAATATGCCATTAAAATATTCAAATTAATTTTCTTATTTCAAAGAGATGACTTAAGTTTTTCCATTCTGGACAGATACTATTAAAAAGCATCAAATTTTATCTAGGCAATTTTTATTTATATCCTGTGAAAATGCTGACCCAGGGGACAGCTAGATGGCGCAGTGGATAGAGCACTGGCCCTGGATTCAGGAGGACCTGAGTTCAAATCTGACCTCAGACACTTGACACTTACTAGCTGTGTGACCCTGGGCAAGTCACTTAACCCCAATTGCCTCATGAAAAAGAAAAAAAAGAAAAAAAAGAAAGAAAGAAAGAAAATGCTGACCCAACCCAGGCCTGTATAATCAGGATTCATTCATAATTGGGTCAACCTATAGAAAAGACATATTTAATAAAAAAATATAAATTTTTCACAATAAGTAAAACCATTGCATGCATACTCTGTCACTCAACTTCTGTCCCTAGTCTTTACAAACATTTTATCTTAGTACCTCCTGATAAATGAATGGTCTAGCTCCTTCAGGGAACCAGCTTGTATTCAAATTGTTCAGTTTAACCAGAAATGCCTTCATGTCTCCAGGCCACATATGTTTGGAAGCATCAATTCTGAACCCAGCCACACCAATGTCAATCAGGTGGTTCATATACTCGGCAACCTTGGTTCGCACATAATCCTTCTCCAGGGCAAGATCAAGAAGACCAACCAAACGACAGTCTCTAACCTGTAAAAACAATAATGATATATGTGATATTTGGGCAACATCACCTTTTGACTCCAGATTTTGAAGTGCTCATTTTAAACACCTGAGGCACAATGCACTGAAGTATTTTGGCTAGAGTAATCTTAAAATCAGTTTCCTTTTAGTGTGACATAAGGAAAATAGGCCTGACTCTGGAGTCAGAGGAACTGGGTTCAAATCCTGCTTCTGGTGCTTATCACTTGTATAATCTTGGGCAAGTTCCTTATACTCACTGGGTCTTAGTTTCCTGATTTATAAAATGAGAAGGTTAGATTACAGAGCTGAACTGGTTTCTTCCAGCTCTAGATATTATGATCCTGTAATTTCATGTATTTCTAGAGGCAACCTGGTACTGTGGATAGAATTCTGGGTTTGGAGTCAGGTAGAACTTCATTCAAATCCTGATTCTGAGCAAGTCAAATATCTTCATTAGAGGGGACTCCTCTAAAGCATAAAGGGCTGCAATTCTTCTAGGAACTTCTCTATGCTGGAGAAGTTCAATTCAATATGAATTTTTCTTTTTTTTAATTTTTTTTTTGAGGCAACTGGGATCAAGTGTTTGAGGCTGGTTTTGAACTTGTGTCATCCTGATTCCAGGACCAGCCCTCTAGCCATTGTGCCACCAGCACCCCCAATAAGTGTTTCTTAAGAATCTATGTGAAAAGCTTTATGCTGCCAGCTGTAATGATTGGAATGACGCCACCTGCTGGATACTTACTGTAGAAGAGTTCTGCCCATGAAGAGAAGGTCTTTGAGGGCAAGACCAGGAGTCTTTTCTTTGGTATCAGGAAGTGACGCGGACTAGTGGGAGGAGGAAGGAGGAGACTGGGGCTCTTTCCTGAGGACGCTAGTGGAGAAGGGAGCTAGAAATGTGCTCTCCCTTTAATAGATAGGAATCTAGGCCTTTCTCTCTCTCTTTACCAAATTCTTATTCTCCTTAATAAATGCTTAAAAGTCTAACTCTTGCTAAAGCTTGTAATTGATTGGCGACCACTCATTAGATATTTTAGACAGTTTAGCTAGAATTTTAGCCCTAAACACAGCTAATGATACAATGACAAAACAGTCCTTAAGGAACTTACGTTTTATCGGAGTAATAAAAAATGTACATACATAACATCCACATATATAAATACATGCAAATTAATTGGGGGAGAAGAGTAGGTGTGAAAACACTACACACAGGAGGGAGTAGGGCCGGATTTATGTAAGAGATAGTACCTGAGCTAAATCTGAAAAAGGAACTAGGAACCCCAAAATGTGGAATTAAGAGGGAGAGCATTCCAGACATCAGCAATATTTAGAAAGAGAATGTCATGTACAAGGTATATAGCAAGCAGGTGAGTATGGATGAACCAAAGGGTGGGTGAGGGCAAGGAATATGTAATCAGTTTAAAATGATAGGCTGGAACCAAATGGGAAATGGCTTTAAATGCCAAAAGAAAGACTCATTTGATTCAAGAGGTAATAAGGAGTCAATGAGGATTCTAAAGCAAGTGAGTAACATGGTCAGACCTGTGATGGAGAAATAAAAATTTGGCAGCTGTATGGTATATGGGTTAAATAGTGAAGAGCCTGGAAATAGGGGAACCAATTGAGAGATTATCGCAGTAGTCCAGAAAAGGAGGACACCCATATTCATGTACACAAAACATCTGGGCAGCAGAGGGCAAGAACACGGGATCACAAAAATCAGCTAAGGAAACCAGGCTGGGGACAAAAATTGGGTTCAGATAAACCATATGTGGTTAGTTAATTACTACTAAAAATTTACCTGATAGATATCATTGTAGCTTTCAATTTCCCCACTGCTGGTTTTACATTTACCATCATTAAAATCCCAGGCAGAGTATGGCACAGCAGAAAATTCTCTTGATCCAGGATTAAAGTAACTCCCACATGTGCTACTTGTTCCAGCACTCACACCATTCCCACACATATGATTCACTACAGCATCCACATAAATGCGCACCTGAAAAAGCAAGGATTGTGTTTGAGCTTGGCAGATGGAGAATCAATGAAAGGACTTGAACTCTTATCTTCTGACTCCACATTCATGCAGAATTCGTCCTTCTACCTCAGGATGCTACTTCTCATTACCATTCAATGAATTATAGTGCATGTTAATGCAGTTAGACAACACCTCTTACAATTAGTTTCTAAATCTGTCTTCCTAGTGTTATATAATTAAGGCATGAAATGTTGTTTTTGTCTTTGGTTTCTTGACTTTAAATAAATTAGGCTGGGCCTGAAAATCAATGGTCATTAATTGCATATAAATAGAGTGTGAAGGATGTGAGAGCATGGTAAACAGAAATAAGAGTAGGATATACATAATGACACCAACAGAAAGAACACTGAAGCAAAGCTAAACACTGTAATGGCCAATCTCAACCTAGGTGGACTACTATGGGTACAGGATTTTGCATGTACTATCACACAGGACCTGTGAAAACCCTTGCGAAGCAGGCAGGGAAAACAGCATTATCCTACTTTTACAAACAAGGAAACTAAAACCTAGGAGGGCTATGTGATCTGCCCAAGGTCATCTGGTTAGAAGATAGCAGAGTCAAGGCTCAAAAACAAATCTGATTGCAGGTCCAGGTTCTTTCCATCATACCTTATTGTCTCTCATAAAAGACCCATCTTTGAACACCAGAAAAAATAGAGCAAACAAGAGGTATACAATGAAATAAAACTAATAGGCTAATATTAATCATAAAAATAGTAGCTAACAATTATATAGCACTTATGTTCCAGACACTGAGCTAAGTGCTTTACAATTATTATCTCATCTGATCCTCACAACAACCTTGGAAAGTGGGTAGTATTATTTTATAGATGAGGAAACTGAGGCAGACATATTAAGTAACTTGCCCAAGGTCACAAGCTAGTAGGTGTCTGAGGCCAGATTTTAATTCAGGAGTTCCTGACTCCAGGTCCAGCTCTCTGAGCTAGCAGCTACCAAGGAGATGGCAGGTACTAATAAATGCTTGAGAGGACCGCTAAGTTATTTTAGAAAGCTAGAACCTGGAACATTAAATCAGGCTATGAACCTAACAACATAGTCTTCCTTCCACTTAAAATACAACAATACCCCTGCAGGGCACACTTCAAGACAAAGAACTGGAAATGCAAAGACAAACCAAATCCTGCAATCCTAATTTCAAGGAGATAATATTCTCCTTTTCTCACTCACTACCTTTTCCCCAGAACTATTTCCCAAGAGAACATATTAAACATATTTTGTTTGTCTTTCATAAGAATATGTTTATACCCACACACAACTGATCCATCTGTTTTGACTGTCCTCACTGGTCAATTGAAATAAGCCACTTACTTCATTAAATCAGTTCCGCTAAACTGACTAAATTGATTGTGTGTTCTGTTGAAATAGCTTAAGTGTGTTTGCTGCACATTTGAGAGCCTCATTCCAAGGAAGATCTTTAAAATATTATAATAATCCCATAAGCTGCCTGTTAACAGATTGATTAAGAGAGTAAAAGATTTCAAAGTGGAAAGAATTAGGGTACAACCCTTTTGAAATCTCATCTGTACAAAGTTGATCACCAGAGGTTAGATTATGAATTCTGGTGAATAATACATCATTTGTACACAAAAGCATAATACCTTCATCAATATTGTCACATACATTATAAAAGTAGTGAATTAAACTTCAAGGATAGATAGGCAACATCCAACATCTAGTTTTAGCTGGATTCAAGGGTAGCCTTCGAAATTATGCTTTTTTTCCTACCTTAACTGTTTTTCCTCAGAAAAGCACAGGTCAGTTCTACTACCATCAGGTTTCTTTGGTTTACAGTTTCTTGTACATAAATCAATTCCAAAAGATGACTTTTATAATCATACATGTATAACCCATATCTGATTGTTTGCCACCTCAGGGAAGGGGGAGGGGAGGGAGGGAAAGAAGGATAAAATTTGGAACCCAAAATTATAAATAAAAATGGTTATTATTTTTAAAAAAGAAAAGAAAAGATGACTTTTGGATAGCTACTAACTTTGAACTAGAGGGCACTCACACATGTGTATTTTAAGTGGGTGCAAGAGTTACAGGACAGAAGAGGGGAGGCGTAGATGGGGTTCAAATCTGCTCTATTGGAGGAAATCACCAATATCATGAGATCACAGGCACATCAATCAAAGTACAATCAAAGTAACCACAATTTATATGGAGGCAGCATGCATGAGGCAGGAAAAGTTAACAATATAATCTCCTGAACCATCAAACAGGGGTTCTTAAACTTTGTTGTGTCATTGATCCTTTAGACAGTACGGTTAAACCAATCAACCCTTTCTCTGAATGACGTTTTTATATAACCAAAGGAAATTCTATATTTCAGTTAGAGTTTAGTGAAAATAAAGATATAATTTTATGGCATACATGTTCATGGAACCCCCTGAAATTTATCCATAAGTCTCTTGGAGATTTGTGGACCCCAGAATAAGAACCTTTGACTTAAGTATCTTGTTATTCACTTACTCCCACATTGTTGCATCTCTTCACCATGTCTCTGAATTCATCTTCATTTCCAGACCGTGTGCATATCTTGTAGCTAATAGGCTGGTATCTTTCCCACCAAGGTCTTGAAGGGTTACTGATCACTGCATTCTCATTTGGAGGTGAGATCTACATTTTGGGAAGAAGCATTTAGGAACACAAAGATCACATTTTGTGTTATATTTTAAAATTTTTCAAAATCCATTGACAGAATGAGTTCTGATATAATATTAAAGATTTACACAAGGGATAAATGAGTTCCTTTGGTAGAAACTCTTATTTGCACAGCACCACAACTGTTCTTTAAGGTCCTTTCACAAACATTAACTTGTAGAATTATAGATTTAGAGCTAGAAGGGAACAGAAAGATCATCCTGTCCAACCACTTATAGATGAAGAACCTGAGAAACAAATCTTTAAGGTGACTTGGCCAAGGTTTTAAAGATAGTAAGTGGCAAAACCAAAATTTCAACTCAGATCCAAGGCTTTTAGGGCAACTAGGTGGCATAGTAAATAGAGCTATGGGCCTGAAGTCAGGAAAAGTCATCTCCCTGAGTTGAATCTGGCCTCAAACACTTACTAGCTGTATGACCTTGGGCAAGTCACTTAACCTTGTTTGCCTCAGTTCCTTATCTGTAAAATGAGCTGGAGAAGGAAATGGCAAATGACTCTAATATCTTTGGCAAAAAAACAAAACAAAACAAAAAGAGTGTCACAAAGAGTCAGACATGACTGCACAACAAGTACCAGTGATTCTGCCTCTGCACTACACTGCTTATTAAAATAAGATTATAGGTAGTCTTTACATAGCACTTGAAAGTTTGCAAATCACTTCACAAATATTAACTCATTTTATTCTCACAACAACCCTTTGAGATAGATAAGAATAAAAAGATGCTATTAGCTTCCCCATTCTACAGATGAAGAAACTGAGGCAGACAGAGATTAAATAATTTGCTCATAGTCACATACCTAGTGTCTGAACCTGGATTTGAACTCAGGTCTTCCTGACATTGGTACCAGACTCTATACACTTCACTGACTAGTTCTTAAAACTAGAGTGTTTTCTTGAGATCATCTAGTCCCTACCTTCTTAAACACCCCATATGAGGTGATATAATTGAATGTGGGGGGTGCAAAAAGTTTGGCAATAGTAAAAGGTTATTTATACCTATTTTATATATCTATATACCTGGGGTCACATAAAAACTTCTTGGGTAAAAAGGGGTCACAAGTGGAAAAAGTTTAAGAAGCCCTGTTTAAGTCCTATTTAAGTACAACCCCTTCATGTTATCCTCTTTTCTTTGTGGTTACATGCATAAATTAAAATTATTCATTGTACCTAGAATATGAATATCAAATGAATTTTGAAGTGCAGTTACCTGAACACCCCCGAAGCCATTGGGACCTAGGTAACGCTCACATTCAAGAGCAATGTCATCCCAGCGCCATTCAAATAAGTGAACAATAGATGTTCGACCAGGTTGGGTATGGGGATCATACTGTGCCCAGCATCTCCCAAGGACTGAAAGCAACAGCAAGAACCTCATTTTGCTTTGAAGTGGTTGGCACTCTTTTCAGCTACTATTTATACTCCTATAAGAAACAAACATGGCAAATATTAGTTTGAATGGATGCCTGCTTGGAGTTCAGACATATTTGTATTCTCAAAAAGATTACAAGTAATGCAAAACTCAGCAGGTGAAAATTGTAAAATTTTCCAAGACCATAACCACAGATAACCCTTGGGACTTAGTGTTTTTTCTTATTCAGTGAATATTAGACATATCAAACATCTGGAACTTTATATTTATGCTGATAATATTGATCCAGTCGTTGTTTAATTAGAATCAGACTTTATTTCAGATTAGACAAGGTTTCACATAACAGTATACAGTATAATAGTGTAGTAGAACAAGTTCAGTTATTAACCATGTTTGAATAGACATAAAGAACTGTTCTCAGAATCCCTTTAAACAATGAGATCATCTTTAAGGCGACTTAACTAGTTTGCATGCATTTTTACATGTGTTCTTATTCCAGATTAAATAACAAACATAGGTAAAATCAGATTTCTCATGAAGGTGATACAGGACAGCTTATAAATTACTACTCTTCACTAACATAAGCTGTCTGCACTGAAATACTATTCCTTAAAACGAAAACAAGAGGTTCCTGACTTTAACCTCACAACTTAATAGATTTAAATCTTTGTTTTACAAACTTCTTGACCTTTGTCTAATTATACTCATATCATTTTGAAAGAATGAAATACCTTAGGAATTAAATCTCATATATATGACAAATTTTACATACTAATTTAACTAATGCTTAGGTCAAAAAAATTAAAATCAAAACAAGATCTTTTCCACACAGAGCTTATTACAGTAATTTAGATGCTTAAGTAATAATTCAATAACTAATAGATTCAGTATTGCAATAGCAAGCTTCACTTTGTCTACTCTGGACAGATTTTCTAGAATAGGAATGCACAACATCTCCTAATGTAACTTCCCTATTAGATCTTAGATATTGCTTTCATTGACTGCTAACTGCTGTTGGTTCTCTTAAAGAAGATAGTCCAAAGACTCAACAAACCTAAGAATGAAACGCAAACAGAATTTTTAGGGTCCCAGGAAAGCTTTCCCCTCAGATAACATAGTTTTACTAGTCACAATAGGTTTGGACATAATTATTATCAGCTTCAAATTATTGTAATACATTAGCCTACAAATAAAATTTAGCAGGCATTCTAAAAATCATACAAAAGATCTTTTACTTGAACATATACAAAAGTTTATTTATAGAATATTTTTTCTAATGTAAATACTTCTTCCTAAAAGTATTTCTCTTTCTTAAAAACAGCTTAAAACCTTTCCTGATTTTAAAATGGAAGAACCAGTAAAATATTTGAAAGCTAGAATGACAGATATCTCCTATTCAACCTTAAAGAAAAAATAAATCTTTAAAATTGGAATTTGCCAAGATTGAGTTGATGGAAAATATTTTTAACAGAAATAAATCCCAAAAGTATTATAGAGGGGCAGCTAGGTGGCACAGTGGATAGAGCACCGGCCCTGGAGTCAGGAGGACCTGAGTTCAAATCTGACCTCAGACACTTAACACTTACTAGTTGTGTGACCTTGGGCAAGTCACTTAACCCCAATTGCTTCACTAAAAAAAAAAAAAGTATTATAGAATAAGTTCCTAATTACCACTAAATTCCTAAGTACCATCCTCCTGTCATGAAAACATGTTTGCAATGGGGAGGAGTTTCAGTTTTTCTAAGCCAAAAAGAAAATACCTAATTAAACTAGTCTTGTCAAAAAAAAAAAAAAAGGTTTACCAGGCCTATACAAATTTGTTCAATGTCTTTTTCTTTACTTTGTCTTTAATTTTATCACTAGAAATCAAGAAAATTATACTCTAGAATCCCACATAGATAGTGAATTTTCACAGTTTAAACACTTAGAAAATTATTAATATATATCCATATATCACTCACTAAAGGCATTTCATATTCACCCCTTAAAGCAAAACTAATCTTTTAAGAGTGGAGTTTAAGAGTAAATTCAAGATATATCTATATATATAGATATAGATATGTCTATACATATCTATATCTAGATATATATATATATATATATATATAACTTCAAGATGTATGCAACCTCCATAAATACTAAACAAATAGCCTTAGATGAAATTAATTTTACCCTATAAGTAGGCTTGAAAATTTCACTCCCATTTCATGCAAGGATTCCCATTTTGTATCCCATTTCACAATAGAGAAAATCTTTTGTACAGGGTTGATAAGAATTTATGACTAGAGGGTCCTAAGAATACTTATAGATTTAGAAAGGAAATTTTAGAAGGTATTTTCTTAGTAAATTACCAGTTTTTCCTTGAAAAAATATGTAGGGGGCAACTAGGTAGCAAGGTGGATAAAGCACCAGCCCTGGATTCAGGAGGACCTGAGTTCAAATGCAGCCTCAGACACTTGACACTTACTAGCTGTGTGACCCTGGGCAAGTCACTTAGCCCTCATTGCCCTGAAAAAAAAATCTATGTAAATATTGATTAAAACTATAACTCCAAATAGTTTAATCAACAATACCATAATTTTCATAAATGATAACCAAATAATTTTAGGTGAACTTGCTCTTAAATATAGGCAAAACTTGGGAGCTTATAAGTTCTTCATTATAGTACTTTAGAAAACGTAGTCAGTAGGGTTGATATAATGACCTAATAGCTTCTTAACCCATTCATTCTCCACCACTCTCTCCTTTTTGTTGACAGTATAATCCTTAATCTAATGACATCTACTTTATAAAAGAAACTGCTTTTTTAACATAGCTGATATAATTGTTTACTAAATTACTCACCATAAGAAAATTTAGAAATATCACAATACCCCAAATTATATTAGGTATTTTAAAACTTCAAACAAAAATCAATTAATTACCAATCAGGTGACCTTAATTTAGTTGAATGTGCTTACAATTTACCTTACACAGCAATTTACAATCACTGGGATCCACACCACACCCCTGGGAGATAGGTTCCATTATTATCCCCTTACAGCATAGTAAACTGAGGTAAATAGAACTTTCTTGGGGTTATACAGCTAACACATTTCTTACTGCCCAATAGCAAATATATTGTTTATGTTAGGTCCTAATTTACCATCATAATCCTAAAAGAGAGAACGCATTCAGATCACTTTATTTCCTTTAGGGCAGACTTTGGCTTAAATCAAATCAAATCTGGATTTATAATTGCTAATGGTAACATTTTTATTTCTAAGGCCTAATACTCTTAGCACTTTAAAAGAAAATGATGATTATTATCCATAAATTAATAACTTCCCTTTTTTTTAAAGATATGTGGTAACAATTCCCAGCTCTGTATAAATTTGTTTTCTTCTTCCTTAATGAGTGAGGACCTCCTGCCTCTACCTTCCAGACTTATCAGATAAGGAGCTGCCTTAAGCTTTCAGCTTCCAATTCATATTCCCTGGGAATTCCAAGATGGCATATGCTAGGAAATATATTAAAAGTTTTACAAAACAGTTTGAAATCACTCCTGTTATCATCAACTTAGTTTAAAATGTACCTGGCCTGCTGCTTTTTTTTGTTTTCTTCTGGCCCAGGCAAAGGGACCTAATGAATTTGATTTAATGCTGACAGACAGGGTGGACTCATTTCCCCAGGTAGAAACCCTTGAGAACTTTCAGAGGAGTTAATTAAATAATTCTCAATTTGAATATGTTAACCTAGAAATTAAGGAAACAATTAATATAGGAGAAATAAGGTCTTTAATCGGGGCAGAGGAACTATATCACAAAGATGGGAACAGAGGACAGGGTTTTTATGGGGTAACAGAACAAAAAGGGAACCAAAAGGTTGCTCCAGAGTGACTTACAACTACTTAATGTAAATGAACCTTTAACAAAAGAAACAATAAGAATTGCTCCTAAATTAAGTATAGACACTTACTAACTCTAAAAAGAAACTACTTAATGTAGGTGGACCCTTTTTACATAATAACATAAAGTTCAGGGCGTAAGGTGGGGAAACTTAGGGAAGGGATAAGTTGTTTGGGGGAAGGTTCATAAGTCCATCAAGAGTCTGGAAATGACAAAGATTGGTTAGCCCCAGGCAATTCATTTGTCTGGGAAAGAGGGAACTGGGTGGGGAATCAGTTCTCAGTAAATCTTGTAGTTCTCAAATAGCAGAAGGAGACATTTAAGATTTTATATAATAATCACTAATGTAGGAGGTGAAAAAAGGGTTAACAGAAAAACCTAAGATCCAAGCTTTAATTCAGATATTAGCTCAAAAAGGGAGTCAGACCTCAGTTAATGGATAACTTATGCTAGGTTCTCATGCCCACATAAATGAGTACCTATAACAGGAACAGAGAGACCTAGGCCAAGGAGACCTGACTACAATAAAGGAATTGACAACCTATAGAAATTCAGACCAGAAATAAAAGAAAAATGATTCTGTTTTGAAACTAGTCATGGGGAACAGAAAGAGACATGTGCAGAAAAGGCCAAATTTGTCCCCAAATTCGCCTTATGACGTGTAAACCCCAAAAACACACCTCCACTGAAAAAGGTACCCACCTCGGGGGTTGGCTTAAGACCCCAGGAACTCCAAATTAGGATAAGCCCCCCCCCCCCACTTACCTCCCAAAAGTGGAGAATATTATAATGAGTAGGACAGACCCTCCCTTACACCTCCCCAAGGTGGATATTATTATAATGAGACTGATAAATCAATTTATCCATACTATAAATATAACTGTCTTTTCTTTCCTTTTTCGAGAGATACCTTTCCACTATTCTGGTTCTCTCCTTGTGGTTACCCACAGCATTGCAATAAAACTTGGTAAAATGAGTCACTGAGTCTTGTAATTCTTTTGGAACAACTCACGATCAATTTGACCCCAAATTTCCTGTCCACATCAATCACAACCACCAATATTTTTTTACTATATCCAATATTTATGCAGTGTTAGATTTAATAAGGCCTTCTATAGATGTATCCTAAAAGTTAGGTGGACACGATTAATGACATGATCTAACCTTGCTAGTTGGAAACTGAAGTCAAAGCTGAAAGTCCTTCTCAAGAAAGTACCAGTCAATGGTTAGAGACTGAATTTTTTCAAAGGAATAAAAACCTTTTTTTTTCTTTATAATTTCTAGCTCTTAGCTAAAATCAAATTGATGTGGGATGGAATTTGAGGTCAAATTGATTGTCCCAAAAGAATTACAAGACTCAGTGACTCAGTTTCCCAAGTTTTATTGCAATGCTGTGGGTGACCACAGAGAGAGAACCAGAATAGTCGAAAGGTATCTCTCGAAAAATGAAAGGAAAGACAGTTATATTTATAGTATGGATAAATTGATTATCAGTCTCGTTATAATAATCTCCACCTTGGGGAGGTACAAGGGAGGGCCTGTCCTCATTATAATATTCTCCACCTTGGGGTGTTTCAGGGGAGGGCTTATCCTAATTTGGAGTTCCTGGGGTCCTAAGCCAACCCCCAGGTGGGTACCTTTTTCAGTAGAGGTGTGTTTTGGGGGTTTACACGTCATAAGGTAAATCTGGGGACAAATTTGGCCTTTTCTGTGCATGTCTCTTTCTGATTCCCATGGCTACTTTCAAAACAATCATTTTTCTTTAGAATTTCTATAGCCTTGTCATTTCATCTAAGGTCATCATGGCCTCTCTCCCTCTGTTCCCATTATGGACACTGATTTCTGTGGGTACAAAAACCTAGTTAGTATAAGTTATCCATTAACTGGGGTCTGACTCCCTGTTAGAGCTAATATCTGAATTAGAGCTTGGGTCTTGGGTTTTTCTATTAACCCTTTTTTTTTCCCTCCTACATCAATATCACTGTACTTTACTGATCATGTAGTTAGATCTTAAAGTCTTAAAATATTGACACTCTTTTTAGTTACCAATTTTACACAGTAGAAAGCATTCAGGGATACTTTAAATTGTCAACAATTCTAGAAAGACTTTTGTACTCCACCTTTCATGTATGAGGATATTTTAAAGGTTCCTTGCTCTGTTAGCATCCAAGAAAACCATTATTGCTATCATTCCTATGTCTAAAAAGGTTTTTTTTCTTTATTTGAAACATATTTATATTGGTCTTTTAAGAATTAAACCCATAATCCAAAAGAATTAATGAATTCACATCTTAACAATATATCTAACACCACAAATTATTATTATTATTATTATCATTGTTGTTGTTGTTGTTGTTGTTGTTGTTGTTGTTGTTATGGGAGTATTATGGGCCCCGGTTAACCCAGAAGTTGTCTGGGAAGGTCAAGGAACTTTTTCCTTGAAACCCCAGGAGTTTTCCTTTGAGATCAAGGAAACTTGTCCTTGAAAATAAACCAAAGGACAGACGCACCCAGAGAGATAAGCAGCATTGGATGTGACTGAGCTAGCTCCAGGACCACCACCCTTCATTCCAGTCCTCCTCACCCCCTTGATGAGGTAATCCGAGGGGACAGAGCAATCACCTGTAAGCCTGTTGTAAACCAGGATACTGCTTACAACCCATAAGGACAGAGTAACTGCCCATCACCAGACTACCCCCAACCCACCACCAGACTACCTCCAATCCACCACCAGACTACCTCCAATCCACCACCCAATAAGGGACATTTCACTCAGGTGCTCCCCAGTCTAGTCGTGGAGGAAAGTGTTTTAAACCTTCCTCCCAGGCAGTTTCTCTTGTATCCAATAAACCTGTTCTTTTATTCCTAACTAGGACTTGCACAAGAGTGTAATTCTTTACAGAGGAATCCTAAGGCCCCACATGCTTTCCCCATAACACTATTATTATTATTATTATTATTGCGGGATAATGAGGGTTAAGTGACTTGCCCAGGGTCACACAGCTAGTAAGTCTCAAGTGTCTGAGGCCAGATTTGAACTCAGGTTCTCCTGAATCCAGGGCAGGTGCTCTATCCACTGCGCCACCTAGCTGCCCCACCATTAATTATTAAACTAATGTAAGGCACTTTTCTTTTACATGCTATAAATCACATAATTGAGGCAACTTAGCTTAATAATAATAAATTTCAATTAAATTAGATTAGAATTAATTCAATTATACCTAGATCTCTAGTATGAATGTTATTATATAGAAGCCTACTTTATAATTTCAACTATTTAGTATTATATTTTACACAAGGGCTATTTAACTCTAAGCATTTTGTATTATGGGATTTTTTGTTTTTCAGCTATTCCACTACAAAAGATTTTTAAAGAGGCAGTGTATAACAGATTTTAACTGTAAGTTCTATCATATTTAGGAACCAGTTCTTATTAGGTATCTCCTTTTCCCCTATGAGAGGAACTGCCACATGGAACAAAAGGGGCTTAGAACATGGGACATCCTCCATTTTGATCCTAGCCCCATGTAACCTTGTCTATTGGTTTTCAAATCAAGTTACAAAATTTTCACTTGCAGTTTTTCTACTTAAAAGAAAAAACAAACTTTCTTACACCCTTTCAACATGCTTAAACCATCTGAGACTGACATAAGGGCACCCAGAGCAACTATCTATGGACAGGAGGGGCTTGAAACACCTGGGCTTGCTGCTGCCTGCCTTCAGTGTACAGGGCATATCCCTCATTTGTCCCCAGAACTTATCTACCTTCCATGTTTTCCCTCTAAACTTTATTTCTCTTTCCAAATCTTTCAAACCTATTACTCAGATGACCTCTACTTTACATTTCAACAATATCCCAGATTTAGACCTTATTCCACTGATTTCTAATACTTCCCTTATCTGTCTTCCTCTTGTCTGCCTCTCCAACTTTGGCCATAGTCAGAAAGGGAAAGGAGAGAGATTCTTTTCTCTTTCTCTTTCTCTTTCTCTCTCTCTCTCTCTCTCTCTCTCTCTCTCTCTCTCTCTCTCTCTCTCTCTCTCTCTCTCTCTCTCTCTCTCTCTTTTTCTCTATTTCTCTCTCCACTTTTTAGAAAGCATTCTAAGTTCTACTTACAGAAGAGTCAAACTTCCACATGGCTGGGGAATGGGACTAGATGTTCTCCCCTGAGCTCCTGGACAGGCTTTGTTTTGTCTTGTTTTGTTTTTAATCTCCCTTCCCCTAAAACAATGAGGCAATATGCATTTGAAAGCCCTCTCACCAGCACAGGTTTTAGATTTACAAGGTCCCATTTCTTATTAGATAGATAGATAGATAGATGATAGATAGATAGATAGATAGATAGATAGATAGATAGATAGATAGATAGATAGATAGATAGATAGATAGACAGACATCTGTGTATGTGTGTATATTTTTCCCTATAGTTTTTCCAAGTTCTACCTACCCTCACCTCCCAGGATTTTATAAGACTCCCTCCAACTATCTCCTACTCAAATGTATTCCAAGACATTTCTCACCAGCCTCATCTTGTGCTGGCTTTTCCTTTTGTCTTCCTTTCTTCCATTACAGGGGGGAAAAAATCCATTTTGTAGCTAATTTAGTTTCATTTTAGATGAATTTGAATTTAATTCACTTGCCCATTAAAAAAATCAAAGGTTTTTTTTTTTTTTTTCTCATCAGCACTTGCAGGCTATAGCCCTGGGCCCCTTGGTAAAAACTGGGTCAAGAAAGTGTCAGCTACTTTATTTAAACTAATCTTAAAGAATTACACACAGATACAGACAAAAAGACAAACAGAACCTTACTGGGCCCAAAAGCAAAAAGTTGAGATTAAAACTACTTTCTTTCCTTGTTTTAATAAGTCATACATCACTTTACTTATTTTTAATAGCTCATTTCACTTACACACATCTGCCTTACAGACAGAGTTACTGTCTGTTCTCTGAAGGACTGACCATCTGCTCTGTTCAGGACTGCTATATACAACCCCCAAACTTGAAAGCAAGATTTTAGATTTAGAAAATTAAGAAATGATACTATGACACAAATGTTAACAATATTCAAGGACTAAAATGCCAAAACATACATATATAGATATACACTTACCTAGAGATGATTGAAGATGATCAGGAGGAGAGAGGCAAAATTTCAACTTCTAATTTCTCAGAAAAGGCTCTTTTCCTAGGTGAAAAAGTTTCACCTGTTGCGTGCTGGAAGAGTGTTTTCCGGGAGATTTCAAGTCAGATCTGTCTCTTTACCTCAAGTGTCCCTCTGTGATCGCCAAAACTGACGAAGAACATAATTATAAAAGACAATATTCTAGGTAAATTATAATCGTGTTTATCAATCACTACAGGTAAGAGATTGACAAAGATGGCTCGTTTACCTCTCAGTAGTTCCAAAAGAAAAAAAGAGACCGACTATATGGCTACTTCTTCAGGTTTTTATGCTTTTGGCCTCTTTCCCTTTTTTTTGTTTTTTGTTTTTTGTTTTTGGTGAGGCAATTGGGGTTAAGTGACTTGCCCAAGGTCACACAGCTAGTAAGTGTCAAGTGTCTGAGGCCGGATTTGAACTCGGGTACTCCTGACTCCAAGGCTGGTGTTCTATCCACTGCGCCACCTAGCTGCCCCTGTTTTTATGCTTTGGGGGCAAGAAGAGAGCCATTGGGCAGCAATCAAATCTGATTGATCAACTTAATTTGGAAGTGGGCTACAATAAAATGAAGGGCTACACCAAACTACCCCCAACCTTGGGCTAACTATTCAAACAATGAATATGCTCTTCAATATGTAGGCTGAATAGCCCCTTCCTATCTAGACAAAATATCTGTCTCCTTAGCAGGACAGAATGGGTCTCTCCATCCCAGACCACATTCCTAGAGGTTTATGGCCATGACCAGGAATAAGGAGAGTCAATTCTATCTTATCAAGAAGGACTTTAGAATCAGAGAAGTCAAGACTGTGAAAAAATGGGGGTGTGGGGAATCAGAACTGAACCTCCAAAATATTGGTTGCAAATAGTCATTTTTGACAATTTCTATCTAGTAAGTAGTACAATCAGGATTTAAATCCAAGTTTTGTGGCTCCAAATCCAAGGCTTCTACCTTTCCACATGGTCTCCCAAGTTATCTGGGTTTGATTTTGAGTGACTTGAGCTGCATATGTAAGACTTGAAAGCAACTTCATGGAATTGGATTTGCTGAAGGCTACATAGTAAGTGTCTGAGTAAGTCATCAAACTCAGCTTTTCTTGTCTTCAAGACCTATAATTTCCAGGGCCAGATAGATGCTAAGGTATTTCAAACCTAGTCATTTACTGCTAAATATGCACAATATAGTCAGGCTTGGTGGTATATGCCCTTAACCTCTACCACATGGGAACTTGAGGACTGGGGATTGTTGAGTTTCAGGGTTCTGAGCTGACATAAAGCTAAAACCAATCTAGTGTTGTTGGATCAACAAGTGAAGAATACAAAGACCATTGAGCAACCACATTTGAGTAACACAGGTTGTTTATTTTACCCTTTTATAATTCTAACCATACATTCTTTTCTTGTTCTCTTCCTTTTTTCTCATCTTCACTACTAAGTAATAAATTGCTAGAATTTACATAGTGCAAAACCCTTTACAGTTATTATCTCATTTGATCTTCATAATATTCCTGTGAGATAGGTACAAGTATCAACTCCATTTATAGCTGAGGAAACTGAGGCAGAGGTTAAGTGACTTGTTCAGAGTCACATAGCTAAGGTCAGAGACAGAATTTTAACTCGCATCTTAGAGAATCCAGGTCCAATGCTCTATCCATCTCTAGTATCTTCACTATGCCAACTCTCAGCCTCTACACATTTTTAAAGAAGCATATATTGAACCTGCATTTGTACTTCCCCCTCTCCCCATAACTTCACCAAAATTTGCACTTCTCAAAATCATTTTCAGATGTCCAGAGATTCTCATGTTTGTATGTCATTTGAGAGGAAGAGAGAAGGAGAAGGACAAGGAGGCAGGTAGGGAGACCTTGGACTAGACTCATCCTCTTTAATTTTTTTTATTCTTCACACTTTCTGATAAACCACAATAAACTTTTTGAAACAGTTAAGTCACTGTCTCTTTAGCTAGAATACAAAAGAAGGGACATTAAAGGTCATTTAAGTCCAAACCCCCTCAGTTTCCAGATGAAGAAATTAAGGCCTATAGAGGTTAAATGATTGTTCCAGGTCATGCCAGCAGTAAGGGGGCAAAGCCTGCACCAGAATGTAGAGCATCTTCTCACTCTGAATCAAGTGCCCCTCTTGATTTTAACTGTTATGGACCTTTTAATAAAGAAGTGTCACTCTCCAGTGTGTCCTTAGACAAGGAAGATAAAGAACACCAGCTGGAAGATCTGGAGCTAAAAGGGACCACAGAGGCCATCTCGTCCAACCTACTGATAGTTTCAGATAAGGAAACTGAGGTGCCAGAGGTCGAGTCACTTGCTCAAGGTCGCAGAGTCAAAAAGTGGCAGAGCCAGGATACATGCCAAGTTCTTCTGACTCCAGATCCAGCACAATCTCAACCATAGCAAGCTGTCTTGATGAAAAGGAAAAGGGAACTCTTAAGGAAATGAAGGGAAAATTGAGTAGAAGGATAAAGGATTCCATCCAGGGGGAGGGATCAACAAGAATCAGCATCCTTAAAGAATGTGAAATTTCATCCTAATAAAACAATGATGACGACGATGATAACTAGCATTTATATAGTCCCTTGACTTTCAAAATACCTTATATGTTATCTCATTTGATCCTCACAACAACTCTATGAGGCGAGTGTTTTTATTATCCTCATTTTACACATGAGAAAAATGAGTCTTCTAAAAGTTAAATGACTTACCCAGGGTCACACAGAAAGTATTTGAGTAAGTTATTAAGCACAGATGTTCTTGTCTATAAAACTTGCAAACTCTGGAGGCAGATAGATGGTAAAGCATTTTAAATGTAGTTATTTATTACTAAATATACACCTGTAACCCCTACCACTTGGGAGTCTGAGGATGGGGGACTGCTTGAGTGTGGGGGTTCTGAACTGCCATAAGGCTAAAACCAATCCAGTGTCTACTCCAGGTCCAGACATTAATATTGTGAGCCCCCTGGAGCACAGGGTCTCCAAAATGTCTAAAAAGGAGCAAAAAAATTCCCACATCAGAAAAAAACAGAGCAATTCAAATTATCCTTACAAGTTAACATTGGCATCTGGCTGGTGAGTGGCCACCGTTCTGGTCATTCTCATGGATACACGCATGAATGCATACATACACATATGAACCCACATATACACAGAGCATAAAGAACCCTGTGGGCTTTCACAAGGCCCTGCAAACAAAGGTTAAATAAAAAGGGGTCTGTGTTCAGAATGCCTACCCTCCTAAGCAATCTGGCTCCTATGAAATGCCCTACCAGGAAGCAATTTTCCTAAACTAAACAACAGTTACTCATAATCCTCAGATTCCTCTTTTGAAATCCTTTCCCTTGTTTTCTTGTTAAACTGTAATAGTTGGGGCAGTTTCTTGTCCGTAAAACATTTGCTAATATACTAAACAGCACTGTGTATTTTGTGGGGCTGAGCTTGGGAGGAGGCTTGGGGAGGGAGGAGATGGAAAAAAGAAAATATAATATTCTAACCTGAATAGTGTAATATTTGTTCATTAGAGGACAAAATTCTGGTCACCCGGGGCTTTATTAGAGCAATTGTTAAGGCATTGTTACTGAAATAGGTAGTCTCTTGAAGCCTATGCATTCTTTCTCAGAATAATGTTCAGACATGCATAAAAGACAATGGGTTACAAAGAAAACTAATGATATTGAAATATAGTTATCATTTAACCCTCATTGCCTTGCAAAAAATAATAAAAAAAAGAAATATAGTTATCAAGATGTTTTTAGGGGGCAGCTAGGTGGTGCCATGGATAAAGCACCAGCCCTGGATTCAGGAGGACTTGAGTTCAAATCCAGCCTCATACATTTGACACTTACTAGCTGTGTGACCCCAGGCAAGTCACTTAACCCTCATTGCCCCGCAAAAGAAAGGTGGGGAAGATTTTTTTCTTTTAATTCATGAACTCCAGATTAAGAAGCCTGTTTAACAAAATAAGTATAATTGATTCAGACTCTTTCCTCATCTTCCTTAGAAAATCAGTTCTGGTTTTCTTCTAAGCTAATAAAAGGAAAATGATCCTCTCAGAAGACCAAAAAAAGAAGTCCACAAGATGACACAAAGAGCTTCTGGGAAACTTTCCCCTCCCTCCAAGGAGTATACATCTAGAATAGATGGACTCTTGTCCACAGCTTCCTCCCTCAGCATAGAAATGCCAGTTTTTGACATGTTGTATTTGCCTTCCTCGCCTCTACAGCCTGGCTCTGTCTTAAATAAGAGCTGGTCACAAAAATCTTTTTGGTTTACCAATTAATTCCTCATCATTGGTCTGGAAGAAGATAGCCTGTCTAATTTTACCCTTTGCCTAGGTGAATGCCGGACAGAATTATTTTCTTATCAAACCAATGAATAGAGACACCAATAAACTTAATCACTGATCTCTTGAGGCTTCCTTAATTAGGTAATGCCACAAAGAACATATGAGGTTTTGACTTGTATGTCTTCCCATCCCTTCCACCTTAATTATTAGATTTTCCTGTATCCTTTAAAAAAGAAAAACAACCCAATTGCATTTCATTAGGATCATATAGTTTGAGTAGGAAGGCATTCTTTCTAGTCCAACCCCCTCATTTTACAGATGAGGACACTAAGGCCCAGAGAGATTTGTCTGTGGTCACACAACTAATGGTGCCAGAGGCAGGATATAAATGCTAGTCTTCAGGGTTCAAGTCTAGCACTCTCTCCACTTTGCCAAACTACTCCTCTTCAATTCAACAAGTATTGATTGAGCTCTTACCATGGGTTAGGCAGTCTTCTAAATCCTTAGGGCATGAAGACAAAAACTGAAACAGTGCCTAACCTCAAGAGGCTTACTTTCTACCTATGTCATCAATCCACTCATTAACATACATTTATTAAGTACCTACTTTGTACCAGGGGCTACATTAGGTATGGTGACAAAAAATAAAATGGAAAATGGCCCCTGTCAATCTAATCACAGGATACAACATGTATAGCCGACTCTATTGTATAACCACTGGTACTCCACTTTATAATACTTTATATACATAGTGCTATGAAAGTTTGCAAAATGCTTCACATATGTTATTTCATTTGAGTCCTGTAACAATCCTGTGAAGAGAGGTAGGTACTGCAGGTCTTATTAATACCCCATTTTACAGATGAGAAAAGAGAAGTTCAGAGAGTTGAAGTGACTTGTCTGTTCAAGTCCCGCATTCTACCCACTATGTGACCCTGGAGGTCCTTCTTAGCAATAAACAATTTAGACAGCTAACTGGATAGATAGATAGCTAGATAAAAAATAAGTAAATAAATAAAAATAACTGTTATGTAATTCATCGATACCACAGAAAACTTCCTAGACAAAGATAATAGAGATTCCGACAGAAAAGTTGAACCTATACCAGAGGGATCCATTGTGTGCAATGGTGTAGACTCTGGACTCCCTGCACAGAATTCTAACAGCAAGGTCAGAGACAACACAGGCAAGGCCAGGGACATTAGGAACTTGAGCTGGCAGTTCTGTTTGTGCTCTTGGACTTCAGCACAAATATTTAGCTGTCAACAAGCCTGAAACCAATTTCAAAACACTGAACTGTATCAAATTACATACACAGAAACAACTTATTTCAATAGAAAAGGGTTTGTACACACAACTTAAACATCTTGCCCTACTTCACCTTCTTCAAAGCAAGGATTCATGGGATCTGCAGCCTTACCCGATAATTCATGAGACAATAGCCTTCAATTGCTGTTCACCCAGGGTATCTTGCTTAGCTCTGTGGTAGGGACTGCCCTGTTGCCTATAAATGAACATTTCCCTCCTGCTCTCTCTGCTCACCCAAAAGAATCAATTCCCTTCCTCCATCCCTTAAAGGACTAGTAATCTAAAGTAATAAGCTGAGGTCAGCAGAGTCAGAAGGCTAGCAGGCAAAGCTTTCAGAGTGAATGAATGGATAAGCTAAATAAATATAAGGTCATTTGGAGAGGCAGAGAAAGAAACAGACAGAAAGAGACAGAGAGGAAAAAGAGATACCGACAGAGAAGAAAGAGACAGAAAGAGGAGAGAAACAGAGATAGAGACAAAGACAGAGACAGAGAGAGAAAAGAGAAATGAACAGAGAGTGAAGAGAGGGGAGGGGAGGGGAGAGAGGAGAGACACACATAAATAGAGAGACAAAGAGACCCCTGACTCACTAATCTGCAGCTTTTTTTTTAGTGTAAGGAGGGCAATTATATCCTCTGTTTATGTAAGAGATCTTTGAAAGATAGAGCCATTTAAAAAGTTCACAAAAGTATCAACATCTATTTATTTATCTCACAGATTTCTCCATAAATGGTGCCAAGAAAGAACCCTGGACCCAGTACAACATGGAAATCCTGAGGCAGCATGTGGTGGGGATAGAGTTGCTGGCTCAATAACAACTTTCATGTCTCTAGGATACAGGAGAGGCCAGTGGCAAGGTAGAGACCAAGTGGCACACTGGACAGATCACTGGCCCTGGTCAAGAGGACCTGAGTTCAAATTTCACCTCAGACACTAGCTGTGTGACTCTGGACAAGTCACTTAACCCCAATTGCCTTAAACATCCAGAGCCAACTCCAGTCATCCTGATGTATATCTTGCCACAGGACCCAGATGGCTCTGGGAAGAGAGTAAGGTTGGTGACTTTATACAGTCCTCCCTCACTTAAATCCAATTCAGTGCAAGTCATGACATCACCTCGATGTCATGCTCCTCTTTGAGAACAAAGGACAACAACAACAAGAGACATTCCGAGCTAGGGCTGCTATTTCTGGATCCTGGAGAAAAGAGGGAAAGCTTCATTGTGGAGGTAAGTAACAACCTGAACCTTGAAGTCAAAGAAAGATTCTGAGACGGGGAGATGAAGAGGTAATGTTTTGCAGGCATAGGGCTTATGGCAGGAGAGAGAATTCAAAGTACCAGAGCAAGTCATCTTCCCCTGTAATTAGATTTTCCTGTGTCCCTTCAAATCCCTTCATTGATGAAACTGATAGATGATTGAAGGGTTCAGAATGAGACATATGTATGTATGAGGGTACATGGATAATGATGGAACTTGACTTCTCTAAGGGTGATACAAAAAAAGAATAAAATAGAAATGGTCTGAACTTTACAGAAAACAATGATTAGAAAAAGAGCATAATTCCATTCCCTTCAGAAGTGTTTCCCCAGCATGTATATGCTAGAGGGCGTCCTCCATAAGCTTTGGCCTTAAAAGCATGCTGATTATAAGATTGACACAAAAAGGTAATTTCCATCTCCCGATACTTTATGAAGACTGAGTCCCAAAGCATTTAACTGATCAGTGGGACTATCAAATGGGAACTGCCTATTTCCTCTGGGCTCTCTTTGCTCTTATAGGATTGACATGTGGAGCAGCTCGAGCAGATTCGAGATGCTGTGTTTGTCACACCTGGTGCTTAGATATCTGGAATTCATACCTAAAAGATGGGTAACAAAGACGGTGTATTAAGGAGCTTAACTAAAGGGATTGAGATGAATAAAAAGTCTGAAAGACAGAGTTCCTGGGCAATCAATTATCAATTTATTAATGAGGCTGGCTGATGATCAATAAATTGGTTAGTAGGTAGCCAAAGACATCTAGTGGAGACAATGAATGTCTTAAATATTTTTTTTGAAATCGACTGCCTCTGGAAGGAGAAATCAACCCTAAATGGTGAATAATTAATGAGGAGGTAGGCATTTAAATGAAGAGGTGAGGTCTGTAACGATTGGAATGATGCCACCTGCTGGAGACTTACTGTGGCAAAGCTCCGCCATGAGGAGAAGGCATCTGAGGGCAAGACATCCAGCTCTTTGGCGTCAGGAAGTGACGTTTGCTTGTGGGAGGAAGAGGGGGAGAGGCTGGTGCTCTCGAGCTTTTTCCTCAGGACTCTGGTGGAGAAGGTAGTGAGGAGTGCTCTCTCTCCCTTTAATAGATAGATGAATCTAGGCCTTTCTCTCTCTCTTTTTACCAAATTCTTATTCTCCTTAATAAATGCTTAAAAGTCTGACTCTTGCTAAAGCTTATAATTTATTGGAGACCACTCATTATATATTTTAGACAGACTAGCTAGAATTTTAGCCCCTTACAGATCTTTAGCCTCTCCTGCTGAGAGTGTGGCTTGATCCTGAGACTCAGTCACCCTAAGCTGGACAAAGGAATGCATATTTACCCAGACTGATGGAGGAGGCAACAGAAAAACCTAATACACAAACATGAGCCCTAAGAGGGATTCAGACCCCAGTTAATGGATAACTTACAAGTCAGGATGCTAAGTTCTCTTAACCATAGTAATCAGTACCCATAATGGGAACATAAAGGGGGAGGTCATATAACAATGAAAAAAAATGACAGGGTTGCCCTTTTGGCAAGACCTAGCAGTCTGGGGGATGCCCTGGATTGGGTTCTTTGTGGATAATTAATTGACACTCACATGGATGCAGGTGAGGTGTAGGTAATCTCCGGGAGGTTACGAATGGGTCAGGAAGTTAGGGTAATTTGGGGCAAATTTTGACAAATTAGGACAAGTCCAATTGCACTGACCTGAAAAAGAAAACGGGTGGTGTTTTATTGCAATACTGTCTGGCCACAGCAACCCCCTCATTTAGCTCTTGGATTCCCCAGGACAGAGTATGCATTGTGTTTTTCTCCTCTGTTACCTCAGACACCTGTTGCATTGGGTGGGCCCCCAAGGTCTGAGGTAGGATTTTTTCTCAGGTGCAGTCTTAGCCCAACCCATCCTAAAGGAACAAGGAGAGAAATCATTCTGCACGACCCCTCGGGTGTATCCTTACACATTTGGGAAAAAGGGGAAAAAATGGACATGGGTGAAAAGAAACAAATGACTTTTTTGCAAGAGAAAGATTTAAGGTAACAGACCTCCTGATTAGCCCCTACCAGAGTGGGTTGGTCAGGAAGAAGTAATATCTTATGGCTGTTTGTATGCTTGTCATACACAGCTGCTTGTTGTCTTGTACATTTATATCTGTCAAATGTTGTAATTACGTTGTATAATCTGTGGGGAATTTTTGGTTGTACCCCCATCGTCTTTCAGAATGGTGGCCAGGCTCTGAAAGTAGGGGGAAGGGAAGTCTCTGACTTCTGGACATCTTTACAGGTGTGTGTCTACTTAAGAGTTTGAATTTGGAATTGGGATGTTAATTCTTTGCTTGGCATTCATAGCCTTAGATGAACATTGTAAAACCTGGTTTGAAAATGCTGCCACTTTGAAATCTTTTGTAGTGGAATGGTGAAAAATCAGGAACTATTTGTAATGTGTAATAGTTTTAAAGAAAAATGATCTCTAGTCAAGAATGACTTGTGGTTGCACCACTGCTTGCTTTTTCTCCCCCCCTCCCTCTCAGGTGCTGGAGGTGCAGCAAGGGAGAGGTGAGTGAGAGAATGTTTAGAAAATCTTAAGAAGGGCAGCTAGGTGGCACAGTGGATAGAGCACCGGCCCTGGATTCAGAAGGACCTGAGTTCAAATGCAGCCTCAGACACTTAACGCTTACTAGCTGTGTGATCCTGGGCAAGTCACTTAACCCCAATTGCCTCACACACACACAAAAAAAAAAAATCTTAAGAAACTCTCCATAGTATTTTAAATTATTGGTAAAAGCAAATAGAAAGAAAGCTGTGCCATTTTGTATTGACTATTCAAAGAATTTGGAATTTTGATAAAAAAAGAGGGGGAGTATATTTTAGGTGCAATGCCACTCTAAATTCTCACCTGCCATTTCAAGGTTTGTGAATTCTGGAAGAAACCAAAGAGTAATTGAGTTTGATTGGAAAACTAAAATGCTGTTGGAATACTGCTAAGTTTTAAGTTACTTTTAAATTGATGTATGTGTATTAAAATTATTGGAAACAAAGCAATTGATGGTTTTAACAAAAACAGGTACATTAGTTGTTTCCTCTAAGACAGAGGAAAGCATTGGAAGCTTGTAAATTATTACACAGAAAAAGGCCTTCTAGACTTTTTAAAATTTGTAAATTTGCCAGAAAAGAGCTTGTTACAAGGAATGGTTTTGCTGAGGATTTATAAGGCTGCTTATTGTATAGAAGTAATTTCTAATGATTGATCTTTACATTAGGATAAAGTTTAAACCTGAGAAGAAGGAAGGAAAAACCAAAAAATATGTGTGTCCTGGTAATTTTTTTTTCTCATTGCAATTTCATGAGAGTAGAGGTTTGCTACTTAAGATAAAATATTTTGGGACTGTAATTTATATCGTTTTGAGTTTTGAATTCAGGTATAATTGTTTGCATGGTTAAGTAATGCTACAAATAAATGCCACAAGAGGGAATGTGCTGCTTACAGGTGGAGGTATCTGGGAAAATACCGAGAGGACAATTTTGGATTCAAACCGAGGTAGGTTCCTTTTGGCTCATTGATTTCCTACTGAACAGGAAATGTTTTTCCACCTGGCTATCCCTGAATTTGGCTATTACTGTATGTATCACTTGTAACCTTTTACCTGAAATCAAACAGAGCTAAGGATATTTTATCCTGGCCTTATAATCATGTCCCTGCTTTTTCTTTTATAGCACATTTCTATAATCAGAGCAAGTAGTCAATAGAAGAAATGAGCACAATGCAATTATGTAAGATCTTATTGTTTTCAGTTTAAATGTGTGGTCACTTGATATGTCAGACAACTAGGTATATTAATATTCAGGTTTGCCATCTGCTTGCTAATGCTTATATGGTATTATGATAAGGTTAAATTAACTGAGTATCTTTTTGGTTTAGAAGAAAGTGAAATTCCTCCCCATTCAGATGAGAGGGAGGATGATAACTAGGAAACATAGTTATGCATTTTAGGTTTTATCATAAATCTGCCCAGTCAGATCTCTGTTATGTACCGCCAAGGACACCAAGCTACCAACTATATAGCACAAGGGAATCACAGGGTAGACCTTGCTGCTAGATAAGCTGTTAAGTCCATTCACTGGTCCACTCTAGCCCTGGTGCCCTTGCCACCCTACTGTGCCCCAAAGGTATCTCCCCTTTCTATACCAAGGAGAAGATTATAAGTCTTCAGTGTTAACTACCAACTGATTAAGCCCATATGTTATTTTGGGCTATTTGGATCTCAGAGTAAGAATGCTACTGCCTCTTCTTATATTAGAGTCAAAAGAGAAACCTGGGATAACTTTCTTTGGTGGGTCTGGAAAACTGCTGCCCTCACTATTCCTTTTGTTGGGTAACTTGAACATGAAGCTATGCTTACAAATTTAACTTTGGTAATAGAATAAGTTTCTAATTTTACTGCATTAGGGTTATAAGAATTGGAAGAGTGCTTTAACTTTCTGGCAAATGTGGTCCTGGACGGAGGCAGAGTCTGTATGGTTCGGAACACCTCCTGAAGGTTGAGCTCCAGTACAGAGGTTATCTGGATGGCTGAAACTGTTCACAACTATTTGCTTCGTTCAGTTTTTTTTCATGGGATTCTTAGATTTATTCTGTATTAGGGTCCCTGTTGACCCTTGGTCTGTTTGTAAATCATTTGTGTTTTGTATTGTGGTTCTTGCATTTGTAACTAGATCTCTCTCAATTCATAAACCCTGCCATGGGCCCTTACATCACCCCCACTCAGCAGGGAGCAGTAACAGAAGAGATGAACTTTGTCCTTTTTCTCCAGGGTATATGAAAAGGGAGGAATGATGTAGGAGACAAAAAAAGCGGTTAACAGAAAAACCTAAGACCCAAGCATGAGCCCTAAGAGGGATTCAGACCCCAGTTTATGGATAACTTATAAGTCAGGATGCTAAGTTCTCTTACCCACACTAATCAGTACCTATAACAGGAACATAAAGGGGCAGGTCATATAACAATGAAAAAATGACAGGCTACAGAAATTTAGACTAGAAATAAATGATAAATGAAGATGTTTTGAAACTAAGCATGGAAACCAGAAAGAGACATGCGCAGAAAAGGCCAAATTTGTCCCCAGATTCACCTTATGATGTGTAAACCCCCAAAACACACCTCCATGGAAAAAGGTACCCGCCTGGGGATTGGCTTAGGACCACAGGAACTCTAAATTAGGATAGGCCCTCCTCTGTACCTCCCTAAGGCAGAGATTATTATAATGAGACTGATAATTTATCCATATTATAAATATAACTGTCTTTTCTTTCCTTATTTGAGAGACACCTTTCCACTATTCTGGTTCTCTTCCTGTGTTCACTCACAGTATTGCAATAAAACTTGGGAAACTGAGTCACTGAGTCTTGTAATTCTTTTGGGATGACTCACGATCAATTTGACCTTAATTCCATCCCACATCAAGACTACTCAAATTGGTTTTCTCCCTCCAATGGAGGGGTGCAAGGGCATAAGCTTAATGCTTAGGTTAGATCCTACTTACACTCTAAACAGAAATAAGGCCTCCTAGGTGGGTGGGGGCCTGCCCAAGATATAGGAGCAGTTTCCCAGAGAATTTAGGTAATCTCATCTATCAGCCTTGTCCTTCAGAGACTGGCTGACTGACCCACAGGGCCTGGTCTTTGAATGAGGAAATAAAGAAAAAAAGTCTTAACCTTAATTTAATAATTGGTTATTAACATAATATAAAATAATTTCTAACAGAATTAAGGAGTTAAGCTTAATATGAAAGACCAGCTCAAGTGAGCCAGTGGTGCTGAGGAGACGGTGTTTTCCTATACAATTTCCCTGACCTCCCTTGCCCTTCCCCCAGATGGGTGGTACAGTGGGTAGAATGCTACACCTGGAGTCAGGGCCCCCTGAATCCAAATCCTACCTCAGAAACCTACGAACTGCATGACTCTGGGCAAGTCCTTTAACCCCTATCTGACTCAGTTTCTTTATTTGTAAAATAAGGTTAATAATAGCACCAACTTCCCTGGATTATTGTGAATAACCAATGGTATTTGTAAAGCACTTTGCAAACCTTGAAGCAATATAAATGCTTATTACTGAAGCTGGAAATTCACCTCATGTGGGACTCAGTTTCCTCATTTATAAAATGAAGGGATTGAGCTATATGATGTTCAAAATCTCTTCTAGCTCTAAAATTGTGATCATTTAAATTCAGAGGGCAAGAAAGAAAAGCCAAAATATAACACTTGGATGCTAGGCCTGATAGGAAATAGGTAGTGATGATGACATGTAAACTTAGTCTCTAAATGCTAGAAGCACATAGCATAAAAAGCATGTGCATGTCAAGTTACCCACATTCCCAGAGCAATTTGCTTCATATAGGGCTATGCTAGTAAGTGTTAACAACCAGAGTTTTAAAATGTACACAAGACACACTTTTAAGCTTAATCTGTATTATTAACATTTTCTTCATCAGTTTCTTGGTCTAGAATCTAGCTTCTTAAAGTGTGGGTCAATCCCTCGTGAGGTCCAGTAACTGAATGTGGGGTTCCTGAAAAACTTGGCAACACTAAAAGGTTATGTATACCCCGGGTCCTATAAAATTTCTCCTGGAAAAAGGGGTTGAAAATGGGAAAAGTTTAAGAAGCACTGGTCTGGACAATCAAGAAAACAATCAATCAAGCACTAAGTTGTAACACATGCTGACAACTTAGGTATAAATGCTCAAATTGAAAATTTTAACAATGGCTCCTCCAACACCTCTAGGACATCGCTGAAGCCTTTATTCCAGCAGTCAATAAATATTTATTAAGCACCAGTTTGTGTCAGAAAGCATGCTAAGCACTGGGAATCCAAATACAAAAATAGAAATACAGCCCCTGTCCTCAAGGAGCTTATCTAATGGAGTCAAAACAAAAAACAAAAACAAAACCAAAAAACAGAAACAGAAACAGAAAAAGAAGCCCAAAGGGAGAAGCAGGTAGGGAAAAGATAGATCTGTGAAGGTAACAGACCCAGGGGGATTATGAAAGAGTCAGAGAAGTTTCAAAATAATGCAGCCAGATGAGAAATGAGATGGTCTGAACAGAGATTTTTTCAGTTTATGGTTTCACCCTCCGAACAGAAGTTCAGAAGGAGGAGTGAGATGTGAGTCACAAGGCTGATTGGATCTTGCAGAACAATGAGGTTTTATCAGTAATGAGTTTCTTGGGACATAGTGGAGAAATTGGAAAGTATAGGTAGATGGGAAGTGAGGATATGTCTGTGCTGAACTAACTCTTTAAATGGAGATTTGGAAGTTCATGGCTCTACCCTCCAATCTAGGGGACACAGCTGATGGTGTGAGCCTTTAGGCTTGAACAAACATTTCTAGAGCTTATTCATGGACACAGCCTAGCTCTTTTTTAGGTGCTTGGGATTCCAATGGATTTGAAGAAATCCACAGAACTACAGAATCTTAAGAATTCTAAGATATTTTACTTACTACAGCCTATACCTAAAAGATGGATATGCTTATACAAAATCTCCTACAAATGATCATCCATTAAATAGTTCCAGTCATGAAGAATTTTTTTTTTTGAAGGGGCAATAAGGGTTAAGTGACTTGCCCAGTGTCACACAGCTAGTAAGTGTCAAGTATCTGAGGGCAGATTTGAACTCAGGTCCTCCTGAATCCAGGGCCAGTGCTTTATCCAGTGTGCCACCTAGCTGCCCCCAGAATTCACAACTTTTGAAGACAATCCATTCTATTTTTTGGACAGTTGTAAGTCTTAGGCAATTGTTCTTCCTAATCTACCACCTTTTAACATCTACTAATTGGTCCCAACTCTGTTTTTTAGTACCAAGCAAAATAATCTAATCTGGCATGAGTCATAAAAGTTTGTTGTTCAGTCATGTCCAGCTCTTCCGAAGGACCCCATGCGAGGCAGGTTTTCTTGGCAAACATACTAAAGTATTTTGTCATTTCCTTCTCCAGCTCATTTTAGAGATGAGGAAACTGAAGCAAATGGGCTTAAGTAGCTTGCCCAGGGTCGCATAGTTAGTAAATACCAATTAACTAATTAAATGATTAGTGAACATTAATTTTAAACTTTTATTCGTTATTTAATTTATTAATTATGCTCATATGGATATCAATAATTAATTGTTATTATGTTAATTCATCAATTCAATAAATAGTAAATAATAAATAATTAAGTGGATAGTAAAAATTAACAACAAAAAAAATCTGAGGCAATATTTGAACTGAGAAAGATGGGTCTTCCTGACTTTAGGCACTCTGTCTACTACACCACCACCTAACTGTCATAACAGAGAGGAATAATCTAATCTAAAGACTCTTTGGTGAATATAACTAACATAACCAGTTAGGACAACTAGTTTAAATCTCTCTCTCTCATACAGATGTCATAAAATTTAAAATTACATCAGAACATCACAAATTAAAACTGATGGGGAAAATGTTTTACTGTAGTTTACTACTCCATTCTAATTTGGGAACAGATGTTTACTCATTTATATCTCAGAAATAACCATTTCAAAAGTAATTACCAACATGCTTCATATTCTAAGGACATGAAGATATCTGACTAGAATTTCTGTACTAACTACAAAACAAGATAAATGTCATTCCTTGTGTTGATAATCAGGTGAAAGTAAACCTTATCAGCTGGTATACATTAAGGGTTGCTAGAATCACCTCTAACCAGTTCTCACTGATTGCTAAATTTTGAGTATGAGCATTTCTACTTTGAAAATACTGAAAAGTTAGAAATCAGAGCTTGATTTGTTTTGTTGAGTAGGTTTTTAAAAGTGGTAGAGAAAATGTTAACAAAGCAGAGTAAACTTAAATGTGTCATTTGTACTTTTAGCCCCCAACCAGTTGTTAAACCTGTATCAACACACCCCTGCATATGTATACACAAATACATATACATAATTCCAGTATTATCTCAGTATATCATGTATTCGATTGTACTATATTGCAGTACTTGATATAATTGAATGTTCCAAGGTATTGTGTCAATTATCAGATCACTGAGAGCAAAACAAAACAAAACTTATCACCACTTATTTCGGTACTTTTTTTTTCCCCCATTGCCTGGCAATACAAACCCCATATCAAAATTATGACTTGGAATGTTTTCCTCCCTTCTCTCAATACAACCTATCCCTTCAGTTTCAATTTAATACCTATTTCCCCATGAAAACTTTTATCATCTACTTGAGGGCACGATAATCTTTTTTGTTTTTAAATACTTATGGCAATAATTTAGTCATATTATATACCTATATGCATATGCACATATACATCTGATATATGTGTGTATATATGTATGTGTATAGAGATACACATCCATCTCCCCATATGTAATTTCACTGATGTAGGAAACAGCTGTTATGGAAATTCTCTCCACAGGGGCAATTTATAGTCTTAAGGAGAGTTGCCTAGGGACCTGAGTTGTCACTTACTGGTAGTCAGGCAGCTGAAATGTATCAGAAGTAGTACTTGGACCTAGGTCTTCTTTACTTCAAGGCTAACCTCTATTATGCCAGATCACCTCCCTTGCTTATGTATGTATACAACCAATGCTAGAAATTATTATTATCATTACACCATTACATACACAGAGGATTGAATATAATCAAGTGAAAATTTTTTAAAAATTATACACACACAGGAGTTACTCGTAAATGGTTAGCAACCAGATTTAAGAGAATCTACACAAGACATGTGATGCATCTCTAATATGCACAGATATATCTCACATATATGTATATGTATATACAAGCATATAGGAATCTATGTGTGTATAGGTATGTATAGGCAAGATCCCTTTCCTTTCTTTGAGTCCTTTGAAATTTGTTCTCCCAATTCAAGGGTGTATGTCAGACTCAGCCTAGTTTTCCTTTCCTCAATTATAAACTTTTAAAAAAATCCAGTTTTCATCATTTCAGCCTAAGCAACTAGGTCCACCCTGTTGGCAAAAAGCAGAGCCAGCATAAGATATCCCATTTTGTCACCTCTACCTTTTGAAAGATGAAAATGTTAAGTCAAATAAAGAAGTGATTAGCTGATCTGCCTTTATAACACCGAGAACTCCCAATAGATGTCTGGATAATTAACATTCCCCATCACCGCTGGCACTAACCACTGTTAGGCTCGTAATCAGTATCTGAACTTCTCATTTATTTCCATTCTGCAGGATACTCTGATGACAATATTGCCTCTTTCTGAATCCATCAAACCAATATGTCTTCACTCTCCTAGATTTTCTCTTGTATCTTCTTTTTCTTATATATATCTCCACTCTATAATACCCCACCTTTCTTGTTTCTTTTAAACAGGTACACACTTTCAGAGCCATATTCCATTCAAAGGTCTAACCCTACTGTTTCAGTGACATCTATGAAGTAAAATTTGCCATTTGGTGTTAAGATACTTAGTTTAAATTTTTTTGTTACTGAAAGGTTACTATCTAACTATACTGTCAAAAATATCTAATGAGTGGTCACAAATAAATTATAAGCTTTAGCAAGAGTTTAGACTTTTAAGCATTTATTAAGGAAAATAAGAATTTGGTGAAGAGAGAAAGAGGCCTAGATTCAGTTATCTATCTCGGGGAGCCAGGGTCTCCTGCTCCGCTCCCCCCTGAAGTCCTCCTGAAAGAGAGTGAGAGAGCGAGCCTCGCCCCTTCTTCATCCCACAAGCCTCCTGTGGAACCGGGAACATCCCATCCACACGCACACACAGCTCCAAGATAATTGGCTGGTAGCTTTGATCAACAGTACCCATGAGCAAATGTCACTTCCTGACACCAAGGAACTGACCTTGCAAACCACATGGCTTGCCCTCAGTCACCTTCTCCTCATGGCAGAGCTTTCCTACAGTAACTCTCCAGCAGGTGGGGTCACTCCAATTGTTATATTATCCATACAAAAAAAAAATAAACCAAATCTGTCACTTTTAGAGATTCTATAGGATCAGAAGTAGAAGAAAAGCTGTGAAAACTAACCACCACTTAGAACACCTAACTTTGGGGAGATAGGTGTGGCCTATTTATAGTGATCATGAACAAGAATAATTTCAAAGGATCCTCCTCTCCTATTCATGTGCTACTAAATGGAACTAGAGGAAATTATGAAAATAGGTTTACCGAGTCTATTAAAAATGAATGGGGCAGCTAGATGGCCCAGTGGATAAAGCACTAGCCCTGGATTCAGGAGGACCTGAGTTCAAATCTGACCTCAGATACTTGACACTTACTAGCTGTGTGACCCTGGGCAAGCCACTTAACCATCATTGCCCCTCAAAAAAAAAAAAAAAGCTAATCTTAACTGGACTATTGACATCAAGGAAATCCTGATTCTCTATCTACCAAAGCATGTTTCATATTATCTTTGCTTCTGCCTCCCATGTCACCCCAAGTACCCTCTCCTCCCCCACTATTAGCTAGTTTGCCTCATACTTCACTAAAATAACTGACAGTTCACCAGCATTCCCTCTTATCTTGTCTTCCTCCTCTTAATCTAACATTACTGAGATCAACCCCCCCCCCCCCACACACACACACTATTTTCTTCACTGTGGTCTCTGATGAGTTGGTCTTTCTGCTTGTAAAGGTCAAACTCTCTTCATGTTCCCTCTTCTATAAAGATGCAAAAAATACACCAGACCAAATATGGACAGAGAAATCAAAGAAAAAAAAAACGTTTTTTTCAGTCCAGGTCAGCATACGGAGATAGAAGGGTGGAAAATGCCTCAGAGGGCAAGACCATGTGGCTTTTCCTTGGCGTCAGGAAGTGACGTTTGCTCATGGGTGCTGTCTATCAAGGCTACCAGCTAATCAACTTGAAGAGCCTCCTATTTTATGGGAGGAGACAGGAAGGAGGAAAGAGGGCCTGTGTGGAGAGCTCTTGCTTTGGGCTTTCTATATTCCCAAAGCATTCTGATCCAGTCTAAAACCTGATCACTGCCCTCCTGGTCTGAGCTCCATAAATTCCTGACCTGGGTTCAGGTTTCTATCACACTACTTTTATCTTGCCACTTTTCTAGTATATCGCTACTGGATTCAGTCACAATCAAGCCACTAGAAAATGCTGATTCAAAGTGATAGAACTGCAAGTTTCCTTAATCTGGGTTCCTGGGCTTGGTTATTTTACTGCACATTTCAAATTGAACTAGAAGCTGGAGCTGAAATGCGGCTCCACTCCTGGCATCAGAGCAACACAATTATTGTTGGTATCTGAATTTATTTCTCAGTACATATACTGCCCAGTTTATTATTATGAATATATATGACAATATTATATATTTCAATAACAAAATGATCTTTACTTGATATTGACATTCAATAATAGAAAATATTAAAAGGGAACAGCAATATAATGTGCAAAAGTCATTTAAAAATTGAACAATAACACAAGTATTTAATATTTTAAAGTTATTATTTCTGAAATGAGATATCAAGCTTAATAGTATTTATAAAGAACTATAGCCTAATGTGAATATTCAAAAACTGGAAAACATCAGAAAATATTATTGGGAAGTATTTGAATAAGATAACTTGTAGATTTGTTAGTGAAGTTAACAGCACCACACAGAATCACATCAAAATTGCCCATGTAAGGATTTATTTTGCTTCTATAAGTAGAAATACTACTTATAGGATCTGTAAAAAGAAAATAAATTATGCATGTAAAATTATTAGTATTTGTTAAGTGTAGGAATAACTTAGTTTTTACCAGTAAAAGAGACTACAAATAGGGGCAGCTAGGTGGCACAGTTTTATGGGTAAAGGGGCTTCTTGGGCTTGGGAAAGAAAGGCTAAAGGGGCAGCTAGGTGGTGCAGTGGATAGAGCACCGGCCCTGGATTCAGGAGGACCTGAGTTCAAATCCGGCCTCAGACACTTAACACTTACTAGCTGTGTGACTCTGGGCAAGTCACTTAACCCCAATTGCCTCACAAAAAAAAAGAGAGACTACAAATACATACTTATAACATGGCAACAAACATGACCAAAGATGACTGATTAGACTATGACTACCTCTTTCCCATATGCTCCTGTCTTGGATCCTGGAAATGACATTAACCTTTGACTCTGTGTAGTTTCTACTGGTTTTCAACTTGATGTTAGGGGATTTCCCTGAAACAGTAATGTCTCTATATTGATTGTTACAACCTTTAATTCTCACAGATATACTTTTTCCTAATTTATTTTTTTTCAGTTTCCCAAGTTTTATTTCAATACTGTGAGTGATCACAGGGAGAGGATGAGAAAAGTGGAAAGGTATCTCTCCCCTAATTTCTTAACTAATTTTTCTTGAGATTTGATGTTTAGAAAAAAATATATATTTCCTGTGAAATACTGGGAAGAATTCCCATAAGAAAATGCTCACAGTTGAGGACAGAAATACATTTCATTCAATAGGGAAACCTTACCAAAATGGGGAAGGAGGGAAGAGGGAAGACAAGTTATCATAGGGATTTAGTCTTAAGAAAAACAAACTCATAAATGGGGTGGGGAAACAAAAAGTTAAGAAAAGTATAAGAATGGGAAGGAAGAAAACACATACAGCTGTATCTAAGAATGTGACTAGGATGAACTCATAAAATGAAAGATAGTAGAATGCATTAAAAAGCAGAATCCAACAATATATTGCTTACATGAAACATACTTGAAACAGAAATATACATAAAGAATTAAAATAGGGCAGAGCAAAATCTTTTATGCTTTCAAAGACTTATAAAAAAAAAGGCAGGAGGTTGTGATCATGATCTTAGTCCAAAACAAAAGACTAAATTGAAAAAAACTTGGAAACTACTTTTTGCTGAAAGTTATCAATGAATTAATATAAAATAAAGACTGATAAAAGAATTATCTGTAGCAGCAGCTTTATCACTTTTTATACTGCTTGAAATCCCACTAATTGCAGATTCATATGTATAAACATGGGTCCTTCCAAAAATTCAAAGGATTCTGAAAGGGTTAAAAGGATTATCACTCATTAATACTTTAGTGTGAATGAGTTCAATTTGCTTGCCTGTTTCTCCTAATGCCCACCTAAAGTTTTTTTTTTGTTTGTTTTATTTTGTTTTGTTTTATAATGTCTTATTTAGGTAGGATAGGATTTGTGTACATTGGGAGTTAGGACAGGCTTACGTGGGGTATAAAATTAGGAACCTTAAAGTTACCACAAGGGCAATGTCAACCTGGGAAGAATAAAACAGATAGTAAAAGAGGGGTATGGAAAGGGAGATTAGAGCATGTCAAAGAGATGGCTATTTGACATTTTCCTGAGAGACTGAATACTAATTCTCTTGGTCCATGAGATTGTTTTTAAAATCAGTTGAATGAAATCCACTTTCATTTCCTACATTTGGCAACAAATGATCTTCCACATCAGTGATATTGTGGTAAATGAATGTCCATAACAAAAGGTAAAGCCTATATACAACCAAATAGGATTTATTGAAAAATATTCTATATAGATGACAGGGGTCTCATGAGAGTTAGGTGGTTCATGGTAAGCCTACATTAGCTGCCTAGGTAACCCAGACATCAGATCAGCTCATTGAGGTAGGGGCAGAAGAGATAAATTTCTTTTCCTTTTTTTTTTTTTTTGCTGGGCTATAGGAGTTAAGTGACTTTCCCAGGGTCACACATCTAGTAAGTGTCAAGTGTCTGAGGCCAGATTTGAACGGTGCTTTATCCACTGCGCCACCTAGCTGCCACAGATAAAAAAAATTTTTTAATCTTTCCGGCTTTCTTTCTTACTTTTAATTAGAAAAGTCTCACTTCTGACCACTTTTAATTTTCCTTACTTCCAAGAGTTTTAGGGGAGTGCTTGGTGGAGCAGCAAGATGTTATCTTCTCTTACATCTGTGCTTTTGTGATCTCTAGGCATTGTAATTAGTTAAGGGGGTAAGGGAGAAAAGGAAGGTGGGTGATGGAGAGGAGAGTTTGATTTATATGACCAACTTTGGCCCTGTTCATGTAGCAGTTTTTTCTTCTGGTCTTGGCTATTTTCCAAATAATTTCCCCAAAGCCAATGAGCTCATCCCCCAGACATTTGGCCATGGGCTTATAAGGGGGATAAATGAAGACCAAAGCTGTCATTGTTTCTTCACCTGAAATTTTGACTTACCTTGATTTTCCTTACTCAGCCTCCAAATTCTAAAACATACCACACATGCAATAGAGGTTAACATTCACGCAAGAAATTGTGCTGTTCTTCATATACTGGAATACTCTGGATCTATGCAACAGGCTGGTAGGTAATTGCTAATATGTATACATACATGTTGTGGTTGAGCCTGAGTCAAATGACTCCTTTCTCAGACCCTGACAAAGACAGGATCCTGATGTCAAGAGCCTTGGTAATAGTAATGCTTCTAGCCCAGTGTCTGTAGTCATCATTCTCGAAAGCAACTCCTATGGAGATGCAGCCTAGAAACTATTTCTGCAGGTGCTGTAGCCACATCTTCTTAAAACCAATAAAAGAAAGTTGTTTTTTGTTTTTTTTGTTTTTTACCATTAAAGTCATTGTCAAATATTAAACATCAAAAACTGATTTGATTTTTATTAGTGGAAATGACATTAAGATGAGACATCGCCATCTGTTTTGCTACTGAACTCTAAGAATGATGAGGCTTTTTTTTACATTTGACTTGAAGCTGAAGCCTTCCATATGTTCTCTCCCTAATTAGACTGTGTTTAACAGTATGGACTTCTCACTTTTCTATTTGTATATTCAGTGCTTTGCACATAAGTTAAATGCTTAATAAATGCTTCATTCATTCAGTCACTACTGTGATTAAACATTCCAGTGGACCTCCATTCCCAAGAAACATATATATATTTTATAATAAGCAATATCAATTAATTTACATTCATAAAGGATGGCAGTCCCCAAGCTCTTAAAGTGCAAACATATCTTTATAAACACTTTATAACAAGTGATAACCACATATTAGATTTTATGAAATGAATCGTAGTAGGTATAAATTTATCCAGAACTTTCTAGGTTTCTCACATGGCTATTATTTTATCTTGATTTTTAATGTCCCCCATTCCTACTCCATTATCCTGCAGTTCATTTATATTTGGCTTGATTTCTTTTTCTGACACTGAATAAAGACCTCTTTGTCAATGGGCATTTTCCCATGCTTCTCTGAAATATTCATATTCATAATTTCTTACAAAATATGATTACATTTGTTATACCACAAGATGATCAGACTTCCCTACCTGGTGACCACCCATTTATTTTAGTTCTTCTTTCCAGAAATGTTTAGGTATATATGGAATCTTTTTTTTTTTAATTTCCTTGCCATCTTGGTCAAGTAGTAAGATTGCCATGTAAGAGAGTATGAACAATAAATCAATTTTTTTCCTGTAGAAGTCCAAATTGTTATACAAAATGGAAGGATGAGTTCATAGGTTCACCAATAGTTAAGTATGCCCATTTTCCCACTGTCTCCCCACTAACTCCCAGCACTGACCACTCCCATTTTTTTCACATGGCTGTGATGGCTTTGAATTCCTTTGAAAATCTTACTCATATCCTTCAGTGACTTCTCTACTAGGGAATGGCTTTTGGTCATATATAGGGACTGGTCCTTGGATTTCACTGGTATAGGAAACTTCCAGGTGAAGAAATAAATTGGCTATGGCACTAAGATGTTAAGTGATTTGCCTAGACTTTTATTGGTTATATTCAATGCAAACACTTTCCCACTTAAAGGTTTCCCTTACTATTCAATGTTTTTATTCCTATGAAACCTAGTTTTAATCAAAATTGTCTCATCTTTTAAAAGAACTTCTATCCTGTTTACTTTTGATCACATTAAAAACTTCTATGACTATACTTTTTTAGTTTTAAATGTAAACTAGTGCAGTATTTTCTCAAAGGTTTATCTCTGTATTCACTGATATAATCATATTTTTATTTCATTCTATTTCCTAGTGTTGAACCATCCTTACACTGCTAGAACGGCACCAATTTGATCATAATGAATTATTTTCTAGATATATTGCCATTGTCTCCTTGCTAGGCTTTTATTCAGTTTTTGCTCAATATTCATTATTTACATTGGTCAGTACTCAATCACTTCCTGGTTTAAGTACTAGAATCATACTTGTCTCATAAAAGGAGTTTAGTCAAGTGCCTTTTCTCTTAAGAGCAACTTTCCTAGGTGGCTGTTAATTTATCTGACTTCTTAATGCCCTCCATTCCCACCCCGTTATCCTGTAATTCTTTTCTATTTGGCTTGATTTCATTTTTTAGCATGGAATTAAGATCTCTATGTCAATGGGAGTTCTATATGATCATCAAACCTAATTAAGTTCTGAGTTTTACTGGCCTAGCAACATGCGTAAGCTTCTGGTGTCTTTTTCTCTCTTTGTTGTTAAAATAGTTAACATGCTAACTTGTAGAATATCAAGTCTCCATAAGGTAGAAACCGTCTGTAGTCTGGAACACAAGAAAGGCACGCATTGAGGCTATACAGAAAAAAGAGGGGATCAAACTAGATGATCTAGAATATGTTTTAAAGATCTAAACCTAAGACCCAAAGGATGATTACCTTTAGAAATTCATCAATGTCACTTTAGATTCTGCATTTGGCTGCCAACTTCAATGATGCTTCAATCGATACTAATAATAGGAAGTGTTGAACCACAAATTTTCTATTATGGAAGCATATTTTTTGAAGTTTTTAGTTTCACTAGAAATATTAAGAAATATTTCTCTAGCCTAAAACCCTTTTGAAACCTTTCCCTTTAGGGAAGTGGGAAGAACATAAGCTAGAACATTCCTTTAGAATAGACTAAGGGTGATAAACTTAACTTTCGTCTAGCTGGGATGACTGCCTTTCCTCTCACCTGGAGTGACTGGTGCCATGAACCAGCATAATAACAGTGCCTATATTATTTTGAAATTCAAGGTTAAAATATTAAGTTTTAAGAAACTTGGGGCAGCTAGGTGGCACAGTGGATAAAGCACCAGCCCTTGCTTCAGCCTGACACTTGACACTACCTGTGTGACCCTAGGCACTTAACCCTTATTGCCCCACCAAAAAAAAAAAAAAGAAAGAAAGAAACTTGTAAGAGGAATAGTACAAGAAGGAACTGAGTAATGACTGTTAACACTAAACTGTACTTTTTTCTTTTTAAAGATTTTTGTGTTACCTGAAATTTTCTTGAAGCAATCATATCAGGACATGTGGGTGGCTATCATAATTATAACATTCCCCTCTCCAAGTTGGAAATAACTTGGATTCATGTAAAATAAAATTGTTTTTGGCAGATGTTTTCCTCAATTTTATAGTATGTTATATTAATAACTTTTAATTTAATATGTGCATAGAAACACCTTGTAAAAGCAGAGCCTCTAAAGCTGTTTCACGTTTCAGACTCATAGTTTTTTTTTAAAAAAAAAGGAATCAATGTATGCTAAGTGAAAGCTACACCAAATAAAAATGAGGTTAGCTCGTACAAGGGATTCATAACTTTTCTGTGTCAAAGACAGCTTTGGGAATCTGATGAAATCTGCAGAGCCACTTCTCCAAATATTTTTAAATGAATAAAATCCATAATATTGTAAATGAAACCAACTATATTGAAATAAAATCTACTTCTCTACTCAAGATGATAATATAATGAATGTCGCATATGTTGTCAGAAATGGCTACCATGATGGTTGGTTTTATTAATTGTCCCCTCCCCTGAATTAAAGGAGAGAATTCAGACAATGCATATGATACTATATTTACATATTTTAAAAGGACCAACAAGACCTAAGCAGGGAAAAAATAAGATCAATCCACATAGGAAAAACAAAGGAGATGACAAAAACATTCCTTTAGAATATAACATGTAGTTGGATTTAAATGCATGGATTTCATCTATATATGTATATTTACTTGTATGGATGCATGTATGTATTTTGTACATACAGTGCAAATGGACAATGAGCTGGGCCTAGAATTTAAAGATGTTAGACTGTATCTCAGAAATTGCACAACACTTTCAAAGATCTGTGGGATTCAAAATTGGATGTACAAGCATTAAACTCCCCCTTTTAACTTTTCCCTTATATATGTTAGGCAAATGAGGGAAAGTCAGTGGGGGGGGTAGTATATTATAACAGAAAGAGAAAAAGAAAAACAACAAAACCAAACTGTTCATGATTTTCTATGGTTAAGCATATAAGAAGCAGATTCTTGTCTGTGTCTGCATTCCAATCGTTACAGATCCAAGGTGCTCCTTAATATGAAATTCCATTTTCGAATAATCGGTATACTTCAAGGTGATGCTATGTGTTTGTAAGATAGAGAACATACTGTATTTTTTGAAAAATCAAAATTTTAGTGGCCCTGTCGATGGATAGAAAGGGTCATGTGATTTATAAATAAACATATAAACTTATAGTGGCTTCCAAATTCACTAAGCTGAAAATATTCTTTTCAAAGTGAACAATGACATAATTGACAAATCTAATGGCTTTTGCCCAATTCTCATCTTTTTAAAATCTTTCTCTGGAGCATCCAAAACAAGTTTTCATGACACTATTAATTCTCCTGCCTCTCTGAACATTCATTGGTCTTTGAGGATACACATCCATGTTGTGCTCCAAACTGTGTTCCCCCTAAGACTCTGTCCTAGGTTTACTCTATCCTCCCTGATTTGGTGATCTCATTAGCTCCTATGGGTTCAATAATAGTCATGTCTACAAAGATGACTGCCAAATCTATATATCTAGGCTTATTAATCTCTTAAGCTCCATCCTGAATCACTCACTGACTACTGGGTGTCCTGTACATATATCAAACTAATGATCAAAATAGAATGCCTTACTTTTTTCCCCCCAAATCTGACATTATTTCAAACTTCCCTATTTCTGTAAAGGGCACCACTATCTTAGTCACTAGGGTTATAAAGGAATCATCCATTACTCTTCAACTGCATTTCAAAAATTGCACAACCTTGTTATTTCAACCTCCACATTTCTCACATTAATACTCTTCTCTCTACTCACGTTACAGCCACTCTAGTTTACATTTATCACTTCTTACCTCAGCTAAAGTAATAATTAACTAATTGGTTTTCTTGTCTCAAGTCTCTTCTTATAATTCATCCTCCATCCAGCTAGCAAGGGATACTCCTCCTCAAACACAAGTCTGTTCATTTCACTCAACTTCTATCTTGTGACTCCCTATTACTTCTAGAATCAAACTCCTAAGTTTGGCATTTAAAGACCTTCACAATGCGGCTCAAACTTATCTTTCCAGGGTTATTAAACATTATTTTACTTTCACAAACTCTACAGCCTAAAAACATTGGCTTCCTCGACGTTCCTCAATTAACATTCCAACTTCTAAATTAAGGCTGCTGAACACAGGCCGAATTCAGACTATTACCTGTTTTGATATAGCCTGCAAGCTATGGATGTTTTGGGTTTTTGCTTTACATTTCCAAATACAATAAAACTTTATTTAAAAATATAAAAATCATTCTTAGCTTGTGGGCCCCATAGAAACATATGCAGTTATTTAGTAGGAAAGAATAGGAAACCTGTGATGGATAGAAGAGGCAAGGGTATCTGCTGAAACTGAGGGCAAGTAGAAAAAATTGTTCAAGGAAGAATGAAAGTTTTGCTGCACTTGTACTTTAGTAGTCTAGCAATAAACATTGAGTTAGAATGAACCAAATCAATCTGGTGGCATGACTACCTCCATTAACACTCAACATCTTGGGAGTAGATGAAAAGTTAGATTGTGGGGTTGACAGAGGATTAAGGATTGGTAAAACATCAACACTTGTAATAGATGAAGCAAGGAAATAAAGGGTTGAGGACAGTGTATAGTTAAGTGAGTAAGCATGTAAGAGAAAAACGAAGGATATGGAGCCAGAGGGCATGGTTTCAAACCTCAGCTGTCACTCATTATCTGTATGGCCCTAAGATAGCTCTTTAGGCTTCAGTTTCCTCATTTGTTAAAGGAATGGACTTAACTAAATAATCTCCTAATCTAAGATCCTATGACCTATAAAGTGAGATGGGGAGGAAAGTGAATTGAGAAGTGACAGACTGGAAGAAAGACAGGAATAATGGAGGGTCTACTGGTTTCAAAAAAGTTCAAAAGGAGTAAAAGAGAAAGAAAGGATATTTTAATCAGGAAAGGGATTTTCAAAATTTCACACAGGATCAAAGAGCAGTTATAGGTGATGGTGATACTTAAAGTATATATGATGATCCCTGAGGGTACCGGAAAGAAGAGAGAAGTTGAAGTTTAGAAGGTAGGGGTTAAAGAGAAGCTGTAGTAGTTTAAGAAGTAGCTGAACTCAAATCCCAACGTAGTTCAAGAGGGATAAACATTATATAAGGGTCTCTCCGTGTACATGCAGAGATTGGGTTGGAGAAGAAGAATGCCATATCATGCTTATACTGAAGGGAAGGAAACTGGCAGCAACAAAGATATGGACTGGAGGATACAGACCACTGGAATATCCCCAGAGGAGTTTGCTGAGGCAATGGTAGGTAGCAGGTGGAGAGTCTAGAAGTAGCAAAGGAGAGAAAGGAATATACCAATTACTTCTCGTAGCCCAAAGTGACAGGGGATATGAGTGAACTGGCAACTAACACTGGAGTGGGTGTGATTTTTCACGAGGTGCCAATTTACCTTTAGCATAAGAAAATGAGAAATTATAAGAAATCCAACTCTGATAGGGAGTTAGGTAACAATGGACTGGGGATTTCATAAGCCACAATGGAAAAAAAAAATGGGGGGGAAAAATGGTAGAACAGAGGTAAAGAACTAAAACGAAATACAAGAAACAGGATAGGAAAGGGGCTTCTGCCCATTCTTCTGACTCCAGGTCCCATGTTTCAGGTCTAAACTCAGGATGACATTAAGCCTTTGCCCCAGGTCCCTGTCTTTTTTATGCTAGATATACCCCTGAAAAGGTACAAGGAGGGCTGAGGAGGGATGAACCAGGGGGCAAGTTGCCAGAGGAGACTGAATATGGAATCAAGAACACAAATGGAGAAGAGAACTGGAAATGATGTGTTTTGAGGTATGAAGGAGGAAAGATGCACTTGTAAATACCCCCCCTTTTTTTTTCCTTAATAGAAGGCAACGTCCTCTGAGAAAAAGGAGATAGAGACCTTGGAATGGAAAAGTTAATAGGAGGAATGAAACAGACACTGGGGAATAAATATTTGGCTACTGAACAGTGAACAACTAGTTGAATTACAAAAATAAAATTTTTCTCACTTGCACTATGGAATCAGGAAGACCTGGGTTCAAACTCTCCCTTAGACATTAGCTGGGTGACTCTGGACAAATCGACTAATTTGCCTGTGTCTCAGTTTCCTTCTCGGTAAAATGAAAAATGTTTTCTGAGTTCGTTGCAATTATCACTATCATCCTCTAAGTCCTCTACTCTAGTGTTTCTTTCTTATGTAATGCTCATTTCAGATTTATATCTTTGCTAAGTCACTGATTTAAACTTTTCTGCCTACTGGTCAAAGGATTTTTCTACAGCTTATCATTATTTCTATAACATTTCACTATCTTGAACAACTTGTTATCTGCAAACAAGTGAATTTTCTAACAATTCAAAATATGACTTGTTCTAAGAGATTCTCCTCACTCTCCCCTCTTAGTAAAAGCATTTATAAAAAGGATCTTTGCATGCTTTCTTTAAGTTTACATATAATCTAGTTTCCCAACATCCTACTGATCACCTTAACTAATATTTTTCCCAAAACAATTTTTGGTGCAGGACATTATAGATACTCCCTACTCCACTTGCTCACAAAGGCCACCTCATTACCCCTGCATTCCAGTACCAGAGAACAGGAGGCTATTACAAGGCAATTTTACCTGGGTGTGTTAAACTAGGACTTCAGACTCAACATGTTCCAAAGCAAACTCATGGTTATCCCCAACTCATTACTCATTATTTCTCTAATGGGAGATCAAATAATAACCCCCACCCCCACCCCAGGGACCTTCAGCATCTTTTAATTCTCACACTCTTTCCTATCCTCATGTCTATTTCAGAGCTCTATTTATTACTATTCTTTATTTACTATTATTCATTTTTATATACCTACACATACATTTTTCATCTCATTCCTCTAATAGTACCATTCTTGAATCTTTGGCTCATACAATTTCCTTTAATCTTTCATCTCTACCTTTCAAAAGATGATTGAAAAAAAAGATAATTGGAAAACTAGCACGTGAAAATTTTAGACAGTAGTGAAATGTGGTTGAAATTTAGTGGCACAGGGGGCAGCTAGGTGGCGAAGTGGATAAAGCACCAGCCCTGGATTCAGGAGGACCTGAGTTCAAATCCAGCCTCACACTTGACACTTAGTAGCTGTGTGACCCTGGGCAAGTCACTTAACCCCCACTGCCCCACAAAAAAAAAAGACAGAAATTAAGTGACACAATTAGGAAACTCACCATTCCATTAGGGTAAGTATTCAAATTCCCAAGCTGAAATAAAGTTTGTGAAAATCTCTAATGGGTTATTTCTTTTTCTTTAAATACGTACCTAAGTATTTTGATAACCATGTAAAAATAACAAATGGTAAAATTTATAATAAAAGAGATGACTTCAGATTCAGTAAGATCTGAGTTCAAGTCTTAATTCTGATACAAAAAGGCTATGTGACTGGGCAAGCCATTTACCATTCAGCCCCTCAGTGCCCCAGTTGGAAGAGCTGGTGTTGATTTGCACTGGTAGAGGGAGTTTTCATCATGTGATTTCCCTATGGTAATAATAAATTTTAACATTAATTTCTTTTTTAAAAATGAAAACTTACATTTAGAATTTCAAAGTGATTTTAACTGTATACCACTTAAGTTTTTTGTTTTTTTAAAGTGAGGCAATTGGGGTTAAGTGACTTGCCCAGGGTCACACAGCTAGTAAGTGTTAAGTGTCTGAGGCTGGATTTGAACTCAGGTCCTCCTGACTCCAGGGCTGGTGCTCTATCCACTGCGCCACCTAGCTGCCCCATACCATTTATGATTAATCCAGTTAGGACCATACATGAGTAGTTTGAGAACAGTATACTTAATCCCTTTTTCCATACACAAAAAATCAAGACATATTAATGTAAAGAAAAGAATAATTTATTGGAGGTATAGAAAGTTGAGTAAAACATATCTGTTGCATATCTTCCAGTAAGATTTAAACGCATTTCATTTAGTTTTTAAATATGGTTTAAAAGCTATTACGCACAATTCAAGCGTCCAGATGGTCAAGTTTCTTCTTCTCAAAGCTGGAGGATGCTTGAAATATATGGAATTCAAAAGGAACCTAAAACACCATAAAAGCCCATCAAAAATGAAAATTATTTCAGTAGAAATACATTTTATATTTTATAAATGTATTAGAAAGCTAAAAATGTAAGTATTTAGAAAATTAGTGAATCATGTCAATTTGACAGTATAATTTGATTTTTATAGGTAAATATAGTTTATGAAAATTGTGAATTAAAGGACTAAAATTGAAATTTTAAAGTTCCCATAAAGCAATGTCAAAAAAAAAATCATGAATTCAATTTACTCTATTGGTCTTTTTTTTCCCCTTTATATACAAGTGTCAGTGACAGCTAATTAACTGGTCTAGACTGTTTCTAGAAGTTATGAACTTATTCAGCTGAAAAAAATTTGGTTTGCTATGAGCATTAACAATGTTTTCAGGAGGTTGAGGAGGGGGGAAAGTGGGTTTTTATTCAATAAACATTTATTAAGCATTGTGTACAATAATACACTGTGCCAATTAAATCAATTTACAAACTCCGGGTACAAGGAAGGATTACACACCTTCTACTGGACCAACTTTTAAGAGATTGAGGTGGTGAGGTGAAGTGTTTTGGAAACCTATAGGTTGTTAATACACTATACTTTGCCAGAAATACTGTGGTTGTCACCATTTACTGATGTAAGCAGACTAACTATATTATTTCTTTCAACTAAAGTATCCACGATAGAAGAATTTGGTGTTTCCATTTGTCTCTTACCCTACCTAATAAGGGATGATTCCACTTACTCCCTACTTCAGTAGGGATTTAAAAAAATTTAATACCCTAGGTTTTGAGGTGCTGAACAGCAGGACTGTCATCTGATACTTAACTTGCTTAGAAAGCCAATAAGAAGACAATCTTTAGAAATCAACTTTTGTTTGGATTTTCTATAGCATCCTTTAAAGACTAAAGTTTTAGCTTTTCCAACCAAATAGTATTGATAGGGGCAGCTAGGTGGTGCAGTGGATAGAGCACCAGTCCTGGAGTCAGGAGCACCTGAGTTCAAATCCAGCCTCAGACACTTAACACTTATTAGCTGTGTGACCCTGGGCAAGTCACTTAACCCCAATTGCCTCACCCAAAAAAACCCAAAACCAAATTCTGAGGTAAAGCAACTGTGAGCATCTCTTTAGTAAATTTGATGACCTGATTCACTAACTTTCCCTAGAATGAATTTTCTTAAAATAAAGCACATTAGAGACAAATTTAAACAAATCTAGAAGGAACAATACATTTCTTCAACCTACAGCAAACAATTTTGAAAATATATTATTTCTAGAGTGCAAAGTTAATCTACAATCTACATTAGGGAAAAAAATAAAAAGAAATAAGATTTCTACAAAAAAGCACTGCCCCAAAAAGGATACAACAAGAAAGGATACACTTTGCATGACAGTATTACTGCAGTATTTACGCAGGAATGCTTCTAAAGAAGAACAGCAGAATGTAGTTTAATTTTCCTTATTTTCCAGCATGAGATTTATAAAGAATTGATATTCTATCATAAATGAATATGATTTGACTGCTAAAAGCTTAATCCCTTCACTCTAGGGTATTTGAAAAGCTTTTGATTACAAGAAAATTGGGATAATAATGAAATGCAAATGTTCAAGGCATTTTACTGAGTGACTATTAGGCAGTTACAACTTTTCATGTATTTCAGTTGAAAGCTTTGGTCATTGTGGCCCATCATTTAGTCTCTTCTTCAATCCACAAAGGCAGGGTTGGTTTTTTGCTTTTGTTTTTAAAAACAAATAAAAGGACTACATTTCAATTCAGTGTTAATACTTCTAACATTATTCTTTCCCACAGAAAGATTAAGAAGGAAATTACTGAAACAAATTTTCTAACTAAAAATGCTTAATGCTTTTACTAAGTAGGTAATTTTTATAAAGCTTTATGAACCATTTTTGCTCTTATTTTACTAAAAATAAAGAACAGTACCATGGAAGTAAAAGCTTGACATATGTGAGATACTTTATCAATACTTAAATTATACCTTTTTGTTTTCTGAAATGTTCACAATTATTTTCCATACATGCCTTATGCAATTGTATTTTTCACAATGTTTTACTACTAGACTTGGTGAACTTAGCTTCCTACTTGGCTACTACATGAAATCTTAACTTTTCACCTCGTAGAGAAACAATTTGCAAGAGAAGAGTCTTCTTCATTGTAGAATTTGTTTTTGAATCTTTCCCCTTGCAAACCTGAGTTTTCATACATGATTCTACAGTTATTATAAAATCAATAGCAAGTTCTCTCCTCTCCACACACGAAAAAGGTCTTTAAAAAATCTGAGAGATTTACTACTTTAACATGCAAATTCTCCTCATTTTCCCCTAAAGAATGATTTTC